>NW_006494611.1:3335122-3468115 GCF_000325575.1 Pteropus alecto | reverse complement strand
CCCTGTTATAACCCACTCCCCATGGGGGTGCGCATCCTCTTTTCCATACTCTTTGCTGCATCACCATCAGCAGGGAAGAACCAAATTAGCATCGTTAACGTGCCCCCCACACACCGCCCCTATGTCTCTGGGGCAACACCGGAGTTCAAATCGACCCCAAATGGTAACAATGTGTGACAAGTTAATTCAGAGTAATTATCCTGGGTTAGGGTTAGTTCGAGAAGAGAAAATATACCAAGTAAATGTAAAATAATTTGTGGTTTGTTAGTAAACAAAACAACTTTCACAGTACTTTTAAAGGATCTTACCTAATTAATATCTTTCAAATGTAGACATAGGTAATAACAGAGCAAGCCTTTCCATGGAAGACATCGAAAACTCTTGTGATGTGTCATTTTTATTACTGCGAAGTTCAAGTAGCGATTGCAATATCAGAGCAAATGATAGTATTGATATTTATATTACCTAATACTGGTATTTTTTTTTTAATTTTAAAGAAGTACGATTTGGTCACCATTATCTTTTATACTTTATTACATGTGATAAAGGCCAAGTTCAAGGCTGAACTTAATCTGTCCAGCTTGAGTCTCTCCTGGTAGGATAGCTGGAGGAAAAGGACTTAGTTAAAATTAATTATCCTAGAAGAGGAGTCAGTCCTAAGAGAATAAATCTGACACAGATACTTTGAAAAGTTACTGAACTGGGGTGCAGGGGAAAATGTAGACAGATTGTCTTTCTAAACATCTGCATATGCATATCTGTATGACTCTAAATTTAAATGCAGCACAGCCTGCTCAAGGTTTTAATGATTAAGAATTCAAAAAAATTATTATAATCAACAAAATTACTGTTATTTTGGTATTTAAAAATAGCACAGAACAGTGGAAGAACCAAAACTGATATCATAATCACTAAAGCAAGTAAATGACTGTTTTCAATGGCTACTATACATTAAAATGCAACTTAAAAGTTCGTATGTCTGATGTGAAAGCTGTGTCATCCGGAATATTACACTTAAACCAGTGACTCCTAATTCTAGGTGTACATCAAAAATATCCCCACCCGTGGTAATTCTGTGGGTTGGGCCCAGGCATCTATGTTTTTCAAAGTTTCTTAGGTGATTCTGACACACACTGCTGGTTAAGAGTGACTGTCTTAGACAGTATTAAATGTCATTACACTCAACTCCCAATGTACTCCATTTCGTCACAACAAAATGTTAAGATCTCACATGCAGAGATGGTTTGCTTACAAATCCATTGCTAATTTCATCATCTCCTTGGGCTACATTTTATTTGATGAGTACCACTAAATAACACTTAAAAAACACTTAAACTTTCCTTCTCACACCACCTGGAACAGTTATTTAAAACTAAGCACTATGAATGAGAGTTTAAAAGGTAAAATTTAGATGTGGGCTGAGACTAGGTGTTTACTTTGAAAGTAAAGCCATCGATCTGCAGTATGGAATAAAAGAAAGGAGTGAAGTTAGGATAGAAAAGAGAAGCTAGATGGTTATCAAATTCCTTGTGAAACATGTCTTTGTGGTATGACTTCATTATCTTATTTGAATTATTTTATTAACTCACTCTGTATGCTCATGTTCAAATAGAAAGAAAAGTATTCCTTTAGGCTATAAACTATTCCAGATCATGGATTTTTTTTTTCTTTTTAACACCTACAGCACCTGGTATTTCTAAGTGGTCTTCCATCCAAGTACTAAGCAGGCCCACCCAATCCTGCTTAGCTTCCAAGATCAGACGAGATCAGGCGTGTTCAGGGTGGCATGGCCGTAGACCTAGGTCATATAATTTGAAATAATCTATGTAACTGCTACTCCCACTAATATTAAAAATCAAGAGCTGAGTATACTATTTGGATATCATGGGCTAGTTTCTTAACCTCAATTTATTTTCTTTGATTTCTCATCTATGCATTATGAAAAACTAAAGTTTATCAACATACCTTGGGTCAAGAAGACTCTGCAGAAATTTGAAAAGCAAAACCTGGTTCTGAATAAAAAAAGAGTAAAAAATATAATATTAAAACAAATTCTTCAAACTATGCCATGGTAAAGAGTAACTATAGAATATCCCTTTAAAATAAACACACACATGTGATTATTTCCATGAAGCCCTCTGTACAGATCTAAGAAATTCTAAAGAATCATTTGGAGAGCATTTCCTCTCAGTAACTCTAATCAGTGTCACACATTTGATTTTGAGTGGAGAAGAAACACAAACACCTTGTTACCACAAAAAAAAATAAAAAATAAAATAAAATAAAAAAAACAAAAAACAACGACAAAACCCTATACTGAGACAAAACCCTGAGCAGTTCCCAACATGAGGATGCTCTGAACTGCTCTGCTGCTCGTGAGTTCTGGCTGCACTGATGGGTTCACACTGCTTTACCTAGTGCTTCTTGTGACAAAGACTTATCGTGAGATAGTTAATCTAGGTAGGGTGGGAGTGTGAAACCCCAATAACCACCACCACCAAAAAAGCTCATTAACTCCCCAATATAATAAACTACAGAAGAGATGGCAAACTGCAACACACTAGCAATTCATATGCCATGAAATCTGGATTCTATTTCTTCTACTTATTAGCTTGTGACTTTTTGTAAGTCAGACTCTCTTATTTATTCAGTTTACTTTTGCGTAAAAGAGAACAGCAGTATCTTTTCTACTCTCTGCACAGGATAGAGGTGAAAATTAAATGAGATAAACCTTAGAATACCATATGACTATTAATAATGTTTCTGAGGTCTGAGGAAAGCTAAGCAAAACTTATCATAGCTTAGTTTTTCTTTTTTGACCCACTTAACCTTCACCTATAAAAAGCAGGGAGCCCTCAAGACTGAAAAGGACTGTCATTTAGAATATGATATTTTAAATATGTTTATCAGTCTTTGATTTTCTATCTTCTCCCTGGCCTGTCACTTTATTTTATACGACTCCTGGTTATAACTTAATATTCTGGCTTATTTTTTATTCTAAGAATTCTGAAAACAATGGTTAGAGACATGTTACTTGCCATCAAAAGTAAAGGCACTTTAAAATTTGTACAGGATTCTCACATAATCAATAAAGCTCTGCAATAAAAGAAATAGTTCATTTCTTTAAAAGAAATGTGTAAGAATACACAAACTTTCCATGGTCAAATAGACAATCTTTTTTTTTTTTTTTTAAATCCATGACATTTCAGCTTTTATACATTTGCCTGATGAATGACATTATGTATATTCATTTTACCTAGCCTCTCTACCTCTAAATATCTTTAGAGACTATAGGAAAAAAGAATAGTGCAATAGATAATCTTACATTTTAAATGACAGTAACAACACTATGAGTAGATTCATCAGAATCGCTGACTTTTAAAGGGTGTAGAAATTCTTTTAAAGGGTGTAGAAATTCTGTGGGTTGAGAGTAGTTTTAGAAGAAATGTCTTCCTATTGCCCCTCACTGGACTGAGTTAGATGACCCTCCACATACTTCCTCAGTACCACGGGCAGTGCTCTATCATCATTCAAGTCCAATGACTCTGCAATTGTCTTCTGGATTATTTATCTTCCTTGAGCACAGGCATACATTTACATACTTTTGTATCTTCAGCACTTAACAATGCTTTTGGCCCACAGCAGGTACATAAATATTTATTGACTTAATTAACGAGTCTTCATCTTGAGTTAATGGGCCTCATGATGCTAGACAACCAAGCCTGATATCTGGGAGTCATTTTTAACTCCTCCCACCATGTTCAACTAATTTCTAAGCTCTACACATTTTACTGTCCTCTCCACTGCCACTTAGTCCTGGTCCTTGCCATCTTTTGCCTAGACTTTCTAACTAGTCTCTCTCCTCCATTTGTTCTCTTTGCCAGTACATTTCCACACTATAGAGTTTATTTTCTAGAAGGTGAATCTAATGATGTCACTCTTTTGCTTAAAAAACTTTAGTAATTGTTCAGTACACAGAAGATACAGTATAATTTCTTAGCATTACATATAAGACTTCAATATCAGGTCCTGAAACTCTATTTTCCAGCCTCTATACTTCTAACTCCTCCCATCCAATCTACCTTTTATAGTTTAATCTATGCTTCTTCTACCACTGTCCCCACCACATCATGCTTCACATAAGTCTGACCATTCTCTGAATAAGCATGTTGCTTCACGCCTTCAAGTATTTACATACATAGAGCACTTTATCTAGAAAGCCCTTCCCAGTTCTCTGCCTAGAAAATGGATACCAATCATTCAAGACCCAGTTCAGGCTCTGAGAACTCCTGTCTTACTTTCTCGCACTGTCTGTCACCCTCTCCTCTTGTTCCTGCAGGACTTTTTACATATGTCTGCTGCAGTGTTCACAACATCATACTATAGTTATATAAGTGCTTGTCTGTTCCAGAGGGGGAAAAAAAAAAGATTGTATTCTTATTTGCGCCTCCCAGGGCATACCACACTGTGGTACAAAGTGGGGCCACAATAAGTGCTTAAATGAATGAATTCTATATCTTTGTCTCCCATGCCAGCTGCCTCCCACTCACTTCTCTGGTTTCTATCTTGCATATCTATCACCTATTACTGTTATCACCACTTGAGGACTCTGGGTTGTGCTTCATGTCCTTCTCACTATCCTATTCCCTACCTCTATCACTTGTAGTGACAAGTGGAATACTAGGTCCATTAAATAGTACTTCGAACTGAGCATCTCAATATTCAGCATTAATATAGGTAAGATTTTAGGTAAGATTTTCCAACAAAAATTCTAAATAGTCAGCATTAAACCAATTTGAGAATAACAAAAGTCTGAATAAATAACATGAACCTCAAAGAGAGCACAACTATCGTTCCTATAGCAAAAGAAAATGCGGAGTAGGGGCCTGAGGAGAGAATCTGCTCAATAGGATTTCTAGAATAAGGACTGGTTATGGTCCAAAATTGTTTCTGTGATGTTAATGTGTATTATACACAAAGATGAACTCCCTCATTTCTAGAATCAGATCATCACGTAACTGCTCCCAAATACAAACACACACAAACACACACACACACACACACACACACACACACACACACGATGTGTAAATGGCAACTATTAATTGAGGAAATTACTACAACCAAAAGTTCTTAGGTGGATATGCAATAATTGTCTCTCTACTAGGTATTTCTTCCCAATGTATTTTTATATTATTTACCTGAAGTTTTTTAATGACTGTTTCAATCTGTTCAGAAAAGTGAGTAGCAACCAGTTCTGCAGCTTTACAGGGCTTCAGGGACACAAGTTCCTAGAGTAAAAGAAAAAGATAAAACCTTTTTGTTAAATCTTTAATGTTAATTTAAATTGAATTTCCATAGATGTGAAGCATGATCATCTACCTCAATATTTTTATGAGCTTTTACACTGCATTTCGAAAGACCTTGATGTAGGGCCTCAATTTAAAGGCACGTTGTAAATGAGCAAAATTTAAAATGTGCCACATAAAAAATCAGATTTGATATAAAAGGTAATTGAGAATTCTGAAAAAAATAAAAGCATTAAAACTCTGGATTTAGGCCACGATATCTGCAGGATGATCAGAAGGAACAAAAGCTTCCCAAAATCCCCATCAGTGAATTTCGCCCTTGAGCCTAAAGCAATAACTTGAAGAAATGAAAAAAAGAGTATAGTTACAATTTCTCTGGTGAAGAATTCTAAAACTTTACTTCTGATGCCTGGAAATATCTTAAGAAATCAACTTAAGGTCATAAGTCTTAACTGAAACTTAGAGCTTGACCACTATTAATTAACCACTGTTAATAAGATCTATTTCTGTCAAATATAAGACTTCCAATTTGTCCTCTCCTTAAACTTTCCTAGACACTACTGGCTACCCTTTATTTCTTGAAACTCTCTTCTTACGCAAATAAAATGGAAAGAACAAATATAGATCAACATGGTATTATCAAATAAAAATTAGGTAAGTTAGTGTGACTGCAAAATTCATGGTATATCTAATAATTTGTGTTAGTATTTGTAGATTAATAATGAGTTGACACAAATAACTGTGGTTTATACTACTTTCACAGAATACATCTCAAAACAGAGAAGGCACAACTAATCAATATTGCAGCGAAAAGTGGGACATTACTACTGATCCGCAGACATTAAATAGATAAGAAACTATTGTGAATTAATTTATGTCAAGAACTTGAAAATTTAGACACAAAAGATAAATTTTTAAAAATATATAATTAAATAACTGACTTAAGAAATTGAAAACCTGCATTAATTTTTGACCACTAAAGAAAGTGAATAGTCAAAAACCTTTCCATATGGAAAACTCTAGACCCAAATAGATTCACTGGTAACTTCTGGCAACCATTTAAGGAAGAAAAATTCCAACATTAATTAACCTCTTAAAGAGAACAGAAAAAAGGAAACCTCTTAAGCTCATTGGATAAGGCTAGCAAAATTCTGATACTGAAACCCAGTAAGACAATATAGGAAAGAAAAACTACAGAAATTAATCATGAACATTGATACAAACATCCTAAATAAAAACAAAATCAAACAATATCTAAAAAGAATAATATACCAGGATCAAGTTGTATTTATTTATCCACAGAATTCAGGGCTGGTTTAATAGCAAAAAAATTTACCATAACAATAGAATAAGGGAGAAAAGGTGATAAAATTCTTCCTTAAGAAAACTATTGACATAGTAGAAATAGAAGACTTCCATAAAAATCCTTACAGTAAATACTGTACTTATGTTGGAAATTATAAAATTGCATTAAAAATAGCACTGTTATGCTAAAAATATAAAGTTGTGACAGCAAATCTAACAAAGGATGGAAAATCTCTAAGAGAAAGTTATAAAACTTTATAAAAAATATTGAATAAAGAGTTATAACACATGGTTATAGATTGGAAGACTCAGTATTGTAAAGATGTCAATAACATTCAAAATGATTGACAGATTCAATGTAATCCCTGTCAAAATCATAAGGTTAAAAAATTTTTTTGTGGAACTTGACAAGCTGGTTCTAAAATCTATTTGGAAGTACAAAGGGTCCTGAATAGCCAATACTCTCATAAAGATAACAAGATTTATCATAAAACAATGATATTTAAAATACTTCTGTGGTACTGATGCAGACACAATAAATAGACCAATGAAACAGAAGAGGGCCCAAAAACATAGACCAAGCATATAGATCCTTGATATACTTATGACAAAGTAGCACTTCTGAGCAATGGGGAAAGACAACCTTTAAAACAACTGTGCTAGGAAAATTGAGCAACAATATTTTAAAAAATTAATTGGTCTCCCATCTCATTCATTATAAGAAAACTGCTTTCAGGTGGACCTAAGATTTAAAGTTGGAAAAAAACAAAACAAAACAAGAAAGCTTTTTGACAATAATATAAGACTTCTTTAGTGCAGAAGAAAAAAAAATGATTATTTTGACTTATTTAAAAAAAAAACTTCTTAAAAAGAACCATAGAAAAAAGCCATGGAGTGGAAGAAGATATTCACAACATGCATCACTGAAAAAAGACTAATATCCAGGAACACATAAAAAGCTTCTATAAATCAATAAGTACAAAAGACATTATAATAGAAAAATGGGCAAAAGACATAAATAGGCACATCACAGAAAGGAAATTTAAATGACCAATAAATATGAAAAGTCTATCAATCTTGTTAGTAACTAGGATATGCAAATTTAAAACATAATGAAATATCATTACATGTCCACTAGATTGGCAAAAGTTTTAAATCTAGCAAGGATGTAGAGCCAATGGAAAATCTCATTTAATGCCAGCACCTGGTAAAGTTTGATATTTATCCCCATTAACTGGCAATCATAGACCCTGAACAGAGATTATTGAATGTTAGCATGCCTCAAAACCACTTTGAGAGCTTATTAAAACATATTGTTGGGTCCTATCCCCAGAGTTTCTAATTCAGAAGGTCTAAATTGAAGACTGAAACTGCATGTCTACCAAGTTTTAGCTGATATTATAATGTTGGACTGGAGATCAAACTGAGAACCACTGGCCTAGAGAAATGCATGTGGCTGTGCTCAGATGTGTATCGAAGAATGATTATGAATGGACTATTTTTAATAGTCAAAAACTAGAAACAACTGAAATGTTCACTAATAGTAGAATGGATAAACTATGATATACTCGTAAAATGGAATATTACACAACAATAAAAATGAACCACAGCTACATACAACAAAATGTACAAACTTCTCAAAATATTGAGGAAAAAAAAATACAGAGTATAACTTCATTTATATGAAGTTCAGAAACAAGCAAAATAGAAATAAAATTTGTAGGGATGTAGGTATATGCAGTTAACAGTAGTAGAAAGGCAAGAGATTATCAGAAAAACCAGGATAACAGGTATATCATGGGAGGCAGAAGATAGTGATTAAGAAAGAATACATGGGAAGTCTGAGGTATTAAAAATAACTATTGTTTGGTCTGGGCCTGCAATGTTTGATTTTAATGTTTTATTAATCTGTATATTCACTTCATGCACTTTTTGGATATTTTTTATATTTCACAATAATAAATATTTTTAAAAATCTAATGGAACATGTTTTGTCCGGATTGGAAAAACCATCTTAACTGGTGATTTTTTTACCTGGAATCCACAGATCCAATCTAAGAATGGCTTTTCAGAGGTCTGTGAATCCCTGAAATTGTAAACAAAGTTATGTATCTGTGCACATGTACATTATGAGGGCACAGGTCCAAATCCTCCATTAGATTCTCAAAAGAGGTCTATAATCCCCAAAGTATTTAGGACCACTAATCTATACACTGAGTATACTGTCAGGAAACTTTATTATGAGGACTTTTACCCCTACCGACTTAATGTTGATTTTATTTACATTACTAAAGCCACAGAAGCCCTTCAAACAAAAGTCTATATATTTGTAATCACAGTCTTAAGAGTTATTAAAAAGTTCAAGGTGAAAAGAATGTACAGATGTGAAGAAAACAGTCAGCAGAAATAACTGTTGTGCAGCAAAAAAACTTCTCTCCAGTGTGAGTTTTCTGCTGAGTAGTTTGTTTGCTCATTGATTAATTCATCACGTTTCACATTACGCAGAGAGACATAGCTTCATTTTTGGATGTCTGGAGCCCATGTGCTCAAACCACTGCATAATGCAGATGAAGTGAAATGAAGAATGAGCCATAATGTAACTATGGAGACTTAAAGGGGATGATGAAAGGAAAAAGAATGCAAAATGATTAAAGAAGAGAAGATATAACTCAAAATAGGAGGTTTTCTTGGGTTCTTGCATCAAGATATACTCATCTTGTCGTTAGCAGAAATATCATAACATTAAATAACATATGTGTGTGTGTGTGTGTGTGTGTGTGTGTGTATTCTCAATCCTATAGATGAAAGTGTAGAAATTACTTCAGAACACACATTTGATGACCGACTTTACCTCTTTCACACCAGATGTCTTACATAAGATGTTGTTCACTTTTCTGATCTTTCTAAACTTTACAACCATCAGGAACTAGAACAAAGTGTTCAAGTCATATGAAATGTTTTCTGAGTTTCAGAGCTCATCCTTTCTTATCATTTTAATATGTACTAAAAAATTTAAAACATGTCGAATAACCATATCTTTCACTGCATCTCTAAACCCATCACCAGAAGTTACCCCATCACCTGATCCTTACTATAAGGAAGAAGAAATAAACTTTTTGGATATAAATGTTATATCCAAAACTAGGATTACTTCAGCACCTTTTGTCACTGCTTTTTTCAATAATCAGTGACTCATAAAACAAAATTTAAAAATACAATATGAAAATAATTGGACAGTCTGAGATGCATTCTAATCACATGTTCATCACACATTATTAGTCTCTCCATTCAGACATCTAGAAGTATGTTTTTTAAAAAGAACTTTTGTTTCAATGTCAGCTCTTGAATTCTTGTAAAACAGCATGCATAAACAAAATCAGAATTATCATCCTGTTACAGAAGGAAAGGAAATACATGAGAGAAAAACTCATTGCAGAAATGTTTCTAAAATTCCATTGGGTGATTGGTAGGGGATGGCTCTCATTATGTATTGGTGAAAAAGACCAGGAGTACTCTCAGAATCATTCTAAAACTGCTGTAAAAAAACCACTAATATCCCAGTTTGTCAACCAGCTGATTGAATGTGGGTTATTTTCAGAATTCATGATATAATAAATTGTATATGACATAGGCTTTATGAATATAAATATGAGGTGGAATAAATTATCTGAAAAAGATGTTAATCGGCAAGTAAATCACCTTAATAATATGACACTTGCCATTGCTTAGTTAGCATAGCTTAATTCGGGAGATGTCTATACAAGTGAGGAAGTTTAAAAAGTTTTGTTGAATCAGCACCTCAATATGATCCATTGCTTTCTGCCACACAGACTGCTTCTCCTCTGCACTGTGTCCAGGGATAGATAAGATGTTGTGAATGTAGTTAAAGACTTCTTCCTAAGGAGCACAAGACAATATAATTTATTCATTAATTCACTCAAGCAATCTATGGTCACTCTTTACTATCTGTACCAGTGTTGATAAATATCTATCGTTTGGAGATAGAAAATCTTTTGGAAACAACTGATTAGTGGAAAACTGACACTAAAGAGAAAAAGTAATTGTTTAAAATTTTAGGGTAGATTCTTAAAAGCTGCAAATCTGTTCCAGTTAATTTTGGTCTCATTTTCATTAACCTAATGAGGGAATATCATACTTTTGTCTTTGGTGGTCCCTGTTCACATTCCCAATTTCATCTCAAATCACTCTTGCCCTTGTCTATTGTGCTCTACTTATACTGATCTTCATTTATATGATCTCTATTCAGTTCTCTAAATGTGTCAAAATTCTCCCCTACCTCGGGGCCTTTGCATAAACAGTTCCCTAACCCTGAACACCTTTTTGTTGCTCTCTGCTTGACTGACTTCCTAAATTCCAAAGTCACTTTATGTCACTTCCTCTGAGATTCCTTCCCTGGCTACTCTGCATATGGCAGTTCCCCCATTATCCTCTAATGTAAAATCTAGCTTCTCTTCACAATTTGTAATTATATATTTGGTTTCTGTCGGTCTCTACCACTAAACCATAAGTTCTAAAATTGCAGGAACTATATCTGTTTTAATTATCGCTGTATACTTTGCTAATAGGTGCTCAATAAAAACCTACTGAATAAATGAAATGAATCAGCAAACACATGTCCAAATATTTCTACTGAACAGTTATACTTACTGAATAGTTATATCTACTCAATGGAGGGAGGGAATGAGTAAGAAAAAAGGGTAAGCGGGCTCCTAACTCACCTCTCTTAGTGGGTCACGTAAATAGCAATCGATAATTTTGTCATATTGGTGTTCTCGTTCATACATAAATTCACAAATTTGATAGCTAGAACATAAAAGGAAAAACTTCAGTGTATCAAACAGGCAAGTGGTTATTAACTTATTGTTTCAAAAAGTTTGCTCAGACATAGAAGTTAGTATTAAGAAAAATAAATAGAGTAAATGTTATTTCTAATGCTAAATGAAGTTACAGTATCTAAGGGGATGAATATCTTTTATTCCTCTAAATACAGGTTTAATATGCTGAATACTATGTTTATAATATATTTCAAAGCTGGGTAGAAAATAAATGTTAAAGCAACAATGTGTCAATAAAAATACTTAATATATTAGATATCAATTAATTATTTGATGTTTCTATGTTCAGAATTAAATGTCAAATGAAATATTCAACAAACTAGATAAACAGTAGTGCTAAAAAATAGCACCTTATTTGCTTTGTTAAATTCTGCATTGTTTATAATATATATATAAATAACTGTCAAACATCTATTAAATAAAATGAGAACTGTAAGTAAAAAAGTAACTAAAATAATAAATCGTAAGATTGTTAATTCATTTTTATACTAAAACAAACGTACAAACACTTTCAATTTACTCACTGTTAATTTCTGCAAATTTAACTAATTTCTAGACGTGAGAGGCAAAAACTTTCACACTTAGGTTTTTGTTGTTATTTGCATAGTTTTTCTTAATTAAAAAAATGGCAATGCATAAGTATACTGGGCTTCAAGTTAGAGAAATGTAATTTAATAGTTGTATTAACTAATACATGGCTTCGAAATGACTTACAATTCTGCTTTTTCTGCCATACGAATGAGCCGACTCTCTTCAAATTGAACTATGCCTCCAGCCTGCAGCAATTCTAAAAGGACCTGAACATTTAAAAGTAATGAGTGAAAACACCTTGGAATCTACTTTTATTTACTAGATCTTTAAGAGTCCATTCAGCCACATAAACCATAACTTTTTCCTTTTGTCTTAAATACTTGCTGATGATTTTGGCTTGACTTTCACATGTATGATGGGTTAGACTGCCATTATAGGGTTGATCATATTGTATTTAAATCTTACAAACAGATAAATGACTATTTTTCAAACATGGAATGCCACAGTGTTTGCAAATAAAGCCTTATTAGAATATCAAACTGATCCTCCAGTAAACTAAAAGTGTCCATATATACACTTTCAAGAAGTGAATTTTTGTCTAGTACTTTTATGTCCTATGGTTCTCACGGTTCTTTGTCTTATGGTCCATAGGTAGTATCCATGTTTACATGTTATTTTTTCTAATAAAACATTGGGGGTTTTCACAATAGCATTATTCACAAGAGCCGAAAAGTGGAAACAACCCAAATGTCCATCAATGGATGAATGGATAAACAAAATAGGGTATATACATATAATGAAATATTATTCAGTTTCGAAAAGGAATGAAATTCTGACATATGCTATGACATGGATGAACCTTAAAAGTATTATACAAACTGAAATAAGCCAGTCACACACACACAAAATACTGTATGATTCCCCTTATAGAGGAACCTAAAGTCGTCAAATTCATTGAGACATAAAGTGGAATGGTTGTTGCCAGGGGTTGGGGGAGGAGGTAATGGCGTGTTATTGTTTAATGGGTACAGATTTTGTTTGGGAAGATAAAGTTCTGGAGATGGATGTTGGTAATGGTTGTACAACAATGATAACATACTTAATGCCATTGAATTATACATTTAAAATAGTTAAAGTGACTAATTTTATGGTACATATATTTTATCACAATAAAAAACAAAGAAAATCATTGGGGTTCATATTAATAATTTTAACACACTAAGTACCTAAAATGAAAAAGGTGACTAGGATGTTGTGACAGATTCAACAGTATTTTAAAATAAACCTCAAAATACAATAGAATTGTTATGTAGTCATCAGAATACGAAAAAGCTCTCTTTTGCATTTAAGTTCAAGATCCAGAGAAACAGGACCCTTTTTAGAACTCCAGGAAACCATTCACCAAAGTATTTTTCTAACGTGGGAAATTGATTACTTTTAAGTTTAAAAAAAAAAAAAGGCAGAAAAGAAATAAAACCTATTCAAACTTTACATTTCAGAACCCTAAATTAATCCATTTTGAGTAGGACTACATACTGTTATGTAGAACAACTATGGAGTCAACCCCATCAGATGGAAGCCTCAGTAGGGAGTAACATAATAGAAATGCCATTGCTGGAGCCAATCTTACCAACTCACTAGAGCTGACTGTTACATTTTCAGGAATTTTGTAAGTCGGCTGTTAAAAACAGCCATGTTATAAATTAAATTATATAAACTTACAGTTAAATAAATTAAATTAAAAATGATGGTAATACTCAAAACTCACCACTTGCCAATTATTTTACTACATTTTACTGTGTATTCTCATGAGGTTAGTTTCTATAACTGTATCTGTATGGTGGAACTATTACATAAGGGTGTGGTACTGTGCATCTCTTCCCAAAGCTTTGCTCAGTGACATCATGTTGGTAGGCTGAAATCAGCCATGGTGGGAGTACTTACACCATGGAAACTGGCAAATGCTGTAAATCACGGCTTTTCACATTTTTAAAAGGTTGTAAAACAAACAAAGAATATGTGACAGTCACGAATATGTGGCCCACGAAGCCTAAAATATTTACTCTTTGGCCCTTTCCAGAAAAAGTTTGCTAATCCTTGGTTAAGAAAGTGAGGGAGATGGTATTAATAAGGCAATCAAACTTAAAAGTGTGCATGTGGTAGTCATCACATTGTGAATAGCACAAAAAAATGAAGGAATTATTTTTTAGTATAAAAAAACTGTTATCTGATTCAGCAAAGAAGTCGCTTCACTGATGAATGAGTGACATTTTGACATGCTTTCATTGTTGCACTTTCATCTTACTCATTTACATAAAAGAAAGTATCAACCAACATTCACATCAGAACTGAAGAGCCATTAGTTAAACTTTTATCAACATTCCACCAGAAAACACTAAAAAATATCACATAAACGAATTCCGATTTTTTTTTGAGAAGGAAATGGGTTCTAAGTTTCGACTTTGAGCAATTTTGTCAGTTTTCTGTTATTTCTAAAATGAGTAGAAAAAGAAACTAGATAATCTCAAAGGGGTCTCCCAATAATAGAATATTACTATACAATAATTATTTTCCAAGGTTTGGCTTTTACATTTAGATTTGGTTTTTATTTCTGTTAAATTTAGATATTCATATAAAAAGTTTTAATCATTTTATATAGCAACACCATGCAAATCAGTGGATCAACAGAGAATTAGGAGCAAAATTGAGAGGTCCACATTACTGTTTGTATTCAATATAATTTAAGAGATAACTACAATTTTAGCAGCTGTTCTCTTCCCTGAGGTAGTCTGCAGCAGTCACTGGGCCACAGCTGTGCAGAGTAAGGAGTCACTGTTACTATCCAATGTTTTTTATCTGAATCTCAACCTCTCAGCCATGGACTACTACCATAAAAAATCAATATAGCTCTCAAAGTACTTAATTTTTGTAGCTTACCTAACAAAAATCTGGCTATTGATTTTTAAATGGGTTGACTTTCTTAGTGCTCACAATATCATGGGTAAACTTTTAAAGAATCCTACTCTTAGAAGGGACCCTCAAGGAAGTGGCAAGTGGTAATCAAACAGTTACTATCTCACAGTGGTTAGTGGAGGGAGAGGTGCGTTTTAGTCTCCAGAAATGGTTAGCCCTAATGCAGTGGGGCTAGAGGGCACTCCTCAAAAGTTGAGTGTCTCATTACTCAGGATCCTGCGGTCTTTCTGGTTCAGGGCTATAGCAGCTAAGAATGGTTTTCTCAAATTAATGACACTGGTGGAAAGCAGAACACAACAGGTGCCAACTGTTTCTACATATGGAGAAGGATGAAGTGTTGTTCTTTTTGGTATCAGGCTAAATGCAAGACAGGTCCAGCCTGCCTAGGAATTTAGTTTGATATAAGCTCCTTACATATGTACTTGTAACAACCATCCACACTATTTTCTGGTTTCCACTACCTAGTTAGTATTAAGGTTTGGCACAAGTCATTTTCCCCTTATGCCTCATGAAATCTAGCACAGAAGACTTCTTTCTGGCTTACTCTGTGGTCTTTCCTACTCTCTAGCAAAAAGGAGTTCTAAGAGTTCATACCTGCTGTCTTTCAGAGTGTCGGGAATCATCGTCGGGACTACAGAGGAATTCAAGGACCTGGTCAAAGAAAAAGTATTTTTTATTGGATTCCAGCATGCGCACCATAACACTGTCACAATGAAAACAACTACCCTTTCTATATCACGCATTCATTGACACTCGGCCATAACAAATACCACAGGTGTATGGAATCTTCTCAACTGAGTGGCCATAGTACATGACGCAGAAGAGTCAGGTATGCTACAATTTAATACGTATCTTACACACATTTTTACTTTATGTTTAGAAACATAACTAGAAGGCAGTGTGATCTATATACCTTAACTTTAAGATCCTTAATACTACGGACCAAGCGAATCATGAACTTTGGAGTCGGGCCACTTAAATTTGAATTCTAACCTTATTAACATTTATTTGTAATAATAACACATTAATAACACATGACTCTTCACCTCTCCAGGCTTTATTTTCCTCAATGGCATAACAACTATACCAATTTCAGAGCTATTGGGAGCACTGAGTTCATACATAAACATAAAATTCTGGCATGCAGCCTGGCACTATGAAGAGCTCAATGCTAATTTGTCATTAGCATTTATCTGCAGGTAAAAAAGTATTTTCATTGCCACCTGTGGATACATAGGAGCTATTTAACTGGGATTAGGAGATGACATTCACAGTCAAACATCTGTAAGTAAATTCAGATTTTCTAAAAGTAATCCCTCCTCTAAATGATCAACACAGTAGTCTTACTGCCAATGAGGTTGGTGATTCTTAAATTGGAAAATTCTTGAGCAAAGAAATCTAGGCAACTTGGAGCAACAGAATAATTGAGAGAACAGAATCTCTATAAACTAGTCTCAACAAACCATACTCCTATGATACCAAATTACTAGGCAAAATCATACTACCCAGAGACATCATTGAAAAAAAACTAAATTAGACCCAAATCAAAACCTTAACAGGCTTCTCCATGATACGACACATATCCTATAGCCTATTAAGAAACCGTGAAATCCAGTGAACTTTTCTATGAACAGTAATAGAATAAAGACAATTTAGCTCTCATTGTTACAGATACTCACCTGATCAAAGAGGGTTCTGTTTACAAACAAGGTATTATCAGGCTTTGCAAGCTGCCGGGCAAGGAATGTGAAGAGACAACCCACTTGTGAGGGAGTAAAATCTGAATTCTCCACCATAACCTGACAAGCAAAAGAGACCCTTTATTCAATACACCATCTGGTTTGAAACAAACAAAAATGTACAATGAGATGCGAAGGGGCTCACTGCTGAAGACTCATGAAAAAATTCTTTTATTGACTGCAACAATTGAGTTCAATACCATTCAGAGAAAGAGCATGACTATCTGCACGCTCTGAAAGGAGCATTTAGCGACTTTTTAGCACATTTCTAGGCGCGGCTTTTGATGAGAAATGAATTGTTAGGTAACTTTCAAAGAAATATTAATCATGTTTCTCTCTTGAATTCTTAAAAAAGAATCCTACTAAACTTAAAGTAACTGCCCGCCAACACAGGGAGTTACTTTGGGGTTTAAAAGTAAGGTAACTTGAGAGTGAAGGTATCCCAGAAAAGAAGTCAACTAACCCATGCAATGAAGCGAATGGCTTCTGCCTTGTCTATAAGCAGTTTTCTGAACAGATGGTTTGGCATAACAGGCTTTTTACAACCACAGAGAATTATCGAATCATAATCATTCCACTGCTTTAAGTAAGCTATCCTCTCCTGAGTACCTACTATGTGTAAGATGCTACAGTAGATGGCTTCGAAGTAATTATAAATGAGAATGCATGGTGAGACAGGTAAACATACTTTAAATAAAAGGAGTAATGTCATTAGCACTATTATAAAGGAACAAATGACTATAGAAGCACTGTGGGGAAAATTCAGTTCGACTGTGGAGAACTAAAAAGAAATGAGAAAAGTACTTTTTTTAAACTAAGATTTAAAGCTCACGTGGAACCCATGACAGGGGAAAATGTATAATCCAGTTAGAGAGACAAGTGTCAGCAACAGCATGGATGTAGGAAAAGATGAGTTTGTTTGGAAGAACTATGGGTTTCATCAGAATGCAGCAGGATACATGAGGAGGAAGGAGAAATTAGATTGAAAGAAAAGATTAGGCCTCAAATGTCTTTCTAAAAATTCTAAAACTTATTCCATAGAAAACTAGGGGGTGCGGTGGGGCGGGGGCGGGGGGGTGTGGTGGCTATTAAAGGTATTCAACCAGGAGAGTTGTTCGTAATCAGTACTGTGCTTAGTACATTATCCTGTCAGCAGTGTATAGGATAAAATAACAGAAGGAAGAAACAGAAGGGCGAGAGACCAAGATGCATGTGACTGAAGGGGTTCATGGTAGAGAAGAGGTTCTGAACTAGGGCAGTGATAACAAAAAGGGAAGGTGCAAATGACACTGCAGAAAGAGAGGAAACAAGACGACTGGGCACATATGTGGAAAAGTGTGGCTAAAGGAGGAGTAAAAACTGACAAATCTTGAGCCTGAGAGGCAGGTAGGATAACAATGCCATTAGCAGAGAGAATGCAGAAGTTTGGGAAAGAAGAAAATGTACTGTTTTAGACAGCTGAATTTATGGAGGCAATTCTACAACAAATTAGAAAACAGTATCCTCTTATTAGCGAAAAGTCCTCTGTTCCCTCAGACTATTCTCCATTCGAAAATAAAGTATAAGATTTTTCTTATTATAAAACATTTCCTTGGGGCCTAGCTTTTGGCCTACCTTTTCTTACTTTGCTAGCAGTATATCCCTTTCTTTTACTCTTCCTGCTTTTGTCCAGCAATCACAGCTTGCTCACATACATAATTGATCATACCTTCATCTTCAATTTTTGGAATAATTTGAGAACAGGTATTAACTCTTTAAATATTTGGTAGCATTCATCTTTGAAGCTGTCTTGGACTTTTGTTCTTTGGGAGATTTTTGATTACTGATTCCATTTCATTGCTAGTAACTGGTATATTCAGATTTTCTATTTTTTTATAATTCAGTTTTGGAAGTTTGTACATTTCTAGGAATTTATCCATTTCTTCTAGGTTGCCCAATTTGTTGGTGTATAATTGTTCAAAGTCTCTAATGATCCTTTGTATTTTTGTGGTGTCATTTGTAACTTCTCTTTCATTTCTGATTTTATTTGGGCCCTCTCTCTTTTTTTCTTGATGAGTCCGGCTAAAAAATTATCAAAAGTTTTTTTCGAAGAATCAGCTCTTAGTTTTATTGATTTTTAATTGTTTTTTTAAGTGTCTATTTCATTTCAGGCATGAGCAACAAAAGCAAAAAAAAAAAAAGACACTACATCAAACTAAAAAGTTTATACACGGCAAAGGAACCATCAACAAAATTAAAAGAGAACCTACTGAATGGGTGAAAATATTTGCAAATAATATATTGGATAAGGGGTTGAAATCCAAAATACATAAAGAATTCATTCAACTCAATATTAACACAACAATCAGATTTAAAAATGGGTGAGGACCTGAACAGACATTTTCTCCTAAAAAAATATAGATAATTCATATAACAGGCACATGAAAAGATGCTCAATATCATTAACCATGAGGGAAATGCAAATTGAAATCACAATGATATACCACTCACACCTGTCAGAATAACTATTATCAAAAAGAAGATATAACAAGTGTTGGTGAGGATGTGGAGAAAAGGGAACACTAGTGCATTGTTGGAGGGAATATTAAGTGGTGCAGCCACTATGGAGGGTTCTCAAAAAATTAAAAATGGAAGCACCATATGATCCAGCAATCCCACTTCCGGTTATTTATCCGAAGAAAATAAAAACACCAATTTGAAAAACCATGTGTATCCCATGTTCATTGCAGCATTATTTACAATAGCCATGATATGAAAGCAACCATCTATAGATAAACAAATAAAGAAGATGTGGTATATACACACAATGGATTATTACTCAGCCATAAAGAAGAATGAAATCTTGCCATTTGCAGTATAGACCTAGAGGGAATTATATTAAGTGAAAAATAAGTCAGAGAAAGACAAATACCATATGATGTCACTATTATGTGGAATCAAAAAAACATAACAAACAAAGCAAAACAGAAACAGACTCATAGAAACTGAGAGCAAACTGGTGGTTGCCAGAGGGAAGGGGGTTGGGGAGTAGAGGGAACAGGCAAAATAAGTGAAGAAGATTAAGAGACACAAACTTTCGGTTACAAAATAAGTCATGGGGATGTAAAGCACAGCATAGGTAATATAATCAATAATATTGAAATAACTTTGTAAGGTGACAGATGGTAACTAGAATTATTATGGTGATCATTCTGTAATGTAAAAAATATTGAATTGCTATGTTGTACACCTGAAACTAAAATAATATTGTATGTTAACTATAATTCAATTAAAAGAAATAACAAAACAAACAAACAAATCCTCACAGTCTCTACCTACAGGGAGCTCAACTCCAGGTAGGAAAATATATGTGTAAATACTTACCATACAGTGTGCCAAGTGTAGCATAAAGTTATATGAACACAGACAAGGGGCAAGCTAATCAAACTGAAGAGTGGGAGAGGACTCTAAGAGTTTCTCGTGGATGATATTTGAGTTACATCTTGGAAAACTATTAGGCATTTGCCATGCAGAAAAAGAGAAGGCAAAGGCATGACAGGATAAAAGAAAACTCACACAAAGAATATAAGCCTTAAAGATGACAAAGAAAGCTCAGTGAATCTCAATAATTTCAGACAGTTGAGACTTTCGTAATGACGGGGGCAGTTATAGGGAAGTAGTCAGAGACCAAAAAAATATAGAAGGATCTTGGATGTCATGTAAAACAGCTTAGATAGGTATGGCAGAAACTAGTACTTATGCTCCAACATCTGTTCCTCCCTCCTAACTTAGAAATAGAACTCCTCATTTTTAGCTAAACACATGGTCATATACAATACAGAGTACATTTTTCAGCCTGTCTTAGCAGCTGAGGGGTTGTACATCTAAGTTCTGATCAACATGATATAAACAGAATTGTAGTAAACAACATGTAAGAAATTTTCTTAAAAAGAGGAAACACTATCTTCATCTCTTTCTGCATTAAGGCTGGGTAGAATGCAGAGGCTGGGTAGAATGACTAGAGCCTGAGCAACCATTTTGGACCAAAAAACAGAAACCATGGACAAAGAATAACAGCAATAAGATAGAAGGAATCTGCATCCCTGATAAGTTTGTGGAACTACTCTACTAGCTAGATCTGGTTGCCCATCTAAGACTTATATGAGAAAAAAAATTCCCATCAATTTTTTTTGAATTTTCTCTCACAGCAAAACTTAATTCCAGCCGATCCAATTGAGAGTCATAGAAGAATATTAGGTAGAGAAAAGGCAAGATCACAAAGTAAAGGAGGACAAAATTAGGTATACCAGTTAGATAAGCATTATGGAAATCTAGGTAAAAATTCTCCATACCAGCCACCCGGATCAAACTGGCATTATTTGGGATAAGCTTAGCAAGCCGATTCTCATATTTATCACTGCCTATCTTACAAGGTCAATAAACAGCTTAAATGATGTAATGTATATAAATGTGCTTTGAAAATTATAAAGTACTACAAATGTAATATATTAATGTTATGCACAACTAGAGAACATTTTCATATTGGTCTCTTGTCTAAAATCTAAAAGTCACTATGAGGAAGAAATCTCCATTTTACAGCCAAACGAATAGGATGAAAACTCTAAGCTTTCAACTGCAAGAAGAAACTGGCCTGGTTGAAGCTGTGCAGATGGAAAGGAATCTGTCTCTGCATTCATTCATTAGCAACAGCATGAGTCTTAAAATAGCTTTGGAATGAATCTAGTTAGATGTAGACTGGGATGATCATTTCTGTGTGCCTCAAATCATTCTTAAGTGCCACCTATCATCTCATTACCATGGCAAAACTATGGTACTACTTTGGCAACACAGTGATGTTGGTATGAGACGAAAAGAGATTCTTCACATTAATTATTTTATCAAAGCACTCTGAAGTCAGTCTCTATTATTGTGTATAATCATACTAACGTAGCCATTATCACAATAGACATTTCTCAAGAGTACCCTGTATTGTAGTATAGAGTCTAAAGTTGTAAATTTTTTGAATGAATGATTAGTATTTTATTCAGCTTTTGAAGACAATGACATCATAATAAAAGTTTAAAATGTTTAACATATCGCTTCATTAAACAAGATTATTTCAGAACTTTCTATAAAGTAATTCAATTTTCTTAATATCTACATCAATACAAAGACATGTATTCTTTGAATACTTACTTTCAACAAAATGTCCACAATACGTTGTTGATATTCTACAGCTTGCTTGTCATTTTTAAAATCTTCAAAAGTCTAAAAGGGAGAAATTTTAAAAAATAATTATTTGCAAATTTTAGAGGGAAACAAAATATTAAATTCTTATTAATAGCTAAATTCCCATAAAAGATAACCATTGCTCATCAAATTTTTCTTTATACACCATTAATAATAAGGTATTTTTAGTGAGTTTAATAGAAAGCTATGGCATTTAATATTTCAATTTAAAAATAGATTAAAAGCATAAAAATGTAGTAATTATCATACAACCAAAAATGATTTGAGAAAGGAGGGCAAAGTTTATTGGCAATGCAAAAAAAAACAAACACTAATGAATGGCGAAAGGCAATTTATAAGCAAGGATTTGAGAAGGATGAAATACATGTTACATGCTCAGCTATCATTCTGTCTATGCTATTTGGAAACAATAACTGAAATACACCTTATTAACTGTCATGAAAAATAACTGTCATGACAACTAAGAAAAATGATGTTCAAAGATAGATTTTTTAAAAAATTACTATGGCAAAACTGTCACAATGTTAAAATCCTCAAGCCTACATATAAGGAATAGGTATCCTATTTTCAAAAAACTGCCAAGTATAACACTTTTTATGTCCCTGCTCAAGTAGAGCCAAATATATTTTGAGTAGAACATGCACCAAAGTAAAGGACAGCACCTGATTCTGAAAATATCTAGTACCTACAGGATGCATATATGAAAGAGATGAAATTTTATTCATATCAAAAAATTGAAATGAGATTACTTAGTAATAAGAATAATAAAGACTTGATTTTCAAATAGTTTTCATTTAGCATGTTTGGTTCTTAGAAATGTTTAAATTCAAATATCAATAATTTACTGCTTATTTTCCTGAAACAAAGACTACATATTATCTCAATAGTTTAAAAAAAAAAGGAATTTCACAACCATGAACTTTCAAAACTATATTATAGTTACATTCAAACCAGAATGCTTGCTAATCTTTAAATGGGCCCTGAACTTCCCCAATTTCTCTCCAAAGTACCTTTATTCAGGCTGTTTCTTCTTAGCATGCCCTTCCTTCTTTTCTCCAGCCCAATACACAGTAAGCACTTTAAACAAACGACTGCTGATTTGTCTAGTTAATTACAGAGAAAAATAAAATCTTTTCTTTTTTTTTTTAATCATTTTTACAACTAGACTGCTTTGAGGCTGCTTAGCTGAGAAATACTAAAATGAGTTACCTAGGAGACGTAGGAGATCATATTCTGGAAAGCTCAAACAGAAAATATTTTGATGTTTAAGTGGGTTAAATATGATCCAGCCTGAAGACAGAAAGATAGACTATAAAGTCTCTCAGTTCTATCTTCAGGTTTATGAGAACAACACACACAAACACACACACACGCACACCATCCTCCACCCCACCTCAGCCTGTCTAAGTGAGACCTCACTCTGTAAGTACAAATAGAAGGTACTATCTGCTAATACAAATGCCATTCAACTAAAACACAAAACCATGAAGAATTAACATACCTATTAAAAAACTATAGCAGTAATAGTAAGTAGAAAGAAATTTCCTTATTCATTTTCCCTTTGGCAGAATGAATTTACTGCTTTGAAACAGATACTGAAAGTTTATTTCTGTAAACACAATTAAGTGGTGATATACTACATTATGAAATTATGATACACATAATGACATATTTTGATTGTAGTTAACAGCTGCCACCAAAATGGCACATCATTGTTAAAACATTATCATCCTACAAAGATACTTCTAATTACACAATGCTTATTAGAGAAATAATATGCAAGATGTCCTAATGGAGAATGACAGTTTGTGAAGCACAAAGGTAGACCTAAAATTCAAGTCCAAAGTCATCTGTGAATTTGGTCATAAAACTTCTCTGTGTAGTCTCTTAAAATTTATTATAGGGTTTCTGTAAAATAATGATAATTGGCTAAATCCTAATCCAGGGGTCAACAAACATTTTCTGTAAAAGGCCAAAGAGAAAATATTGCAAATATTGAAGACTTTGTGGGCTACATGCAATCCTATGACATAATCTTCTTCTGTTTTTATAACCCCTAAAAAGTGAAAGAATATTCTTAGCTTGCATAGGTCAGAGGCCAAACGGAGCTGGATTTGATCTATAGGCTGTAGTTTGTGGACTCCTGAACTAATATTTTCACACATCCCCCATTAAGACCCCTGTATGTTAAAAAAAAAAAGAGCAAAAAGAAACACTCACAATTCAAGGTAATGGGAAAACTAAAGGATGACAAATACCACAAATTTAAACTTACATAAAATAAACTTGGAAAAATGAACATCCCAAATTAGCAGTGTCGGCTCCAAAGCCCAGGACATCAATACAATAAATTGAATAGAACTGGGTAGTGGAGAATATGACAAGGTTTCAGTGGTAGCAGAATAAAGAATATCAAATAGAATTTACCTCCAGAAGAAAAAAGAGATCCACCTTGGGTGAGGAAGTGCAGAGATCAGGCCTGAGACCTAATGCCTAATAGAAAGAAGAAAAGAAGAGGACTGGCAAGTGTGAATCAGAGGTCTCGGTAAGATATGGCTTAGGGCTAAAGGGAGGTACCTTGGGAGTGGGAAACACTCCTTGATGGCTAATGTGAAAAGAAGGAAGTGGCTCAAGATAAAGGTCCTACTAAAACAAGATAATGTCAAAGACTAAGAAGATAGACTATCCTCAGAAGACATTGTTTATTTAAGAAATTGTACTTAATTGTAGCAAATGAAGAAGGCACTTGAACTAGGAATGCCAGTAGGTAATTTTCTCCTACCCTCTAACAAAGTCACCTATTACTGCTAGCCAGAAAAATCCAATACAAAAAATGAAAATAAAAACAGCAAATGAAGGCACTCTAAAATAAAACAAAATAAAAACTAGCCACGAAATAGAAACAGAAGTAAACTATAACAATATGCCAATGTATATTAAATATATTCAAACATACAACTACAGATTTGAAAGAACATCACAAACCAGAAATTTAAGAATTTGAAAAAGAAATGAACAAAGAGCAGAAAAATATGAAATAAGAGCTAACTGAACTCAGGAAAAAAATGAAAAAAAAGGATAAATTCACCCCAGAAATGAAGACAATTACAAGCCACCCAAGGGAGAACAGATATGACTAAAGCACAGTAAGAGAAATTGAGAAGATAAATGAAAAGAAACAAGAAAATAAAATTTAAACAAAGAAGGAAGAAAAAAAGATCAGAGAAAAGCTGATACAGAAGGTAAAGATACAATATACAAATAATAGGCATTTCTAAAGAAAAAATACAAAATAATGAAGGAGAAAAAGTATTTAAATTTACAATTCAAAAACACTTTCTTGAAATAAAGACTCGAATTCACGACTGAAAGGGCCCAAAGTATATATAGTAAAACTGAACCAGAACAGTCAATTCTAGAGTAAATCTCAGAGGAAAAGACCTAGTTGAATCTTATAGTAAAACTCTATGGGGAAAGTGTTCTGGCTCTCTAGAAAGAAGGACTAAGTTCCTCCGAAAGTTAAGAAAAATTAGGATGACATTAGTTTTCTTGATAGCAATACACAAAGCAAGAGAAGAGAAAGGTGATTTTTATTTTTTCAAAATTTGTAAATTGCACAATAGTAGGAAAAACATTACGTTGAGTCCTCATCACTCAGAAAACTACAAACTATAAAATGTTTGAAAAAATTAAAGAAGACCTAATAAAATGGAACAATATACCTTTTCACAGGTCAGAAAACTCAGTGTTGCTAAAATGTCAATTCTCTTCAAATTGGCTGAACATTTAACACAACCCTAATGAGAATTCCAACAGAGTTTTGTAGTAGAAATTAACAAGACAACTCTACAAACTCATACTGAAAATCAAAAAACCTACAAAGGACAGAGCAATTTTGAAAAAGAACAAAAACATCGGAGAGGTAACATAATGTGCGATTTCCATACTCATTATAAAGCTACAGTAATCAAGACAGTGCTGTGTTGGAATTAAGATAATCAGACCAATGGCATAGAATAGAGTTCAGAAGCAGACTCCACACATATACAGATAACAGATTTTTGATAAAGTACAAAGACAATTCAGTAGAGAATGAGTAGTCTTTTTATCAAATGGTGCTGTAAGAGCTGAATATCTATGTGCAAAAAAAAAAGGGGGAAAAAGTTGTACCTAACCCTCATACCACATTAAAAATTTCTTCAAAATAGATCATATCTAAATGTAAAACCTAAAACCATAAAACTTCTAGTAGAAAACAGAAGAGAAAATCTTTGCAACTTTGGATTAGGCAAAGATTTCTTTGATATGACACCAAAAGCATGATTCATAAAAGAAAGCTGGTAAATTAGATGATCAAAATGTAAAACTTCTGCTATTTAAAAGATATTGTTAGGACAAAGAAAAGACAAACTACAGACTGAGAGAAAACATTTGCTTGTGCAATCTGATTTGTATTTAGAGCTTATAAGGAATTCTCAAAATCCAACAAGAAAACACAATTTTGAAAAAAATGAGCAAAAAGTATGAACAGATATTTCATCAAAGAGAATATATGAATGGCAAACATATCTTCTTTGCTAATAGGCTCAACATCATTAGCCAGAGCAAAATATAAATTAAAACCACAATGGGATATCACTATATACCTATTAGAATGGTCAAATTTAAAAGGTCAGCCATACCAAATGTTGGTGAGAAGACGAAAGAATTGATACTCATATATACTACTGGTAGAAATGTATAATATTAGAACTGTAACAGAAAACTTAGTTTCTTACAAAGTAAAATAACACACTTAACAAATGATTGATTCCATTCTTTGGTATTTACTCATGAGAAATAAAAATATTTGTCCACACAAAGACCTGTCTGTAAATGTTCATAATAGCCTAAAACTGGAAACAACCCCAAGAACCCTCTATTAGAGAATGGATCAACAAACTGTATATCTATAACATGGAAAATTACATAGCCATAAAAAAGAACAACTTATAGCTAGCTACATGCAATGTGAATAAATCACAAAAGCATAGTTTAAAGTGAAAAAAAAAGCCAGGAAAAAAACACTACAAAGTGTAAGATTCTATTTAAATGACATCTAGAAAAGGCAAAACTACACTGTCAGAAAGCAAATCAGTAGTTGCCAGAGTCTCTGAAGTCAGTCTCAACCCAGTCACAGGAGAAACTAGCAAAAGTGACCTTTTTGGAATGATGGGAATGTCCTATATCTAGATTGTAGCAATGGTTTCAAGACTGCATACATTTGTCAAGCTCTTCTCCTGTGAAATGGGTGAATTATATTTTGTATAAATTAGACAAAAAAGCTAAATTTAAAAACCTTACTTGAAAAAATATTCCTAAATGAAAAAAACTGGAGAAATGTTATTTAAAAATCTGTCACTGAAATTCTTCTGGGTCTCTCTGAAACTATTCTTTTTATTAAAGTATATTAACTGAATTAGGAAAGTCATATGATTAATTAATTATGGTAAACATAATAGGCAGTGAATCCAGTATCTTAGGTCTTAGCAATTTTTCCAGCTTTAGTACTTGAGGATGCAGCCAGCACTTGGTGTATGCAAGGAAGGAAACCACTGCTCGTCTTTTAGGCATTTCAAATTCATTATGCTCAAAAGAAAACAAATTATCTATGTCTCTCTGAGCCCTACTCAATTTCTTGAGAAACCTGTTTCTCCTGTGATTCCCTCTTGAATCTACAAATAAACCACTATACATCCAGTTCATCCAGTTAGAAACCTGGGAATATTTGATGATTCCCCATTTGCCTTAACTTTCACATCCTAAATTTTAGGCCAATGTGCCTCCTAAAATATCTTCCAAATCGTTTCGCATCTTAGTATCCCCACTGTCACTGCCCTAAATCAAGCCACCATTATCTTCTACCTAGATTACTACAAAAATTTGCTAACAGATCTTTTTGCCTCCAATCTTTTCTTATTTCAATCCGTTTTCCATACAACGATCAGAGGGAATTTTTCTGAACTACAAATGACATTCCTCTAGCTAAAAGGCTTCAATGGCTACCTACTGCTCTAGTATAAAATCTAAACTTCTTACCATAGATTATAAAACTCAGTCTCTACTCACCTCTCTGGATCTGTCTCTCTCTGCAGGCTTCCTAATACTTACAGATGCAGTCATACTGATTTTTTTTTTTTTTCAATTTCTTGAAACACATATTGCTCTGTCTTATTCCTAGGCCTTTTACAAATTCTGTCTTCTGCCTAGAATATTTTCCCCTAACCTTAACCTGACTAGTTTCTACTCATCCTCTGAGACTCAGAATGGATATCATTTTAACCAAGAAGCTGCCTAACCCTCCATTAGGTCCCCCTCCTAAGTGTTCCCACAGCATCTTCTCCATGGCATGTATTACACTATGCTATAATTACTTATCTACAAGTCTGGATCTTATTACTCCACAAGAGGGTTTATATCCTGTCAGCCAAAGTTGTACCCCCACATAGTATAGTACATGTGGTATACTAGGCACTCAAATATTTGCCAAGTAAATGAGAGATTGTATTGCAGCCTTACTACCAATCCCAGTATCATTATTCAGACACCAACATAATTCCAAATGATCTTCAGTGCTACAACAGCACTTAAAAAAAAAAAAATCAGGTAAAATTCTTTGTTGCTCTTTACCACTCTTTCTGAATCCAATGCCTCACACTTTCTGTTTCTTTTTTCCTACATGCCAGACCCAAGTTCCCTTACGTTCTCTTCTGGAAGTCTGAAGTCTCCTAAACCAACTAGATCTGACTTCCAGTTCTAAGTTTCTTTCCCCTTCTTCCCATGCAATTAAAGTTACTACTCTTGAAGTCAGATTTTCAAATTAAACTAATTCGAATATTCTACAATTGGAATGCTAACCTTCTCATGGGCACTTATTTTTTTTATTTACAGTTTATTATTCAACTTATGAAAATAATATATGCTCATTAGAGAAATTTGCCCCCTCTCACATTTACTATTAGTATTTAGATGTATTGTTTCTCCAAACATTGGACATATACAACATCTGTGTGTGTTTTATACAATTGTGAGCCTGCTGCTTCACTAAACACTATAATATAAGCACTGTCTATGTTATAAAATGCCTTTAAAAACAAATACAATACTATTTATTTGGGAATATATATTTTATATAATTATTCCTCTGGGGGCATTTTCACAAAGAACCTAGTTCACCTAAATCCACCTTTAATTAAACCTGTCTAAATTTTTTTTTTTTTTTTTTTAGCATCTTTGTTTCATTTCAACTCAGGGATTTCCACTACCATCACCACCATGTCCTTCAGAGCCTTCTTCCATATTTAGCATGTCAACTAATATAATTTATGAAATCAAAGATGTACCACATTTAACCTTGCTTTAACTTTTTGATAAGAATGTATTAAAAAGAACTAGAGAGGGAGAGGGCAGGAGGGAGGGAGAATGAGAATGAAGAAGGAAGAGACTGAAGAGGAGGAGGGGAGTGGGAAGGGAAGAAGGTGGAAGAAAGGAAGGGAGAAAAGGAATTAGAAAATATTGGGTGGCATAGCAAAATTAAACATTTGAAACCTGACTTACTGTTAGGGCATAAAAATAGTACCTGATTAACGATTTTTATTTATCTTTCTTCATATTAAAAAAAAAAGTATCATCCTGGCTTTTAAAACACCTTAAAATCGTATTATCTCTTACCAGTGCCAATACATTTAGAAATTCTCTTGTGTCGAAATGCAGCAAAGTCCGAACATACGGATATATTTCTTCCTCAAGGGAAGCTTCTGCTGAATGCAGGCGAATTAGAAATTCAAAAACCTGCCAGGTTGAAAAAAGAAGTTGATTATTTTCTCACCTTACAAAGTATCTTGCTGAAGCATTGATTCCCATGTGGATAAAATAAAAGCAAGTTGAATTTACTTTAAAGTGCCACTGTGTTATACCTTCTTTAACCTCTCTCAGCTACCACTTTGCCTTCAGTAATGGTACGTAGACTCTCTCCTATCATAGTTGATAGGTAGCTCCTGACCATGTGTAACCCTCAATACAATTTGTCTTTACTGCACCTTTACAAGAGGAGTAATAGTCAAAGATGCTGAGAAAATGGCACCAACCTGGTTTTTAACCAAGGGAACAAGATCTTCAGGGATGTCACCAAGAGGGTAGGCACGACCTGCTAGACAACAGCTAGAAGAAAAGAAAGAACAGATTTGGCGACCTGTAATGGGTTAACTTCCAGGTAACACATTGTTTCTCAAACCCAAGATAACTAGTTTGATTTTTTAGCAAACTTAGCTTTTGTCAGTTAGAAGTTCAAACCCAAGTCTAGTTCGAACTGTTTGAACTTCAATATGATAGCCAATTCAGAAAATGTGGGTGACAGGATGGTTGTGAAGTAACACATCTGTGACTGAGTAAGTCACATTTTCTTATTTTACCTAAGAAAAACCCAAGCTGCACTAAAGGGGCAAGAAGGAATAAGAGCAGACTGTCTAAAAGTCATATATATACCCAGCATCTAGAAAGAACCTAATGGCACCATTACACTATGATTTACCTGTTAAAACCTGATTGTTCTCAGAGGCTTTTGAAGCCAGTGGTTCTAAGAGTGGTGATTAAAGATGGAGAATGAGATAAACTAAGAAATGTCTGGAGAATGTCTACAATCAGACAAGCTTTCAGGAAGAATTAAAATCCCATGAGAAATTAACTGTACAGTTTTACCTCCGAATCACACCTTCCTTTTGGCTAATGACTTGCCTTGTGGGCTGAATTACAAAAAATGTCTTTTGAATATGTCCTCATTTTTTCTGGAGTTTTTTTTTGCGGGGCGGGGGAGAGATTTTAAACCTCTTTAAACAAGTCATCAATTTTGAGTGTTAGAGACAGCAGGATACCAGAATATTCTAAGTTTAAACTATGAAATAGGTCTCTGAGTTAACTCTGACGCTAGATAGGAGCTATAGAGATGCTCTGGGAGGTTCTGCCACCTTCTTACCTGGCTCCCAGCCTGTCAGTTATCTACCTAAAAAAATCTAACACGACACATTCTGAGACTGCATAGTCTACTTCAAAGAACTGTTCCAGTAGCGGTTTTAACTCCGTCACTAACTTTTTTATGAATTAAACAAATCTCTTGCCCTTGAATATAATATAGGACGACACGTACCCCACAAAGTTGTCAGTAGTAAAATAGTCTACATCACGGTTTCTCAACCTCCACCCTGTTGATACCCTGAGAGAGATAACTCTTTGTTGTGGGAACAACTCAGTGCATTGTACAATACTTAGCAGCATCCTGGCCTCTACCCACTAGATGCCAGTAGCATCTCTCCTCCAACTTCAGTTGTGACAAACAAAAATGTCTCTAGAAATTGCCAAATGACTGGAGGTGGGGGGAGGGGTGAATGAGGGACGAACTCATCCATGGTTGAGAAACACTGCTATATATGAGAGAATAAAGAAAAATGAAAAGCTACATAGATAAGAGATGGCAGTACCTCTAAGAACATGAGGGGAGGGGATGGGAAAAATTATAGAAAGAGCATACATAGAGATAAATAAAAAATTTCTTACCTAATATATACAAGAAGCTTATTGCCCATAACTACTTGTTCATCTAAAATAGAAAAAGTATCTTCAGCAATTCTCTCTCAAAACCTTTTCAGATATATAATCATTATGTGGAAACAAAAAATAAAACTTAGCATTTAAAGTTAAGCATATCCCCAAATAACAAAAAACTGAGATCACTTTATTATTTTTAGAATTCCCGTTAGGTTCTTTTCACAGACAAAATCAATGAGTCACTCAAGGGTACAAGAAACAGCCTATTGATGTGATGGAATACAATAACTGGTTTTCAAATATTCAAATAGCCTTGCATACTTGGGATAAGTCTCACGTGGTTGTGGTGTATAATTCTTTTTATACATTGTTGGATTCAATTTGCTCATAAGTTGTTGAGGATTTTTGCATCTATGTTCATGAGAGATACTCGACTATAGTTTTCTTTTCTTATAATGTCTTTGTCTGGTTTTGGTGTTAAGTAATATGAGCCTCATAGAATGAGCTAGGAAGTATTCCTTCAGCACTGTCTTCTAGAAGAGATTGTAGAGAGTTGGTATAATTGTTTCCTTATATGTTTGGTAGAATATACCAGTGAAACCAATCTCAGCCTAGTGCTGTTTTAAAATGTCGTTAATTATTGATTCCATTTCTTTAATAGATATAGGCCTATTTGGATTGTCTATTTCTTCTTGCGTGAGTTTTGGCAAATTGTATCTTTCCAAAAATTTATCTGTTTCATCAGGGTAATCAAATTTGTAGGCATAGAGTTGTTCATAACATTAATTTATTATCCTTTTAATGTCCATAGGGTATGTACTGATGTTTTCTCTTTTCATTTCTGATGTTAATTATTTGTGTCTTCTCTCCTTTGTCTTCCTAGTTAGCCTGGCTAAAGGCTTGTCGATTTTATTGACCTTTTCGAAGAAACAGCTTTTGGTTTCAACTAAACGAAACAAAAATCAACAATTTTCTCTACTGACTTCCTGTTTTCAATGTCATGTTTCTGCTCTAGTTTTTATTACTTCTTTTTTCTTCTCCCTTTGGATTTAATTTGCTCTTCTTTTTCTAAATTCCTAAGGTTAAAGCTTACAGTATTGATTTTAGATCTTTCTTCTAATATATTCATTCAATATTATAAATTTTCCTCTTAAGTTCTTCTTTTGCTGCATCTCACATATTTCTATAAGTACTTTCATTTAATGCAGAATATTCTTAAATTTCTCAAGATTTCTCTATTGTCCATGTATTATTTAGAAGTGTGTTTAATCTCCAAGTATTTGGAGATTTTCAAGCTTCCTTTCTCTTATTGTTTTCTAGTTTAATTCCATTGTGTTCTGAGAGCAGGCATTATATTTCTATTCTTTTAAATTTCTTATGGTGTGTTTTATAGCCCAGAACATGGCCTATCTTGGTGAATGCTTCATGTGAGTTTGAGAAGAATATGTAATCTGTTATTGTTGGATGAGGTAGTTTATAGATGTTAATATCATCTATAATATTATAGATGTTAATATTATAACGTAATGGTGTTATATCCTTACTGATTTTCTGCCTGCTGGATATGTCTATTTCTAGTAGAGGGATGTTAGAGTCTCCATCTGTAATAGTAGATTTACCTATTTCTTCTTGCCATTCTTTCAGTTTTTGCCTCATGTATTTTGATACTGTTGTTAGGTGCATACACATTAAGGATTGTTATGCCTTTTTGGAGTACTGATCCCTTTATCTTTATGTAATGCCTCTCTTTATTCCTGAAAACTTTCTTTGCTCTGAAGTTGGCTCTGTCTGAAATTAATACAACTACTCCTGCTTTCTTTTGATTAGTGTTATTATGGTATAACTTTCTTCATTTCTTTATTGAATCCATCTTTATATTTAAGATGGGTTTCTTATACATAAAACTTAGTGGGGGTCTTGTTTTTCTGATCCATTCTAACAATCTCTATTTTTTAATTGGTGTATTTATATTACTGACATTTAAAATGATTATTAATATAGTTGGATTCATATCTACCATAGTGTCACTGTTTTCTATTTGTCTTTGTTCTTCATTCCTATTTTTGTCTTCAACACTTTTTTCTGCCTTTTGTGGTTTTAACTGAGCATTTTAAATGATTCCATTTTCTCTCCTTTCATAGTATGTCAATTATGCATCTTTAGTTGTTGTCCTCAAGCTTCCAACATACATTTACAACTAATCCAAGTTTACTTCCAAATAACTCTATATTGCTTCACAGGTAGTGCGAGTATCTTATAATAACAAAATACTCGTAATTCCTCCCTTCTGTGCCCGTATCCTTGCTGTCATTCATTTCACTTATACATAAGCATATACATACACACACACAATCAAACACATTGTTGCTATTATTTTAGACAAACTGTTATCTGATAGGACAATTAAGAATAAGAAAAACAGATGTTTTCTTTTACCTACACTTATTCATTCTCTGATGCTCTTCCTTTCTTGGATGCAAGTTTCTTACTTATACTATTTTTCTTTCTCTCTAAAGAACTTCTTTTAACATCTCTTGCAAAACAGTTCTATAGGCAACAAGTGTCCTTAATTTTTGTCTGACAAGTCTTTATTTCTCCTTCAATTTTAGAAGATAATTTTGTGGGGTAAAAAATGTTATGTTGGTGGGTTTCTCTCTTAACACCTTAAATATTTTACTCCACTCTCTTCTTGCTTGCATGGTTTCTGACGAGAAGTAGGATATAATTCTCATTTTTTCTCCTCTACAGGAATGTGCTTTTTTCCCTCTGGCCTCTTTCAAGATTTTTTCTTTATCTTTTATTTTCCACAGTTTGGATATGATATGCCTATGTCATAGTTTTTTTTTGTTTTTTATTTTTATTTTTTGGGTTTTGTTCTCCCTCTGTTTATCCTAATTGGTGTTCTCTGAGCTTCTTGGATCTATGGTTTGGTATGGTCTGACATTAATTTAGGGAAATTTTTAGTCATAATTACTTCAAATATTGCTTCTGTTCCTTTCTCTCCTTCTTCTCCTTCTGATATTCCTATTACATGTACGTTAGGCCTTTTGTAGTTGTCCCATAGCTCTTGGATATTCTGTTGTAGTTTGTTTGTTTCTTTCAGTCTGTTTCTCTTTGCTTTTCAGTTTTCTAAGTTTCTACTGTTATGTCATCAAGCTCAGAGATTCTTTCCTCAAACGCGTCCAGTCTACTAATGAGCCTATCAAAGGCATTCTTCATTTCTGTTACAGTGTTTTTAAAGTCTAACATTTCTTTTTTATTCTTTCTTATAATTTCCAACTCAACACTTATATTATTCATCTTTTCTTGCATATTGTCTACTTTTTCCATTAAAGCCCTTAGAATGTTAATCATAGTATTTTTTTAAAATTCCTGGTCTGATAATTTCAACATTCTTGACACATCTAAGTCTGGTTTTGATGATTGCTCTGTCTCTTCAAACTGTGTTTTTGCCTTGTAGTATGCTTTGTAATTTTTGAAAGGGATACATGATATACTAGGTACAAGGCACTATAGTAAATAGGCCTTTAGTAATTTAGTGGTAAGCTGTGAGGAAAAGGGAAGCACTCTTAGGATAATCATAGTCTTATGATTAGGTCTCAGCCTTTTGGTGAGCCTGTGTCCCTGGACTGTCGACTTCACCAATGCTTCTCAATTTTTTTCCCCTTAGGTAGCACGAGATGATTTAAAGGTGTTGGAGTTAGGTACTTCCCTTCCCCCAAGTAAGTTAAGTTCTGATAAAACCACAATAAGTTAGTTTCTCCTGATGGCCAGCCTAGTTAAGAAAAAAAGGATACTCTAGGATATTTCAAAATGGTTTCTTTTCCGCTTCCCCTGCAGAAGTACAAGGAATTTTTCTCTGATATTCACTGTGAGAACCTGGTAGCAGTCCTCGAGGTACATCACACAAAACTGTGGGAGCTACCCTGTGCTGGGTGCCCCGGAGTTTTTAAATCTTAGACTTTTCCACATTGAGCTCCTGGCAATTTGTCAACTACAGTTCAAGATTCCCTACTCTAGCACTGGTTCCTGCAGAGTTGTCTGCTACAGTAAGTTATAATTCTCTGTATCTGCCTGTCTCTCCAATTTTTGGTGGTTTGGCCTATGACCTCACTTCTCTGGGAGATCTTTGTTCAGCTTTTTACTTGTTGGTAAGACAGAGTGGTGACTTCTAAGCACCTTTAGCCAGACTAGAAACCAGAAGTTTCAAATGTTACTTGATCCAACTCAGTTAGCATTTACATGGTGGCAGTCATTTTACCAGTATAACAAGTTCGTGTTTATTGGCCAGTTAGATAAATCTTTATTGCTAGAAATCTCAGAATGCATATAGCTCTTGATATTCCCAGAGAGTTAAATTTACTTGCTTAACATTCCAACTCCACTTTTCCATTACTATGAGTTTGAAGGCAGTGACTGTATTATCTCTGTGTTCTTAGCATCCAGTATAGCATCTGGCACATAGTAAGTACTTAGTAAACGTATACTGACCTCACATAGCATTTAATTTTCTTGATCTTTTTTTCCTCCTTTTCTCTCCCCAATATCTTTTTTAATATACTTTTCTATTGCAAAAGCTCATTAATCCCATTTGGATTTCCAATATTCTGCTTTCATTTCTGCTACACATACATGGGAAAGACAACTTTCTAGTCTTTTTCAAAAAAGATTAGTTTCAGGATACTTTAGGTATGAGAGACTAACTGATCCCCCTACCTCCTGTCCTTACAAAACAAAACAAAACAAAAAAAACAACTATAAAATCCTGGATATAATATTAAAAGTAATTATCTGAAGCTTCTGCAAAGTGAATAGAAATAGATGAATCTGGTGGGGAGTTTACATTCACTAGGAAGAGACCAGCCTGGCAGCCATACAAGTAACTTTTCTTCTTCACAGCCTTTCCCTGAGCTAAATGCACTCTGCACTTCATATATAGAAACTTTAGGGGTAGAGGAAGGGGGAGCGGATGGAAAACCCCAAATCTTTGTGGCCTAGGGTACCAGAAAAGTGAAGCCAGGAAACCGTGAATGTGGAAGATAGCAGGAGAATTCCCAAAAGGGAACAAGTCAAAGAGGGGATGTTCAAATTGTCTATCCACATCCATGAGGGATCCTGAAACCACCATGCATGAAAAAGAATCAGAGCAGCTCAGCCCAAGAGAAAAAGTCAGAACCAAGACTGGAGGAGCTGCCTCCCTGAATGGACTGGAGTGTGAAGAGAAGCAGACAGGCTCTGGTGAGGAGGCCAGGTGCTTAGAGGAGTGGAGACAAGGAGGTGCACAAATAAATTACTTTTACTTGTGGCTTTTAGCCTGGGACTAAGTACAGTCTATGTGGCAAGTGTAGCTGCAGCTGGAGGCTCACGTATGAAAATCAGCAATCTTTCTGTTTGAGGAACTAGAGATGAGAAGCTAAGGCACATGAACAGTTAACACACTGGAATAATCTTGCAAAAAAGAAAGCCAGAAAGAGGATCTTCAAACTCTACCATCATCACTGACCGCTTCTAAGCCACACATGTAGAATAGGATAAAAGCAGACCAACTAAAGGAAAATGTCCTTTTGAAAAGAGACTGGAGCTGCCACAGCAGAAAGAGAGTTTGCAAATTCAAGCCTAGCCAAGAATATTATCTGATAAAACAAAGAGAAAAAATTCTCAGTTGAAAAAAAGAATAAAATCTATAATCTCCAGAATGTAACATTCATAATGTTCAGGATAAAATCCAAGATTATCCAATACATGAAGAACCAAGATAATAACGTATTGTTAAGAGAAAAAAAAAAATCAATCAAATCTAATACTGAAATGAACAAAATGTTAGAACAGATAAGGATTTTAAAGCAACTATTATATTTCTCTTCAATGAAGTACAATACAACATGTTTCGGTACATGAAAATTTAAACAGACAAATGAAGAGATGCAGGAGAGGAACAGAGTAATAAAAAAAGAACCAAATGAAAATTACAGAACTGCAAGATACAATCGTGGTAGATAAAAATGCACTGGGTGGATTTAACAGCTGAGTTGGCATGAAAGAGCGAATCTGAAGGTAGAGCAACAGAAATCATCAGAAGAGAAGAACAAAGAGGGGAAAAAAAGATGAAACAAAACAAAAGCAAAACCCAGAGGGACTGACCTATGAGATGGTAGAGGAAAACCTTCAAAAATCTGCTCTTCCTTAAAAGCAAAGAGAACACTGGCAAAAACAATCATATTCAACTTTTTCAGAACTCTTGAAATTAACTAACAGCTTACAATAATCCAGTAAATGTTTATTTAAGAATTATGGCTGAATCTCAGTAAGAACAGTGAGTTTCTTGGTAGTTTATCTTTACTTAGTCCTCATCTCCCTTTCCCCAGCTACACAGTAGTTTTTTAAAACCAACAGTCTTAAAACTACAGTAGCTGTGAAAACCAGCAACCTATTGGCCACTAGGAGGCAGAATGGATTTGAAGCTCCCCAAAAGTCCCATTTTCAGGGTTTGTTTTTTTTTCTGTCCTGACTCAAGAGTTTATTCTTTGCAAACAGCACTATCCTCAGGGAATTTGTCAGAAACAACCAGGTCAGTTATTTAACTTTACAAGTACCAGAGACGGTGCTACCGGAGGGACTAATAAAAGACTCACCAAAAACTTAAAAGGACAAACTAGAGGATGGGAGGTCTCCAGGCTTTCAAAAGCTCCAACATATTTCTGGAACTCTACAAGGATATATATATGTACAGGGCTGTGCACCTGCCCAGGAAAAACCTAAAAATGCCCTAATCTATAACCTATGGCGGACTTTGAGGCTCTGCACAAGCAGTAAGTGAAGGCTAAGGCAGAATTGTAAACTGCCTGCAGGAGCATTAAAATTCCAAAATAAAATGAGGCAAAAACTTATATACTTAAAGTAAGAAATAGATAATTCAGTATTTGGAGACTTCAATACTCCACTTTCAATAACATATAGAACAATCAGAAAAAAATGAACAGGAACTAAAAGTCTTAAACAAAACTATAAGCCAACTAGATCTAACAAACATCTATAGAACACTCTACTCAACAACAAAAACATATTTAACATATTATTTTCAAGGGTACATGAAACATTCTCCAGAATAGGTCATATGTTAGGCTATAAAACAAGTCTCAATAAATTTAACATATAGAAATTTTACGACGTTCTCTGACTACAATGGAATGAAATTAGAAATAAGTATCAGAAAGAACTGTGAGAAATTCACAAATATGTGGAAATTAAACAATATACTTCTAACGAACCAACTACACAACAGAAATTAGAAAATGCTTTGAAATGAATGAAATGAAGACACAATATACCAAAACTTATGGGATACAGCTAAAGCATTGCTTTGAGGGATATTTGTAACCATAAACATCTATCTTAAAAGATTTCAAATCAAGAACCTAAACTTCCACCTCAAGAAACTAAAAAAAAGAGCAAATTAAACCCAAAGCAAACTAAATAATAAAAACTAAGCTGAAATAAATGAAAGAGGAAAGAAAAATAAAGGATGTCAAAATCAAAATTGGTTCTTTGAAAAGACCAACAAAATTGACAAACCTTTAGCTAGACAGACCAGGAAAAGGAGAGAAGACTCAAGTTACAAGAATCAATGAGAAGAGATATCACTACTGACATTACAAAACTAAAATACAAGCGAATACCATAAGCATTATATATCAACAAATTAGATAATGCAGATGAAATAGACAAATTCCTAGAAGTACAAACTATCAAACTGCCTCAAGAAGTAATAGATAATCTGAATACATTTAACAAGCAGAGACTGAACTATAATTTTAAAACTTCCAACAAAGAATATCCCTGGCCCAAATGGCTTCATTAATGAATTCTACCAAACAATGAAATTAACATCAATCCTTCATGAACTCTTCCAAAAAAACAGAAGAGAGAACTCTTTCCAACTCATCCTAGGAAGTAAGTATACCAAGATATCAAGTATACTTGATAACAAGACCAGAAAAAAATATGAAAAGAAAATATACAGAATAATATCCTTTATGAATACAGACATAAAAATCTTCAGGGAAAAAAAATACTAGCAAACTCAGTACAGTATCATGTAAAAAAAAATTATATACCATGACCTAGTGGGATTATCTCAAGAATGCAAGATTGGCTTAACATACAAAACTCAATCTCAATAGACCATATCAAAAAAAAAGTCAAACCCACAAGATTTTCATAGATGCAGAAAAAAAAAGCATTTGATAAAATCCAACTCTTTAATGCTAAAAACACTTAGCTGACTAGGAAAAGAAGGAAACTTCCTCAAACTGGTAAGGTCATCTGCAAAAAAACCCCACAGTTAATATCACATTAAAGGTGAAGGCTGAATGCTTCTCCCTTATATCAAGAAAAAGATAAGGATATCCACTCTTGCTTTTTCTGTTCAACGCTGAGGGCAATTAGGGAAGAAAAAAAATGAAAGGAATAGAAAGGAAGAAGTAAAACTATCCTATTTATAGATGACACGATCTTATATATGTAGAAAATTATAAAAAATCCATTTTAAAAATTAGAATAAATGAATTCAATAAAAATTCAGGACTCAAGACCAATAAATAAAAATCAATTTTTAGACATTAGCAATGAATATTCTGAAATGAAATTTAAAAACCAATTCCATTTATGAGTGTATCGAAATAAATGATACTTAGAAATAGATTTAACAACAGTATATGACTTGTACACTGAAAACTGCAAAACAACATTGAAAGAAATTAAACTAGACCTAAAAAAAATGAAAAGGTATCCTGTGTTTATGAATTGGAAGACTTAATAATGTTGATAGCAATATTCCCCAAATTGATCTATAGATTCAAAGCAGTCCTTATCAAAATCCCAGCTGCCTTTCTGTAGTTTGAGAAAGCAAATTGATTTTAAAAGACCAAAACAAATGGAGAAACATATATTCATAATTAGAAGACTCAGTGATGTTGAGATGGCAATGCTCCCAAATTAATCCACAGAGTCAATGCAATCCCAAACAAAATTCTAATAAACTTTTTAAAAGAACTGATGAGCGATTTTAAGTTCACTGGAAAGGCAAAGAACCTAGACTAGTTAAAACAATTTTGAAAATAAAGGTACCTGATTTCAAGACTCACTATTAAGCTACAATAATTAAGGCAGTATATTATCGGCATCACATAGACATATAGATCAATGAAATATAATAGCATGGAAATAGAACTACACTTATATGGTCAATTGATTTTTAAGAAAAATCAACTTCTGTCAAAATTTTTTTGACAAAAAAGTATCAAGGTAATTACATGGAAACAAGACAATCTTTTTGAAAAGTGGTAAAGGAACAACTGATAGCTCTATGGGGAAAAAAAATCCTTCAACCTGATGTTGCATCGTACATGAAAATTAACTCAAAGTGGATTATAGACTTAAATACAAGTGCTAAACCCATTAAATTTCTAGAAGAATAATTTACAACACTGAACTGTGTAAAGATTTCTTAAACAGAATACTAAAAGACTAAGCTACAAAAGAAAAAATGAATAAAATGTACTTCGTGAAGATTAAAAACTTTTGTTCTTTGAAAAATATGGTTAAGAAAACAAAAAGGTAAGCTACAGATTAGAAGAGAAAGTTTTTTGCAAAACACACATTGAAAAGGGGCTTGTATCCAGACTACACAAAGAACGTCTTATAGGCTCTGCTGGGGAGTTCACTCACTTGTACCCTTATAACTCAACAATATGAAGTCAAATAATGCCTCCTCCACACCCTCAGAAAAGTGCTAAAGATTTAAAGATAATTCACGAAAGAAGATATCTGAATGGGCAACAGGACATGAAAAGATGCTCAACATCAGTAACCATCAGGGAAATAAAAATTGAAATCACAATGAGATACCATACAGCTGGTAGAACAGCTAAAATTTTTAAGAGATTTTAAAAAACTGACCATACCAAGTGCTTGCCAGGATATGAAACAACTGAAACTCTCATAGATTGCTGATGGGAATGCAAAATGGTACAGATATTTTGAAAAATCATACAGTAAAGTAAAACATATTTACCATAAAATCTACCCATTCCAATCCTAGATGGCTGCCCAAGAAAAATGAACATATATGCCCACACAAAAACTTATTCATAGCTAGGGACCAGCGATAGGGGATAGGGCAGTATAAGGGATACCTGTGGTAATGAAACTGTTCTGTATTTTGACTTTATCTATGTGAATATCTGGTTGTGATATTGTGCTTAAGTTTTGTAGGATGTTATCATTGGGGGAAACTGGATAAAGAGTATATAGGATCTCTTGTGTCATTTCTTACAACTGCATATGAATCTTTAATTTCCTCACAATAAAAAGTTTAATTAAAAACAAAACAGAGCTCGTTTATAAATGTTGTAGCAGCATTACTTATTAAAGATCCAAACTAGAAGCAACTCAAATGTCCATCAACTGGTAAGTAAACAAATGACAGTAGATCCAATTCTTGAAATACCATTCAGCAAAGGGAATGAAATATTAATATATGCAACAACATGGATGAATCTCAAAAACATTATGCTAAATGAAAGAAATAAAAAACCAAAAATTACATACTGTATTATTCCATTTACATGAAATGTGAGACGAAGTAAATCAATGATTGACTGAAGGTGGGACCGTGGGCAAAGGGACAGTAGGAAACTTTTTAGTGTGAAGGAACTATTTCTTCTGTAGTTTGATTATGGCAGTGGTTACATAATTTCATACGATTACCGAAATTCACGCTCTACATGTAAAATTGGTGAATTTTATGATGTTTAAATAATATATTAAAATACTAAAAAAAAGAAAAAAATTAAAGTTTAGAAAATACCTGTTAGTGTTTTTCCTGCATTCAGAGGAGGAGCAATGACTTTGAACAGTTTCTGTATGAAAATGAAATAGAAAAACAATACCATTATTTTTTAAAAAGAATATCTTTAAAAAGATAATCAAGGATCGTATGCTAGTAATCACCTTTCTCTGATGGAATTAGACAGTCAAATGCTACTGAGATTAAAAACCTTTCATGTGAACATGAACTGTTTCCGAAGGATCACTGGTAAACAAGCATTTGTTGTTATATTCCTCACAAAAAGAAACCATTTAATAAGTACCAGTTAGATGAAGGTCTTTGCTTAGGTTATAATTTTTGATATAAAATATCCTTAGGTTTCTTAAAGTCTTTTATTCTTTAAAACATCATAAGCAAGTAAATGGATTAATAGCCCACCAAAATAATGATGAGGATTACTTTAAACTGAAAACATTTGAATAATCAGCAGCCACGGAAAAAGAAAACAGTCTAAATTTAAGCAGAGCCTCTGAAAATACGATAACAAATAGAAAAACTACACTGGGCTTCCTAGAAGTAAGTTTCCAGTTTAGGAGAAGAGGAACCCCTAGCACTGAAAAGTGCAAATGCGGCTTTCCATTAGCATCAAAAAGCCCAATAAAACCAGCCAAACTTTCCCATGGAAGCCCTAAATCCTTTCCCACCCACCCAATGTTTTCTTAAACTAGTATATAAATCTTTACTTCTGCCTAATGAGTTACTTATTACTGAGTATTCCCAGTACACATGTGAATACACCTTGCCCTTTCTCCTGTTAATCTGTCCGTTGTCAGTTAATTTGCAGGCCTCCCCCAACCACTGGGACCTAAGTTGGTAAGAGGAAGTTTTTCCTCCCAACACAAGGCACTACTTTTACTTCTGAAGCAGCCAAAACTAGAACTAAAGAAAGATCTCAGAAACTATAGTAGTCATCTCAAATGTGAGGACACTTTCACTCTAGAAAACCTAGAAAATTTCAAAAGACAGGACATATTCTCTTAATTTAGACCTCTTTAAGTACTAAACTAACTAAACTTTAAACATTGAAAAGAGAGTACCTTAAAGGAAGAGAATTATAAAAGAGGAGACACAGAATGCATCTAACCTCCCACTGCTAAAATCTCCAAATGACTATTTAATAACAAATATTTTTGCTGAAAACCATTGAACTTGAAAACTACTCTTAACAGAAAACAAGGCAACCTGGATGTTCCATCTGAGATGTACAGGTATAAATACAAACCAGATTTTGAAGAATAAAAAATCCACACAAAACAAAAACTTCAAAAGCAACAATAACACAAACCCAGCAATCATTTTTATCAACTTAAAACACATCAGATGAGAATCTGTTTTTAGGAATTATTTCGAGAGAAAGTAGAAATTGCATTAATTCTTCCTAATTGTGGTTTAGTAGTTCTGCATGCAGAGAGGCTTTGGACCTCACTGAGGAGGCAGCTGACAGCTCTTTCTCAGGGAAGTACTGGACCTGGGTCAGAGGAAGCAGCTGAGAGGTGTTCAAGTGTAAAAAACATTTAGTTGACATACAATCAGGGTCAAAAGCAGAGGAATAGGGCTGTGGCTCTTATTTTTGGAAACTGACCAAGAGAAGAGAGGTACAACCAAAAATAAAGGAGTTCCGAATTGAGAGGGATACTCACCAACCTAAATGTGTTTAAAGAAGACTGAACTATCATGCTGACTCAATAATACTGGAGATAGTTTTGGATGACCATTTAATATGCAAAAAAGTTGACTGGATGCCTTCGGCAGATGCCTGACTCTTTTGAGCCAAGTATTTAGTCGCTGTAATAAGGCAATGGGCTGGCAGGGCACCACATGTTTCCAAAATCCACTATTCTCAACTCTGTCTTCAAATATAAAGCAAGTAACAAGACGGATACGGGGTTTTTAAATACCCAAATGCTTTTTAGATGTTCTCTTCTAGTGTAAGAAGAAATAATTCTAATATAATGAATGCTATAAAATTCTGAGCTTGGAAAAGCAACAAATCAGCAGATTTCCAATATTTTCAGGACCTCCCCGCAGCAGAATATATCTACAAACATATTACTCAATAGCACATTTTCTACATACAATAACTATATATAGTTAATTTTTTATACCTTTTAGAAAAGCTATTATAATATTAAAAATTCTTAGGAACAAACATAAAGTCTAACAGTCATGCATTAATTTTATCTATTGTACCCTGAGATTTAAATATCTACTTATGAAGATTAAAAAAAGAAAGTAATGGCAGAAAATATGAAATTAAAGGCTACTTTATAAATTCCCAAATGGGTGAAAGTCTAATAAATCATTAAAAAATTATTGGATGAGAACAGAAACTATTCAAAGCAAATAGAGAACAGGGAAAAAACATTAATAAACAATATTAAATATGTACCAAATTTAGAAAGTATCTTACCTCCATTGGACTAATAAACTCATTCATGCCTCTGTTGTAGACATAGATCATAGCATCATACAGATGATTTTCCCAGCACATGAGAACTACCTATAAAAAGGAAAAGTTGCTTGGTCCATACAATTCAATAAGTCTAACCAATTATTTTCCTTAAACTTTTAAAAATGAAGATCCTGAATTCTCCTCCCTAATTTTTCTTATTCATTCTCTGAAAAAAATTGAAGTACTCAAAGATAGGCCATGGTAGGAACTGTTGGAGGTTCACTACTGCTCTGAACAATATAATAGTTACTTTAAACAACCTTCATCTATTTTTATTTTGTCTCTATTCTTCCCTTTTCTATATACATTTTACCTTCGGTCAATAGTTTATAAATATTTAGTAAACACCTAGATTTGGGTCCTCTCCTAAACACTGGAGATAAAGTGATGAATAAAACAAACCCAGACCTAGTATTTACCCTTACAGAACTTCTATTCATCTTGGACACTACTAACTAAAAGAAGGGAGGGCCACAAAATGGTATGTGAGTTAAGACTTGGGGAAGACACTCAATTATACAAATAATTCATTTACGATTGTGATAAGTATTATGAAGGAACATGACCTGGTCTGGGATATTCAATTATCATTCTTGAGGAAGCAATATTTAAGCTAGGACCTAAAGAATGTATGTATGTGAGCCAAAAGCATAGGCAGAAACTAGGGACTCTGCAGTCAGAAGCAGTAAGGAGGGTGGTCCCAATGTGGAAAGGAACTTGAAATGATTAAGAATGGAGAGAAATCAAAGTGAGAAAATATTTAAGAAGAATAATAGAGATGACTTAAATATAGAGTACTTCGTATTCTGTTACTATGAGAGTTATTTATACTACAGAGTGCAAAAGAGAGGGCTGGAGTAGAGGAGTACAGGTCGACGAAGGAGAATGATAGAGGTAAGAGAAAAAACTAAAGTGAAGTGTCATTGGGGTAGTTTTTCTAGAGAAAGGCATGTTCTTGGACCTCTTCTCTTCTCTCACTACCCACCCTCTCAGCCAGTGCCATGATCATACATCTTTTTGCTGATGACTAACACATTTACAGCTTCGGCCCTAATCTACTCTCTGAATCATATATCCAACCACTTACTTGCTATCGTCATCTGAATGTCTAGTAGCTATCTCAAAATAAAATGGCAAAATAGAATTTGATTTTGTCTCCTAAACTTAACCCACCCCAGTCTTCCAAACTTCTTAAAGGAATCACTACCTTGTTTCTTTAGCCAAAAAACTAGGCATCATCCTTATATTCTTTCCACTCCCTTGCATCCAATTCATCAGCAAATCAGTTCTACCTCCAAAACATTTCCAAAATCTGGCCATGTCTCTCCATCTCCCTGTTACCATCTCTGGCCAGGACCACTCCCTGGACCAGCTCCTAACTAGTATCCCACCCCTTGACCCCTACCCTTCATTCTGCTATCCCTAAAGTAAACCAGAGTGATGTTGCTTAAAACTTTTTAGTGATTCTAGAACAACATGGAAAAATCCGTACCTTGCCCTGAAAGCTCTACCTCTCACTCTCAACTACATTTCAAATTTATTTGCTTTTTATCTGTTACAAGGTATGTGTGTGTGTGCACCTATGTATATGTACATATGATTTTTTTGGCATTGTTACTTTTACCTACAATAATCTTCTCCTCCAAGATCTTTGCATTACTGATTCCTTCTTGTCATTCATATTCCAGACTCAGTGTTGCTTTCTTAGAAAGGCTTTTATAATCAGCCAGTCTAAAGTAGACCCTCAATTCTCTCCCTACCTGCTTGCCTGTTTGATTTTTAACATAACAGTTGTTTTCAGATATTTCTTATTTATTTACTTGTTTATATTTATTGTCAAACTTTGTTGCTAAGCTCTAAGCCATATAAGAGGATAAACCTTGTCCACGAGGGTCACTGAAGCATCTGCAGAGCCTGACACTCAATAAATGCTCTTTGAATTAATGAACAAATGCTGTGAAAGAATAAAATTTGAAAAATATCAATTGATATAGTAGACATGGAGGTCATTGCTGACTGTGGTGAAAGCAAACTTGAAGAGTTATTAGGATGTAAACAAAAACACAAATAGCAACCTACGCAAGATGCTTTCAAGAAATCTGGCCGTATAACTGGGAAGAGTGAAATGGGGCAGGAACCTAGGGGAACAAGAGGAACAGGACTGATATGGAGGGAAAGGAGACTGAGATTTTTTAAAAACTGTTTTAACATGAAAAAGACTGAAAAATATTTACATAGTATTGAGGAAAAGCTAGAAATGTTGGAAAGAGAAGAAATTAGAAATTTCTCCTATACTGGTCGATAGGTAAATAAAGCTATATTGATAACAAGTTCTCAAATCATCAGACTTATTATTGGACTGTGAAGATTACACCAAATTACTCCTATAATAGGAAGGCATGTATAAAAGGGAATCTGGCTCTACTTTGCAAATTCACAGCCATTTATTTATAAAGAGCTTCCAGAAAGAATAACCATTTTTCCAAACCCTTCATTTCTATGTAATTTTGCATATTAAAAAAAATTTTTTTGTGTTATTCCATCTAAGATCTTTTTAAGTTACTCATATTTTAGCCCAATAGGGCTTAGTGCCTTTGTGCCTTTGCAGGAGTAACATGCTCATTATTAGGACTAATGTGGAACTAAAGAGTTAAACTGTGAAATACCTTAGGCCAGACTACATACTGCTCCTCTTAAGGACTGAAAACTTATTGTGGAGACCTCAGATATACTGGAAGTATATTATCTAACAATGGGCTGGCTGATGACACTGAGACACCCTACAATATTCTTATACTATTTCAAAATATACTATTTCAAAACTCAATGTATGAAAATTATCAACTCTGGACTTAGTAACTAGTTTTTTTTTTTTTAAAGACATCATACTCTTAAAAGTAAAAATATTTTATTATTTATATGAAAGTACTCATAGTTGAATTCACTTTCAGGATGAAAACTGTAGTAGTGAACAAACAGATGAAGAAGGAACAGTCAATAAGCATTTATTGAGCAACTACCAAATATAAACTCTATGATAAGAGTTCTAGGGAATGTCAAAGAAACAGAAAACTGCTGGCTTGCAGGAGTTCATAATCTAGCTTTCATTAAAAAACAGTCCTAAGAAATATATTGACAAATACAAGTATATAAGAAATCTTACCCAAAGTGCTCAATAAGTAATTGGGGCTTACTTACTGAGGCAGATGGCAGATTGAGGCCTGATCAGTCAAGTAAATATAATCAACAAAGGATTGATGTTTATTCCAGAAGTTAGTCTATAAACTCACCTGTTGAATATCTAAGCTGGTGATATCCATATGTACAATGAGGGCTTCCACGTTTTCCATTAACTTTTTATCTTGGAAATGAACAATCAAGTCTTTCATTACCTGGGGTGTGATCCCCACCAGTTTATCACTTAAAATATATGGCTCAAGGCACTCCAAAAACACTCCTTTGGCCACTGAATTCTCACTTAATTTATCATACATCTGGCTAAATAGAAGATCCCTATAAAAGAAAGGAAAAAAAAAATTAGGAACATTCCAAACATTCATTAAATTCAGTCTGCTAAATATATAATCTTTTTCCTATTTCAATTTAGAAGTTTATTAAAAACAGTAACAATATTTGCGCAGAGCTTTATATTGTGAAAACCTTTTTATATACACTATCTTAATTAATTTTCCCAGTACTTCTTTTACAGATAAGAAAATGCTGAAACACCAGAATTTGCTTAACTATTCCTATAGTGTTGGCTATATCACTTATTTCCAGTATTTTAATATTATGAATGATGCCACAATGAACATCTACATATACAGTCTTTCCCATTTAGGCGCCTTAACTCCTTAGTCATTCTACTTTTAGAAATTTATGTCTACCTAAAAGATATGAAATTTTTTTGTAGCACCTGAAATGTGTTTCTAAATTAGATTCAAAAAGTATCAGTACCAATTTATACTGCCACCCGCAATGTATAATATCAATTTCGCCAGATAATTGTGTTTGGTTTTTTTTTTCCTGGATAATTTAATAAGTATAAATTAAACGACATCACTGTTTTTAATTCTGATGACTGGCAAAATTAAATATTTTCCATCATTCCATTTCTGTAGTGTATTGCCTGTTATCATTCACGCATTCATTCATTTCTTTTTTTAATATAAAAACTGTACTAATTCTCTATACGTTAGTATTATTTATTTACTTTACTAAATGTATAATCTCGTTATATGAGTATCATGTTAACCATGAAAAGTGCTAGATGTTTATCCACAGGTATAGTCTTCATGACAAGTTCCACAAAAAAGGCAAGGAAGATTCTGAAAGGAGTAGAATGGGGTCCTGCCTCATTTGAGGTCCTGAAAGGGGACAGATGATAAACAGACTGGCTGCAACTGCACCTGAACCATATGCCACTTTCCAATAAATAGTATTTGCAATATCCTGGTGGGGGGAGGGAATCTATATCCATTAATTTTTATCTCATATCCACAAATGTAAGTAATTTTTGCATCATTTTTACCCTTTGCTTCATATTTATCAGAGTATTTTTCATGTTAGTTTCATTTTAATCCATACTCCATCACATTTTTGTGATTACCAATTACTAGCCAACTGAAAGAAACTGAGATTAATGAAGCTTTACTGTAAGAAATATAGAGTAACAAGGTAACTCTAATGAATTTAAAGAAAATGTATTTGCTAGTCCTTGCACTCTGTAATGTGTTGTTAAAAACAACATGCCAGGGAAGATAATTATATATTTTATTTCAGCATAAAAAGCCCTGGGGAGGAGAATTAAAGAGCTAAAAATTCAGTCAACAGAGCATAAAAGTTGACGAAGAAGGCACTCCTGTGACACATAGCAGCAAACAATGCTGGTGAGATAAATGGCAAAACTACAAGTTTCTTTCTTAACCAGTCAGAAGCTAGAATAAAGAAGCAAGAAAATAAAATTCAGCAACTCCTATCTACATCTCTTCCTTGAAATATAAATAAAACAAAATTCTAAGACATGTTCTGATCATTTCGGGAGAATATTTATTAGAGCATTAGGGAAGGAAGGAGAAAGAAAAGCACATATGAAAAAAGTTTTTAGGTCTTGTGTTTCTTTCTATATTTAAGCATTACACTCCAGTGTGCTGACTTTGTTTACTGGGAAGGCTAAAATCCAAATTGCTGTTTATCACTTCTAGCTTAGCCTCCCTGTAACCAGCAAAACAGAAAATCCATTCTGAATAATAGAGGACCATCGAAGAGGTCTGCTTTCTACATAACTTCACTTTATGTGAATACTCAAAGTATTATTTGGAGTTTATCATTCATAACTTCAAATTGATACAGAAAATGGATAAATTTGCGTGTTATTAATTTTATAATTCAAAAAAAATGCGAAGAATAAAGCTTTGATAATTGCAAATTTAGAGAGTGTCTGAGGGAGCAAGAGCATCAATCCTAACACTTGCCATTCTATACGAACCACATAACCATAACCAAATAAACAAATCCCCACTAGATATAAGTGGCATTTAATAAATCTAAAATTGATTTGGGCTGGTCTCTTTATTTACAGAAGTAAAAGTAAAGTTCAAATGAACTTTATGAAATTATGTTCAAAATGCTCTGTTTTCTGATACAAGCATCGCAATTTGTAAAGATTTCTTTTAAAAAGGCATGGCTTAATTGTGGTGAGGGTTGTAAATATACTAAAAATTACTGAATTGTATACTTTAAAAGGATGAATTTTATGGTATGTGAATTATAGCTGAATATATCTGTTATAAAATTAAAAGGGAATGGCACTTTTCCCCCCAAGCTCTGATGTTTAAGATTTTAACAGGCAGTTGTCAAGAAAACAGTATTCAAAACATGCAGCTCCTCAACCATGCTTGATAACTGAGATCTTTCTGTTTCTCAAACAATTATCCTGATGTTGAATAATGAGACTTAACGAATACCCTGGCTATCAAAAGACTATATCAGGTTCACTTTAGATTTCACAGAAATATTTTTAGTTCATATTTATATATAATTCAAGTAATCTGAATAATGGCTTATCTTTGGATATTTGCTTGTAGTGATACGTGCTCAAAGTGGTCAAGATCATCCATATACAGCACCTATTTTGTTTTTATAACAGCTTTATTGCGAAATCATTCACATATAGTAACACTGTACCTATTTTTAAACAATGTTCAAAATTATAATTATAGTTCAAGTAAACTTTGGATCTATTCTGAAAATAAACTTAAATTATGGCTACTGTTGTATAGGCAAAATGACAAATCATTAAATGTCCTACAAAAAGCCTTGAGACATATCCTTTGTCTAATATTAAAAAATAATACACACTACTAAATTGAAATGAAATTGTGGAACAGAGACAATATTATGAGAATAAAAGCACACATCTTTAAAAATAATTTCCTGTCATTTCCGATTTTAAAGAATTCATACAGAGACTATAAAGCCAAATTTTAACCAAAAAAACCAACATATTGATCAGTATGCCCTACAGAGAAAAAGAAGTGTGGCTCTTGCCATAGTGAAAAGGATTTTACATTATAAAAGAATTCTTAAATATGAATGGGAATACATATATACACTACTTTAATTAATATTACTGCTGGGTATGGGGTTCTATGAATTATGATACAGAGGTAACAGTAACTATAATGTAATGATTAAAATTAATTTCAGAGTTAAAATTAATTTCAGAATATGTATTGTATTTATAATTGGACCCACATAAGAAACAGTATTATAAGAGGGCTGACTATAAAAACAATGTACCCAATCAGAACATATTAATATAAAAAGGAGTCTAGGGGCTAGCACTGAGTATCTACATGATGACCCTAGAAGTGAAAGAAGTTACCTGAAATTGACTTAGTCCCAAATTATGTTTTGTAAGATATATTTGTGTTATGCACAATCTGAATATTCCTTAAAGCAATCTTAATGTCACAGATACTTTGCAAACTTGGGAATATAGAAGAGAAAACCCTAGACGTAAATGGAATCAAATGTCAAAGAAGAGCATAATTTCAACAAGAAGGTGACACAGGTTGTTGTTCTTAACTTTGCCCCTTTTCCATAACAAGAACGACAACTATTCAAGAACAAGACACCATAGAGAGAATTTTAGAACATGGGAGTGAGCCTGAAGCACACCCCTGTTCCGGAGACCAAGACAGACTGCATTAGAAGGGCAAGAGAAGTGGTTACATGCTGACTGCATTTGCCTTTCCCCCAAGCCAATGCAGCACCATGCAGAGAGGTCTTCCCTGAGTCTCTGGTTCCTCCAGTGGAAAAGAGAGACCAAAGACGACAACTAGCAGCTCCTGCCCTGAGCTTGTGGGTCACTTGCAAAAGCCTTTACTCTGATCTTGCACCACAGGAATTGTAGGAGAATCTGCAGAAATCAACCAATGGGAATCTGACTGTAATGGAGAAGGGAGGTGGGGCTTGCAAAAACTGGCTGATGGATCTTGACAGATGGAATTCTTACCTGCAGAGCCCAAGTAGTAATTCCAACCTATGGCTTTGCTCGTCTATAGAACCAAATCAGAAGTGTACTCTGACCAGGGAACTCAGTGGGGTGTATATCTGCCTGATTCAAATCCTCAAATGAAGAGTTTTGCTGGCCCTAGAACTCAGTCTGCCCATACCCAAGCAGGGAGGTGAATCACAGCCCCACCCTCTGTGGAGACTATCTTCAGGGCCTATCTGACCAGAAGGGTTGAAGACAACTCATGGAAGCTGTGTGGACCAGGGGAACTCAAGCCCAGAGGCAGGCTGGAAGAGCTGAAAGTTTGCAGAACAAAATCAGTGGCCCTGTTTGGTCAGGGAACTTGGAGTATGGGTTGGCTTGATTTAAGAAGCGCAGTAAACACAGAGCTTTACTGGCTTTAGAGATTCTTCTCCTCCCCAGGCGGGGACTAATTCATAACCCTGCTCATTGCTGAATACAGCCTTCAGCCTCTCTGACCAGGGAAGCTAACCAGAGCGCATGGGAAGTTGTACAGACCTATATACATTGGCACTTGAACAGAGCACAGCCCATGGCATCTCATCTGCAGAGCAAAACTGGTGGCCTCATCTGACCAAGGAAATCAATACACACTCTGACTTGATTTGGATTCCCAAATAATGAGCTGTACAGGGCCTGGGTCTCACCTTATTCCCTTACCAGAGCAGGAAAACTAATTCATAGTCCTAATTGCTACTGAATACAGTAATCAGTACTGACCAACTAGCAAGCCTGACCAGAGAATCCAGGCAACTGCAGAGCGAATCCTATAGCCTCGCTTGGGTAGGAAACCAAGCCAGCAGTCCTACCTAACTGTTCAGCGAGTGGCATGAACAGTTTATCTCACCCAAGACCAGACCATAATAGCAGGACCCACCTGCCCAAAGATATTATCAGCAGACCCAGAAACCCAAACTGATTGGTGAAGAACTGCCTCTGTCAAAACAAACCTGTAAGGTCTAAAAAAGGAGCCCAATTACTCAAATGCACAGATATCAACATAGGGATCATGAAAAACCAGGTAAACAAAACACTAACAAAGGAAATTTAAAAAGCTCCAATAACTGACCCCAAAGAAATGGAGATCATGAATTGTCAGACAAAGAATTCAAACTAATCCTCCTAAGGAAGTTTAGTGAACTACAATAAACACAGAAAGACAACTAAAAAAATTAGGAAAACAATGCACAAACAAAAAGAGAAGTTTGACAAAGAAACAGCAAATATTATCAAAAAACAAACAAACAAAAAACAGAAATCTTAGAGCTGAAAAATACAATAATTGACCTGAAGAATTCAAGAGTTTCAAAAGTAGAACTGACCACAAAGAAGAAAGAATCGGTGTCCTGGAGAACAGGACATTGGAAATTACCCAGTTAGAGGAGCAGGGAAAAAAAAAAAAGAATGCCTATGGGAATTATAGGACACATAAAAAGAAACAATATTTTGGGAAATCCAGAAAAAGAAGAGAAACAGAAAATATATTTAAAGCAATAATGGTTGAAAACTTCCCCAAACTTGGGGAGAGAAATGGACATCCAGGTCCATGAAGCTCAAAAGACACCAAATAGGTTGAACCCAAATAGGGCTATACCGAAACACATAATAATTACATTGTCAAAAGTCAAAGACAAAGAAAGAGTTTTAAGAGCAGCAAAAAAAAAAAAAAAAGAAAGAAAAGTTATATACAAGAGAACCCCCCATAAGATTACAGGTGTATTTCTCAACAGAAACTTGGTAGGCCACGAGAGAATGGGATAACACATTCAAAATACTGAAAGAAAACAATTGTCAAACTAGAATTCACTTTACATAATGCCCCTGGGCATCCACACAATTTAGAACATCCAAATGTAAAAGTTGTATATTTGTCACCAAATAAAACTTTCTTAATCCAACTTTTAGTTCAAGGCGTTATTTCCACCTTTAAGATTAAATATATTAAATGGAGTTTTAAGGATATTTTTAATAAACTTGAAGATAATCAATGAATCACCTACAGAACCCTGGAATAAATACACAATTTTAAGTTGTAGCAAGAATATTGCTTTAGCTTTGAGTTATATAAAGCTCTCAACTTTAAATGCTTGCTGGGAAGCAATAAGGACAGAAGTGGTTGTATCAGGGAATATGGTTCCAACAACTGAAGAGGGATTAACTGGCATTATTAATTTATTAAATAAATTTCAAGAAGAAGGCTCTGACAATCTGAATGGAGATGATATTAACGAATTACTGGTTGACCACGAATTATCTGATAGTCAATTCAATTAATATCTGAAGTCCATCTTGCTGATGAATACAACAGTGACCTTAAATCAGTTTCATTCACCGTAGAAAATATTACGAAGCTCTTCAATTGGCCACAAAACTGGAAACTGCAATTCTAGATATTGATCCACACATCGAATGAGCCTTAAAATTTTGAAGAGATTTTTTTAACTGTTATAGTGAATACTGAAGAATTTATGAAAACTTAGTGAAAGATGAGGTTGGAAAAAGATCATCCAAAAACATAAACATAAAAAAATGAAGCTAAAGTAGTACTTTCAAATATTTTAAGCAATAAAGATAGTGACTTTGCGTCAATTAAAAAGAGAAGGCTGATTGCTTTAGATTACAGTACAGACATCAACAGTGAATAAAATGTATTTTGGTTTTTCTGAATTTTCATTAGCATTTTATGTGAAAATATGTGAAATAAATATTTTTATGACTTATATTGGCCTATTTCTTTAGTATTTTTTTTCCGTACTGGTAGACTCTTTTTACATGATTTTCTTCAATGTGAAAAAAAAGAAAAAAAGAAACGTGGAACAGGTAATCCACATAAACCCAAGGATGGGTGTAATTATGTGCCCCACACTGGAGCACCTAAATATATAAAGCAAAAACTAACAGGGCTAAAAGGAGAAATAAATAGTAACACAATAATAGTTTGGTAATTTAATATCCCACTCTCAACAATGGATAGATCATCCAGACAAGAGAATCAATAAGTAAACACTATATTTGAACAACACTATAGATCAAATATACTTAAATGTACAGAACGGTCTATCCAACAACAGAATATATATCCTTCTCAAGTGCACATGAAACACTTCCTAGGACAGACCAACTGTTAGGCCACAAAACAAGTCAGCAAATTCAAGAAAACTGAAATTATACCATGTATCTTCCCTGACCACAATGAAACTAAAAATCAATAACAAGAGGAAAATTATGAAATTTATGAACACGTAAAAATTAAACAAAACTTTCATGAACCACCAATGGGTCAAAAAATAAAAGGGGAAATAAAAACTTTTCTTGAGACAAAAGAAAAAGGAAATACAACAATACCAGAACTTGTGTGATACAGGAAAAATAATTCTAAGAGGGATGTTCATAGCAATAAACATCTACATTAAGAAGAAAGATCCTAAACAAACAACCTAACTCTACACCTTAAAGTAGAAAAAGAACAATCTGAGCCCAAAGTTAGCCAAAAAAATAAAGGAAATAATAAAGTTTTGACCAGATATAAGTGAAATATATAACAGGAAAATAATAGAAAAGATTAACCAAACTAAGAGTTGGTTCTTTGAAAAGATACACAAAGCTGACAAACCCTTAGCTATACTAACCAAAAAGAGAAATAACCAAAATTAAAAAATGTTATAAATGAAAAAGGAGATAATACAACTGACACCACAGAAATCAAAATGCTCACAAGAAGCTAGTATGAACAAATATATGCAAACAAACCAGACGACCTGGAGGAAATGAAAAAATTCTTAGAAACATACAACTTACAAAGACTGAATCAGGAGGAAATAGAAAATCTAAATAGACCAATTACTAATAAGAAGATTAAATCGGTAATCAAAATTCCCCCAATGAAGAAAAGTCCAGGACCAGACTGCTTCACTCGTGAATTTTATCCAACATTTAAATAAAAATTAACACCCATCTTTCTCAAATTGTTCCAAAAAATTGAAGAGGAAACACTCCCAAAGTCATTTTATGAGGCCAGCATTATCCAGATACCAAAACCAGAAAAGGACACAAGGGGAAAAAAAAAAATAAACAGACCAATATCCCTGATAAATATAGATGCAAAAAGCCTCAATAAAATACTAGCAAGCTAAATTCAACAGTACATGAACATAACAGAATGATCAAGTGGGATTTATCCCTAGGATGCAAGGATGGTTTACCATATGCAAATCAATCAATGTGATATATTGCAATAGAATAAAGAAAGTATAATATGATTATCTCAATAGACACAGGAAAAGAATTTGACAAAATTCAACATCTATTCATGATAAAAAATCTTAACAAATTAGGCATAGAAGAAACATCCCTACATAACACAGGCCATATATGACAAACCCACAGCTAAAATCATATACTCAGTGGTGAAAGGCTGAAAGCTTTCACTCTAAGATCAGGAACAAGACAGGGGTGCCCGCTCTCACCTCTTCTATTCAACATAGTACTAGTAGTCCTGGCTAGAGAAGTCAGTCAAGAAAAAGAAATAAAAGGTATCAGAATTAGAAAGAAGTAAAATTGTCTCTATTTGCAGATGACATTATTCTATATATTGACTATCCTAAAGACTCAACCAAAAAATAACCTTGGGTCTAATCAATGAATTTAGTAAAGTTGCAGAATACAAAACATACAAAAATCAGTAGGCACTTTATACAATAGTAACGAATTTTCTGAAAACAATGAATTACTTAGGAATAAATTTAACTAAGGAAGTGAAAGATCTATATTTGTGGATTGGAAGAATTAACATTGTTAAAATGTCAATATTACCAAAAGCCATTTATAAATTCAATGCAATCCCTATCAAGATTACAATGGCATTATTTACAAAAGTAGAAAAGCATTCCTAAGATTCATTTGGAACAACAAAGAGCCCAAATAGCCAAAAAATCCTAAGGGCTGGAGGGAAGCAGGAGGAATCATACTTCCTGATTTCAAGCTATTATTGTAAAGCCATATACATCAAATAACATGATATTGCCATAAAAGCAGAACTAAGCCAATGATACAGAATAGAAAGCCCAGAAATAAACCAATATTTGACAAAGGGTCTAAAAACAGTCAATGGAGAAAAGACAGTCTTTTCAAAAACTAGTGCTGGGATAACTGAATATTCACATGTAACAATGAAACAACCCATACCTTACACCACTCACAAAAATTAAAACCGAAATGGACTAAAGGCTTACATGCAAGACCAAAACCATGAACCTCCTAGAAAAAAACATAGGAATAAATAACATGGAAGTGAGTCTTTTTTGGATAATTTTTTGGATATGATATCAAAAGCACAAGCAACAAACCAAAAATAAACAAAACGGTCTACGTGAAACTAAAAAGCTTCTGCATAGCGAAGGAAACCCTCAACAGAGAGAAAAGACAACCTACACAGTGGGAAAAAAATTTTTGTAAGCCAAATGTCTGATAAGGGGTTACAAAAAAATTTTTGTAAGCCAAATGTCTGATAATGCCAAAATATATAAAGAACTCACATACCTCAAAACCAAAACAGCAACTAACCCAATTAAAAAATAGGTAAAGATCCTGAACAGACATGTCTCCAAAGAAGAGATACAAAAGGCCAACAGGTACATGGAACAATGCTAACCATCACTAGTCATTAGGGAAATGCCATTTAAAACCACAATGAATTACCACCTCATGCTTGTTAGAATGGCCATCATCAAAAGGACAAGAGAGAACAAATGCTGGCATGGATGTGGAGAAAAGAAACCCTTGTGCATTGTTGGTGGGGTTGTAAATTGGTACAGCCATGATGGAAAACACTACAGAGACCCTCGAAAAATTAAAAATAGAACTACCACATGACACAGCAATTCCAATTCTGGGAATATGTCCAAAGGAAAGGAAAACGCTAACTCGAAAGGATATCTGTACCTCCATGTTCAAGTAGCATTATTTACAATAACCAAGACATGGTAACAACCTAAGTGTCCATCAATGGATAAATGGATAATGAAGTCGACACACAGACACACACACACAGACAGACAGACAGACAAACAGACACACATACATACACACACACACACACACACACAATGGAATATTATTCAGCCATAAAAAATGAGGAAATCCTACCATTTACGACAACATAGATAAACCCTGAAGGCATTATGCTAAGTGAAATGTCAGACAGAGAAAGAAAAATACCGTATGATCTCACTTATATGTGGACTCTAAAAAACAACAAAAACAACAACAACAACAACAACAACAACAAAAACTCCTAGGAAAAGAGATCAAATTTGTGGTTGCCTGAGGCGGAGGGTTGGAAGGAGGGAGAATTGAAAAAAGGAGGTCAAAAGGTACAAACTTCTAGTTATAAGATAAATAAGTACTAGGGACGTAATGTACAACGTACATAATGACTGTAGATGACTGTAGCTAACACTGCCGTATGATACACAGGAAAAGTTAAGAGAGTAAATCCTAAGAGTTCTCATCACAAGGAGAATTTTTTTTCCTTTTTTCTTCTTTTTACTATATCTGTATGAGACAATGGATGCTAGCTGCACCTACTGTGGTAATCATTTCACAATATATACAAATCAAACCATCATGCTGTATGCCTTAAACTTATACAGTGATATATGTCAATTATTTCTCAATATAAACTGAAGGGAAAATGTCAAAGAAGATGATGGTATAAAGAGAGTCCAGTTCAGGAAGAAAGATACCATGTTGAAATGAAGCTACATTTTTTTATATGAACATATTTGAGAATAACACAAGATATTTCTAAAAGAAAGAACCCATTTTTCTTTTTCCTTATGTAATCCTTCATCTTAAAACTGCTAGGGCCACTTCAACTTTATTTGATACCATTTATAATTATCTCGATTTGAAGAGTTGGGTTGATTCCAGTGCTAATTAGTATTAGAAACATCTCTACAACTTAATTTCCTCACCTGAAAATGAAGATAAAATTACCTCTCTTACACTATAATTATGAGGATTAAATGAAATATGTAAAACTGATCCGTAAACTATTGAGGCTGTTTTTAAAAATACAAGACAAATAACAAGAGAATGTGAAAAGCAGGGTAAAGAGAAAACTAAGTTAAAAGCTAGGGTGAAGTTAGTATATCATGGCTTTTAGCTTTATAAGAAACAGTAATTAACTACACAATTCACTCTCCATCAGCTAATAGTAAACAAGCTGTTCATAAGCTGTAAAAGTATTTCTGGTACTAATACCTGAGGGAAATTTCACCCTTAGGCCCTCATGAAAAAAAGACAATGTGTAACAAAGTAATGTTCTCAGCAACATCCTAACTATGAAGACAACATATTTCAATGAATAATTACATATTACGCTATAGCTAAAATACTGGAATTAATTTCAGCCTCAAGGAAGCAGATGCTATATAGCTCTTTATGACTTAATCAAAGGTCTGACATGGTAAATAACTGCCCTCTTGTTGAACTTTACAGACACTTTCAAAGTATGATCCAACCTTTTATGATTCAGGTTACCTGAATATATCTAAATTCATGAGTCAAGTCAATGTTGTACAGAATTTTAGGAGTATCTGCACTGGGTCCTCAGAGTTATTCTCCACCATCAGAAAGTGGTACAAGACAGTAGTTAAGAACAGGAGCCCAGGATCTAGACTGCCTATATTAGAATGCCACCTCGGAACCTCAAAAGAAGTGTCAGTGAGTTTTGGCAAGTTATTTAATGGTTTCCTGCCTCTGGAAGCTCCTATGTAAAATGAAGATAATAATACCTACTTCACTGTAATAAAATTAAATAAGTTTTTATAAAAATTAGATAAATTAATATAAAGGGCTTAGAACAATACCTGGCATGTAGGGGCTGTTAATATAAGTGTGAAAAATACAGGTTGGTTAATTCATACAGTTATTATTTAAACCAATAAAGCCTAATCAAGGTTTATTTACAATGATTTCTTTTCAACAAAAAGGCTGCATAAATCGACACTGAAAAAGCATAATAATCTTGCCCTTTTTTTGGCTGGTATGAAATACTGTTTTAGTGATGGTTCATGAAAGAGTATATATACAGTACATGAATCATACATTTTTACTTTTAAGATCCTTAAGTAGTATTGCTCTTTTGTTAGCTATGTTCCACTATCCTGCTACACAAACACATAGATGATAAACCTACAGTATCTATTTTTATTTCAAAACTTAATTTTATTAGATAAATGGACTGTAAATTGTAAAAGAATCAAATTTCTGTAAATCAATTTTTTTTAAAACCTATCTAGTCAAATGCACACAATTCATGGCAGTAAATTATAATATAAGCAAGAGGCAACTTGGGTTCAAAATAATTGACTCTGATAGGCAATGTATACTCACTTTCGCTGTAGCAGAAGGCAGTAATCAACTATGACAGGCACCATATCCTGTAGAGAAACCATAGAAAAAGCATTAGCACCATATCTTTGTCTGATGGCCCACTGGTTAGACACAACACATAATGAAAGTGGTCTGCTTCAGATATCGTTAAATTGTTGGGAGAATGTAACTTTATACCATGTTTTTGGTAAACAATTTGGCACAACGTGTTAAAAGTCTTAAAAATGTGAAAACACTTTCACACGTAATTCTATCTGGAAATTTTTCCTAAATACTTTAAAGAAAAAAAATTATAATGCATTAAAGTGTTCACTGTAGCTCTATATAGAAGCAGAAGGAGGAAGAGAGGAGGAAGAAACAAATTAAATATACAGCATGGGAAAACAGTTAATTAAATTCATTATTTAAGTAAAATATTACATAGATAATACAAGTTTATAATAACATTATAATAAACATTAGGTAAAAATATATATTTATCTCACAACTTTCTAAAGAAAATTTGCAAAGAAAAATAAAATACATCAAATTGATAATAGGACATAGTTGGTCCTATTAGTGGCTCAGGTGATTAAGGTTATCCATATTTTGTCACAATCCTCCAAACCAGCTATTTTAAAGTCGATTTAACTTCTCAGTTTTGTAATATTTTGATTACTTTAAATTCATAATGTATAAATAGACTCATATCAAGTGAAGAGCAATCCATAATTTTGGTCTTTTTTAAGAGAAACAGTTTTAGGGAGAAATAGTTCATTACGACTGAAAATTGTCATGTAACCAAGCATCAGATTTCAGCAGTACTCTCTTATTTTCTGCTGGCTACAGAGAAATGGTTTCCTTTAAAAAAAAAAAAAAAAAAAAAATCCTAGTCGGCATGGGTTACTGGCAGAAAAAAAATCCCATCAGGAAGGAGAAGGAACTATGCGAAGAAAATACTACATGCTACCACTGGTTTGACAAAAAGAACAAAACTGAGGAACATTTATTATTTGAGAGAGAAACATCAGAAAAGGCCCTATTAATCTGAAAGGATTATAGAACTATCCCTGACCCATCCATCTGCTTCCGTTAGTCATCAATATTCTTCATGTCTATATTTAAAATCTTAGATTCTTCAAAAACAGGAATGAAAATCAAACATTTGAAAAGTGTTAAAGCTAAAGCCTCAACCCTAAATGAGAATATAGTAGGCCAGATAACCTGGGGTGGGAAAACCTCCCTAGAAACACTGGGGAAAATTTCATAAACATTCTCTAAAATACACAGCTGAGCTCCTAAGAAAGATTAGAGAAATAACAGGGTCTAAAAGTGAAAGGGGAACTGAAAACCAAAGCAATAATCCCTGAGATGTCACTGAGACTGTCCTATAAATTTGTTGGTCACATAACAGCTTGTGTTTTAGTGCCAGAAAGAAGCTGAGGTCTTTAGACCCTTGCAACATGAGGAACTGAAGAAAAGATCTGCCTAAAACCAGGATTCTTAAAAAGCTGCATCTTTGTTAAAAGAAACTAGAAAAAAAAAAATCTGCCTATAGGCAAATAAAGATGACAAGAAAGGCTGTCTGAGCCTGGACTTAGTGGGGGTTAATTTGTACGATCTCAGTATCCATAATCAAGATCCTGCCTGCAGGTGGATTTGGGATTTGAATTCCCACTATCTCCCTAGTATGGGAACAATCAAGACACAGAAATGAACACAAAAATGATCCTGCAAAAGGATACTCTTGAGGCATCTGAAAGAAGCAAATACAGAATCTCTCCAGAGACAGTGCTTAACGCAGGCAAAATAAATCCTGATAAAGCACTAGTAAAAATGTGCTCAAAATAAAAATTTAAAACACCTCATAAAATAATGCACATGAGTGAACATCAGCAGAAACTACAAATAGCAGGTGTAAACTGCTACAACTTCAAATATAATTATCAGGTAGAAGTTATTAAAGTATATCTATAATTATTAAAGATTATTAAGTAAGAAATTAAGTGCCTAGCCTAGTACTAAGGATATACTATAGGAATAATGGAGGGTGAAACCATCAGATTCATACCTTTAGATCACTCTGGTGATTTTATGATGACAGGGTATGGAAAACCCAAGACTGAAGATAGAAGGCTACTACAGTAGTCAAATAAATAGGGAACTAAACTAGGGCAGTGATAGTAGGTATAAAACACAGCAAACAAAATTAAGAAATATTTATAAAGTAAAACTGTAGAGCTTGGTGACAACTTGGTTGTGCATTGGAAGGCATAGGAAGGAGTCTATAATAACTCCTAAATTTCTAATTTAAATGATGATTGAAAGAAGATGTCATAAAATAAGAGATATGAGAGGAGGTGTTAGAAGGAAGAAGGTAAGAGTAGTCCTGGGTATGGTAGATTTGAGGAACATGTTTAGTTAGATGTTGAATAATAAGAAATTGGATATAGTGATCTGAAACATCTGACTTAGAGTTATAGATTTCTAAGTCATGAGAGGAAACAACATATATGAATAAAACTGCCAGTGGTAGGTAAGAGATAAAAATCAGTGAACAGTGGAGTAAATCATGAGGAAGACCAATATTTATGATGTGGTCAGAAGATGGAAAGAAAATCCAACTCAGGAATAGTCACAGAGATTTAAAAATCAGAAGAATACATAGTCCCAGATATCTACAGGATACAGAATTTCAAAAAAGAGTGATTATCACTGATTAAGACCACACTGAAGATGACTAAGATATCAAAAGTGTTCATTGGATTTAGCAATTAAGATATCATTGGTATGTTTAGTAAGAAGGTGCTTTTCTTAATTAGATAGTAAGTACAGTGATGGGTGAGATCCAGCCTGCAGAGAAGTGGTGAATGAAGTATTTGGGCATTTGTGAGGGGGAAAAGAGGGAAAAGGAAAGAGGGAGGAGACTAGAGGAAGAGAGAGGAGAGTGGAAAGAGGGAGGAAGAGAGAGAGAAAATACCAACATATGCATAACGGAAATCAGTGAATAAGGAAGTTAAACCAATGTAACAATGAATAGTTCAAGATATAATTCAAGAAAACTTTCCTGATATAAAAAAGACTTAAATCTACATATTGAAAGAGTACGTCATAAGCCAGAAAAAAAAATAGCCTAGAACGTTTACATGGAGACTCAATGCAGTAGAGTTACCGGATTCCAAAAATTAAGAAATAGCCAGGAAAAGAGATCAATTTTGAAATGGAAGAAAAAAATACGGCTAGCCTCAGATTTTGCCATGGAGGCATTCAATGCCAGAAGATAACAGAGCAATATTTTCAATATCTTTAAGGAAATTTTTCAATATAAAAGCTAGAGACCAACAATTTGAAGATACAACAACTCAAAGAATATTGCTCTCCTGCGCCTTTCTTAAAAAACTGCTTCCACAACCAAGAAATGACCAAGGAAATTACAGCAAAAGCACTGGTGATGAGCATGAATTATATTCAACTATAAAAATAAGCCTAAAACACACTTTGACAATGAGAAAAGATTTATTTTAAGAAAAATTGGAAAGAGAAAGAGAAAAGAAGGTGGGAGACAGAAAAAAATCATTGGCTTCATCTGTAAACTGGCAGTCAAAAGATAGACTTTAAAGCTCACAAGTAAAATTGGAACTAGAAGCATGTTTAACGTTATAAAAATAAATACTAAGATAATGGTTAAAATCTGGTAATGGATGAGGAGTTGAGAAGAAAGAAGAAGAAAAACATGCTAATTTTTATCACAGCAAGGAACATTGTCAAAGGAAATAGAGAATCAAGGGCACTATATAATGCTATAATTATAAAGGTATTCATTGGAATTAAATGTACATTCCTAAATATTAGTAAATGCACAAATAAAAAACAGAGTAAACAAGAAACAAATACAAAGTGATCCAGAAATATTGAAAATAGATAAGCAAACGTACACCATGCAAAAAAGAAAATCAGAGATTGTGATCTTTCTATCAGCTAAAGTAGAATTCAGGCTAAATGGGCAATAAATTAAAAAGTCATAAAAGATAAATTTCCTATTTCTATATGCCAAATTTCTACTAAATTATATAATGCTAATACTCATAAAGCAGAAGATGGGAGAAAAAATGGAAAAAAAGAGCACTATTAACAGGGCACTTTATTTTTCACAGTCCATGAGAAATTGGTTGGATAAAAATGGGCAAGGGTTTAGAATATAATTTCTAAAATCTGATGAATAATAAACTATTTTCTGTGAAAACACACCAAGCATTATATTTTGAGTGCTCATGGAACACTGATGAAAACTGGCCATATATTGAGCCACAAAAAAATCTAAATAAACTCCAAAAAGTAGAATTAGTATATAAAACATTATCTGATCACAACCCAAAAACACTAGAAAATAATCATGCATCAGAAAATAAGATTCTTTCCACTTAAAAGAATAAAAACTTTCTCTAAAACTCTTCAGAGAAGGAAAACCAATCAAGGTTGAAGATTAGATATAAAGACAATAATGAAAGTAATACATATTTAATTGACAGTCTTAAATAAGCCTATAAATCGACATTTTTAGAACACTCCATCCAGCAGCAACAGAATATATATTTTTCTCAAGCACAGAGAACACTTACTAAATTATATATTTTAGGCCATCAAATAAGTTTTAAATTTAAAAAGATTCAAGTCATACAAAGTATGTTCTCTGACCACAATGGAATTAAATTAGAAATTAACAAAAACAAAATGACAGAGATGACATAACTATAGATTCTTCAGATATAAAAAGGGTAATAAAATGTCATAAACAACTTTTGCCAATAAATTTGACAATTTAGATAAAATGTCCAAATTTCTTTAAACATAAAATATACCAAAGCTCACTCAAGAAGAAATAGTTAACACATTAAAGAAATTGCATTTGTAGTTAAAAACATTCCTGCAAAGAAAACTCAAGGCCTTGATATTTTCAATAGTGAATTCTATCAAATATTTAAGGAAGAAACAGCACCAATTCTATACAAACTTCCATAAAATTGTAAAGGAGGGAATAATTCACAACTACTTCTATGAGAACAGCATTACTCCAATACCAAAACCGCACAAAGACATTACAAGAAAAGAAGACAAAAGACCATCAGTCCTCATGAACACAATTGTTCACAAAAGATAATACATCATCATCAAGTGGGTTTATCCCAAGAATGCAGGGCTGGTTTAACATTTTTAAAAAATCAATATAATTTATCATATTAACAAATGAAAAAGAAAAACCATATAATCATCTCTACAGACAAAGAATGTGACAAAAGCCAAGAACATTTGCTTTAAAAAAAAATCCTAGGAAATTAAGAATAGAACTTCCTCAACCTGATAAAGGGCATCTTTGAAAACCAATAGCCTCATATTTATAAAGCAAAGACTAGATGCTTTCCCACTAACACTGGGAGAGACAAGGATGTTAATTCTCACCATTTCTATTCAACATCATACTGAAGACCATACTGGAGCCAGTGTAATAAGGCAAGATAGAGAACTAAAAGACATCGAGATTGGGAAAGAAGTAATTCTGTCTTTATTCACAAACAATATGGTTGTCTACATGGAAAATCCGACAGAAAATACAAAAACTTGTTGCAAAAAGTGAGTTTAGGAAGATTGCAGGATACAAGATCAATATACTAAAATCGATTGTATTTCTATATATAATAGACATGCACAAGCTGAAATTGTAGGAAAAAAACTGTTTATAGTCTTATCAAAAAATAAAGGAATATTATGTAACTACCAAAAAAGGCATACTTGGCATTCTCTATGAACCAATATAAAAAGATCTCCAAGACATATTAAGTGGAAAAAAGAGCACAAAATCACAAATATAGTTTTCTATCATTTGGGTTAAAGTAGGAGGAATTATGACATGTGGGTAAGTAAATATATGTATGTGTGCTTGTATTTACGTAAAGAAAATCTGGAAATATACTTAAAAACTTAGTTACAATAGTGAGAAGCAGATGGGAACTGGGCAGATGGCATTAGGGTGGAAGGGGGACTTTTCACTGTATACATTTTTATACTTTTTGATTTTTGAATCATATGAATGTGTAACTGATCCAAAAACTAACTAAATGTTTAAAAAAAAGAGCAGAAGCAGGTAATACAACTATGTACAGTCAATCTCAATTCTATGGAAAGATAACTGGCTAGGACTTACATAGACAAAGATATACACCAAACCACTGGTGAAATTTAACCAAAGCATTTTCTATGGATGAGGCACATTGCTAAGTACTAATGATAGGTATTTAAGAAAACAGACATATCTTACTGTCTAGTACAAAGACTTTTTTTAAGAAAGTAGTACCAGTGAAGTATGATGAAAGTTAAGAGAGGGGAAATCTGGAGTGCCACGGAGTTATATAGCAAGCGGTCCTAACCTAAGCCTGTCTTTCTGAGAATGGAACATTTAAGTGGACACCTAAAAGATAACATTCACCAACCAAATTGTAGGGAAGAATGCTCCAGAAAGATGGAATAATAGCTTGTAAGACAGTCCAGTTATAAGAGATGGCACAGAACTGAGAGAGACACTGTGACGAAAGCACAGAAAGAGGAGAATGGCATTGGGTGAGGAGGAGGCAATACGCAGGATTCTGAACTTTATTCTAAAGGTAATGGAAAACCACTGAAGGGGTTTTATGTGAGGAAGTGGGATTAAAAATTTAAGGATCATAGTTTAGAGTCTTTTTACTTTTGTCACAAAAATAAAAATACAATGCAATTAAATTAAAATACACGTATAGACTTTCATTACTTCTTTGTGGTCTCTGCTACTATATATACACCACTTGTCAACTCCCATTCCCAGTAGCACTTCTTAGTTCTCTTGGCCTAAACTCCTTACCATCTACAATTCCAAATTTCTGCTCACTTCCTTTTCTTTCTTATCCAAGGGGCTTGAAGTGTCTTGAAAGAGGACACACAGGAGACTTCCACTTCCAGGAAGATAGAGCAGACAAATTTTTCCCTATTTCTGTCACTAGTACAACTAAAATCCCTGGGCATTATATACAACACAAACACACAAAGACTCTGAAAGGTGGAGAGATGGCAGACCAGTTAGGGACTTCAGGACCTGAGGAAGGACGTGGTGGTGAGCTCTCTAAGTTTCTTTTTAACCACATGTCTCAGACTCGGAGCTGAAGAAGCCAGCAACCTAAAAATGCCCAGGAGAGCAGACAGAAAAAGCCCCAACAAAAGCTTAATTTCTCTACCAGTAAAACAGAAGAGAAGGAAATCTGGCAAAATAACAGAAAAAAAAAACAAAAAAACAACTTTAAGAAATAATTGCTCTACTCCAGCTGAACACCACTGAGAAACTGTGGCTCCATGCCCGCTGTCATGGTTAATTTTATGTGTCAACTTGGCTGGATCACAAGGTACTTTTTTTTCTTCCCATACTTCAAAGCATTTTACAAAATATTAGGTATCTATAGCTGTTTAGGTGCCCAGATATTTGATCAAACGTTATTCCAATGTGTCTGTCAGGGTTTTTTGAATGAGATTAACATATGAATCAGCAGACTGAGCAAAGCACATTGCCCTCCTTAATGCTGAAACGTCTGCTCTTCTTAGGTCTCAAATCTGCCAAATTTTAGACTGGATCTACACATCATCCATCCTGTGTCTCCAGCTTGCTAAACACAGATCTTGGGACTCCTCAGCCTCCAAATTCATGTGTGCTAATTCCTTCCATTACATCTCAAATTCCAATCTCTCTCTCCCCCTCCTTCTTTACACACGCACACACACGCATACACACCCTCTACTATTTTTGTTTCTTTGGAGAATCCTGATTAATACACTCACTCTCGCCATCAAAGACTGAGTGAGAAACCTAGATTTCTACCCTGCACAGGATATAACAAGGTACCTATTCCCTCTCTCTCTCAACCAGGGTGATATCAGAGAAGGCTACAGAAAGTCAAGATTTTCAATACCAACAAGCCAGTAACAAACCCCTACCTCTTCCCCCATAGAGACTGTTAGTGTAGATCATGTGGGGAGCCTGAATTTCTACCTAACTCAAGAGCAGTAAGACCCCACTGGAGTGGTATCAGAGGAAACACCAGAACTACGAATCAGAACCTTTGCCAATGCCCAATCTGCAGTAGTGAGGCCACTCTCACCATGGTGTCAAAGGAGGCCACATGTGGAGTAGTAATGAGCCACTCCTACTCCTAACTATCCAGTGAGGTATCTGTGAAGGCCCAGTAAGGAACAGGAATGACCATCTGTGTCCAGCAGTCAGGAGGCACACTTCCCATCTATGTGGGCAACATGGACCCAGTAGTAACAAGGTGGCACACTGCCCCTTACCCTGCCAGAGCAGTACCAGAAGAAAGCAGCTTAAAACAGCGTAAAGGTCTGGAGTCTCACAATATAACACCCACATTGTCTAGGTTCCAAAAGAAAATCACAAAATCATACCAAGAAACAGGAAGATCCCAAACTGAATTTTAAAATGATAATCAGTAGATACCCACACTGAAATGATAGGGATGTTATCACGATCTGACAAAGATTTTTAAAGCAGAATCATCATAAAAGTGCTTCAATGAGCAATTAGGAACAATCTTGAAACAAATGAAAATATAGAAAGTTTCATCAAAGAAATAAAGGAAGACATAAAGAATAACCATATGAAAATTTTAGAATTAAAAAAATACAATAAATGCAATATTTGAAACTCAAAGGATAGGCTCAATGGCAGAATAGAGGTTTCAGAGGAAAGGATCAAGGAAATGGAAGAGGGAAAAATAGAAGTTTCTAATCTGAAGGAGAAAAAAACTGAAAAAAATGAACTGAGACTCAAGGATCTTTGGGACTATAACGAAAGATCTGGCATTTATGTCATCAGAGTCTCAGAAAATAAGAAGAAAGAGAGACTGAAAAAGTACTCAAAGATATAAGGCTGAAAATGTGCCAAATTTGTCAAAAGATGCAAAACACAGATTTATTCAAATAGGCTAAATCTAAAGAAAAACACGCCAAAGACATTTTAAAACTTCTGAAAATTAAAGACAAAAAAAAAATCTTGAAAGTGGTATAAGAGAGATGACACCTTAACTATAGGGAAAAACAATTCGAATGAATGTTTTTCTCATCAGAAACCATGAAGGCCAGGGAATGTGGCACAATATTTTTCCAGTGCTAAAAAAAAAAAATAACTGTCAACCCAGAATCCTCGATCCAGTGAAATATCCTTGAGGAATGAAAGAGAAATCAAGACATTCTCAGACGAAGAGACTTTGCTGCTAGTAAAACTTCCCCAAAAGAATGGCTAATGAAAGTTCTCTAAACAGAAAGAAAACAATAAAGGAAGAGACCTTGGAATATCAGGAAATAAAGAACATGATAAGCAAAAATAAGGGCAAAGATAATAGACATACCTTCTCTTGAGTTTTCTTCTGTTTTATGGTTGAAGCAAAAATTATAATACTATGTGATATAGTTCTAAGTGAATGTAGAGGAAATATTTAAGACAGCATATTAAACAGACAAGGGTAAACAGATATTAAGGGTGGTAAGGTTTCTACACTACTTCAACTGGAAATGCAACACCAGTAGCCTGTGATGATGATGAGATATAGATAGATAGATAGATAGATAGATAATAACAGATAGACAAAAAGATAGAAAGATAGGTAGATATGTATGATATATATAATACATACATATATATAATATAATACCTAGCCCAACCACTATAAAAAGCTATGTAGACACACACTCAAATAAACCATAGAGAAATCAAAATGAAATTCTAAAAAATTTTCAATTAACTCACAAGAACACAGGAAAGAGAAAATAAAGAAACAAAAAACTAAGAGAACAAATAGAAAACAAAAAATAAAATTTCAGACTTAAGCCCTAACATATGAATAATTATTTTAAATGTAAATGGTCTAAATATACCAATTAAAAGACAGAGGTTTGCAAAGTGTATAAAAGAGGTCTATTAGAAACTAGTTTCGAATATAACAATATATGCAGATTGAAAGAAAATTGATGTAAAAAGATATATAATACAAACATTAATCAAAAGAAAGCAGAAATGGCTATACTAATACCATATAAATAGACTTTGGAGCAAAGAAAATTTTTACAGATCAATGGGGCCATTATAATGATTAAAAGGGTCACAGCAATCCCAAACGTATATACACCAAACAACAGAGCTGCAAAATATATGAAGCAAAAACTGATAGAACTGAAAGAGAAAATAAACAAATTCACAATTCTGTCTAGAACATACTTCTCTCAACAATTATTAGAATAGACAAAATTAGTAAGGATATAGAAGAATTCAATAACATCATCAACCATCAAAGTATCTGATTGATATTTTTACAACACTCCAATCAACAAAAGCAGAAAGCAAATTCTTTTCAAGTGCCCTTAAACATATACCAAGAAAACCACATCTGGGGCTGTAAAACAAACCTTAGCAAATTTGAAAGAACTGAAATTATACAGAGTGTGTTCTCTAACCACACTGGAATCAAACCAGAAATCAACAACAGATAGATAATAAGAAAATCTGCAAACACTTGGAAACTAAACAATACACTTCCAAATAAACCAAGAATCAATGAGAAAGTCACAAGAGAAATTTAAAGTTATATTCAACTGTATGAAAATTAAAATACAACATGTCAAAACTTGTAGGACACAGTTAAAGTAGCATTAAATGTATACATTAGAAAAGTTTCATATCACTCTATACACTCATTTCAAAACGTACAAAAAGAACAAAACAAATACAAAGCAAAAAGAAGGACATAATAAGGAGCAGAAATCAATGAAATTAAAAACAAAAAACAATAAAGTTGATAAAGAGCCAGTTCATTGCAAAAAATCAGTAAAATTGATGAACCTCTGGCAAGACTGACAAAGAATAAAGAGTAGACACAATTACCAATATTAAGAATAAAGCAGAGGGTATCACTAGAGACCCTGTAGACATCAAAAGGATAATAAGGGAATATTATGAACAATTCTACACACATAAATTTGACAACTTAGATGAAATAGACTAATTCCTCAAAAACCACAAACTATCACAAATGCAAATCAAAACCACAATGAGATATCATCTCACACCTGTTAGAATAGCTGTTATCAAAAAGACAAGAAATAAGTGTTAGTGAGGATGTGAAGAAAAGAGAACACTAGAACACTGCTGGTGGGAATGTAAATTGGTGCAACCTCTATGGTAAGCAGTATGGATGTTCTTCAAAAAATTAAAAATATAACTACCATATTATCCAGCAATTCCACTTCTGGGTATTCATCTGAAAAAAATGAAAGCACTAACTAAAAATATATATGCACCCCCATGTTCACCACAGCATTATTTTCAACAGCCAAGACATGGAAACAACCTAAGAGTCCATCAGTAGATGAATGAATAAAGAAACTGTGGTATATGTATATAATGGAATACTATTCAGCCATAAAAAAAAGAATGAAATCTTGCCATTTGTGCAACATAAATGAACTTTCAGGGTACTTATGCTAAGTGAAATAAGTCAAATAGAGGAAGACAAATACGTATGTGGAATCTAAAAAAGCAGAAGAAGCTTATAGATACAGAGAACAAGACTGGTGGTTTCTAGCAGATGCAGAGGTGGGGGTGGGTGGGAGAAATGAGTGCAGGGGCTCCAAAGGTAAAAAAATTTCAAGTTAAAAAAACAAACAAACAAACAAAAAAACTAACATACTGTAGTTCTAGTATATCTACCAAGGGACAAGGAAAAGTGATCATCCTATTTCTAATTAAGATGCTCCAAGACAAAGCATCTTGCTTTACGAGGCTCATTTGAAAGACTGGATGTGATGCTAATGTATGATTACTGAGATAAATTATGATGTTCTAACAAATATAACTAGGAGTGTATAATAGGTTAGCTATCAAGATAATTATATTCTGGTAGTATTAATGACTTTTTCATGATTATTAATTGAAATTACTTTTTAATTGTTTTCATGGCATAATCACCCCTACCTATTCTAGTAAATATTAAAGCGCACACACACACACACACACACACACACACACACACACACACACATTAGCAGTCCTAATATTATACATTGTATATAATTTGAAAAAAAAAAAAAAATACTAAACTGTAAAATAAGTTTCACAAGTCTGACATTTTGATTTTTTTAAATAACTACTTTGATTTTTCTGAAATATCAAATTTCAAAAAGGTATTTCTCTCTCTTTTTATTTTTCTGGTCTGTGTATTTGTTGAACCTACTCTGCTTATTCTATAAGCACTTTAGTTAATAATTAAAAATCCATCAATGCAATACACCATGTTATTAGGCTAAAGAAAAATCAGATGATCATATCAATCAATAAAGAAAGAAAAAAATTCAACACTCACTCACGAAAAAAACTCTTTGAAAAATAGAAATAGAGGGGAATTTCCTCTTGATAAAGAGTACCTGCAATAAAGCTATAGTTAACATTATACTTCATGATGAAAGACTGCTTTCATTCTGATTGAGAACAGGTAAGGATGACTGCTCTCACCACTCCTATTCCGCACAACACTGCAAGTTCTAGCCAGTGAAATAAAGTAAGAAAAGGGGGGAAAGGAACACAGAGTAAGAAGAAAAAAACAAAACTATTTCTGTTTGCAGATGACATGATTACATACATAGAAAATCCCAAAGAATCTACATAAAACCTGCTAGAACTAAGAAGTGAGTTCAGTAAGGCTGCAGGATATAAGATAAACATACAAAAATCAATTATATTTTATATGCTATTAATGAACACGTGGACACCAAACAACTGCACTCCTGGGCATCTCTCTCAGAGAAATGAAGATTTATGTTCACACAGAAAAGGTACACAAAAGTTTAAAACAACTTTATTTTTAATAGCCCCAAAATGGAAATAACCTGATGTCCTTCAATGGGTGAATGGTAATCAAACTGGTACAGCCATACAATGGAATACAATTCAGCAATAAAAAGTAACAAACTATTGATAAGTGCAATAACCTAGATGGAATACCAGAGAATTATGTTGAGTTTAAAAAGTCAATTCTAAAAGGTTACATACTATATAAATCCATTTATATAACACTCTAGAAATGATAAAACTACAGAAATAGAGAATAATTAGTGGTTGCCAAGGCCTAAGGAGTAGGTAGGGGTAGGAAAGAAGCAGGTGTAACTATAAAAGGGCAAAATGAGGGATCCATGTGGTGATGGAAATGTTCCATATCTTTACTGTATTAGTGACTACACTGGTTATGTAGTTGTATTACAGTTTTGCAAGATGTTCTCATTAAGGAAAATCAAATTAAGAATACGATAGGATTTTTTTTGTATCATTTCTTAAAGCTTAATGTGAATCTACACTAATGCCAAATTTTTAAAAAATTAAATTGAAAAAAGGAAATACATAGTCATTATGTCTGCCCCTAATTGTTCGTAACTCAAGTAGGGCTAAACCATCCCAATTAATGCTTTCAATGTGGCTTCTTAAAGAAATCAGGCCTTTATCAATTTTGAACATTTAAAACCATAAACAAGACATTAAAGTGAAATCTATTTCCATATCTTAAGCCTTCTTTTCTAGAATCTGATTATGAAGAGACAAGCTAGACTGTCCAGTGGATAATCCCTGGTGGCAATCTCCCAGATGTCTAAAAATGAGCTACGTGAGATCAGTAGTTCTCTATTTCCCCAGTGTCAAAGGGTAAACTCAGACTCACCTTCTGACAGGATGTGCAGTCAGAGCTAGGCAGCTGACATTTGCAGGACTAGTACACAAGCACTTTGATCAGTTGGTGCCCAAACTCAGATGAGCCCCCCGCACTTATTCCATTTGGAAGGCTGCTTTTACGAGAGCCGGAAAAGAAAGGGAAACAGAACCCTCAGTCCATCCAGCTCGGCTTGGTCTACAAATGCCTCTCTAGGGGATGGTGAGAGATGTAAATTTCTAGCCCTTCTGCCCTTAAGTTCAGCCTGTGCTGTGTGCTGCTTGCTACTATTTGCCTCAAGTCTTCAACAGAAACATAATGAGCAATGCCTACTTTAAGAATATTCCTGTCTGTCTGAAAAGCCTGCAGGATGCCCCTAAGAAATTAATGAATTTTTAGTCTCCAGAATTAAAAAAGAAAAAGAAATATTTCTCTAATCTCTTCTTTGATGTACAGTCCTATAATTGGCCAAAGAAGATTGTTTCTCTTGTTAGATATTAGTGCATATTTAAGACTTATTAAAAAGGCAACATGAATATGTGAATAAAACAGTGAGCTGACAGAGAAAAAACCTAAATTTAGACCTGTCAATTGTTTGAGTGACTGCATAGATCATTTTATTGCACTGTGACTCTTACCATCTGCCAACAAGGTATAATCTCTGGCTTTCTCTATTTCATAGGGATGTTGTGAAAAAAAAAAAGATAGCAAATGTAGATTCTTTTGCTTTTAATTCTCATAATTTATATTCTAAAAGTCAAACAAGCATTGAAAACCTCATTGTTTAAAAATGATTTAAAATTTTAGCAAAGCCTAGACTGTATATACCAAAACAGATAAACATTCCTAAACACTGACAGACAGACAGACAGATCTGCACAGGCTACCAGAGAGAGCTAGGCAGCTGGCATTCCAATACTAGTATACAAATATCGTGTGCAGCTATCTAGAGATATCTCTCTGTATGTGTATACGTATTTTTCCTTTTTTTCTTTTTTCAGATATGGTATACCAAATAATCTAGGAAAGACCTGACTCCCTAGAACCAGCATTTTAAGCAAGCCTTAGGGATAAGATGGTGTGCTGGACACCAACACAGTTTTCCCTTCCTCAAATCACCTCAGGAAAGCATGAGTGACAACGAGGAAATCTCCTACTGCCTCACCCTGTGTTCAACTTTTAGTCTCTGACCACTCTTTGGCATGAACTCTTAATACAAAAACATATGCCACCAGCTGCTACAATGGCCTTGAATGATCTTCTCATGGAAATGCAAATGAAGCTGGAAGGAGAGTTTGGTAACAATGTAATGCTTCATTTTTAAAATCTTTAAAAATTACATTATTTTTCAAACCCTTTTAGCCTGATTTATATTAATAAAATACCTCATGTTTATTTATACCTCTACATTGTTTCACAAACATGAGTGTACAAAGATAAAATAACTTAAAATACAAGAAACTGCTTCTCAAGTGACTTTGAAGCACACTGTCCACAGAAAACATCCTGAGAAACACTGATACAGAAATAATGTAAGAGTATTGTGAAGAATTCTAATACTTATTGGTTAAGTAGAAGAAGAAAGAGAGTGAAGGAAGTCAATAAGTAGTGAGAGAGAGGGAAAAACTGAAATGTATGATACCAGAGAAACCAAATGGATAGACTATTTTAAGAAGTCATTAACTATGTTGAATGTTAGTGAGGATCAGTAAGATGGGGAAAGCGTCCACAGAATTTATAGACATGGAACGAGACAGAGGTGAGGAAATGGAGACAAGTCTTATTAGATGTTTGGCTCTGCAAAGAATGTGCAAACATAGGCGTGAGGCTACTAGGTATGGCGTAGGGCAAAGAAGGGATTTGTTTGCTGTGTGACTTTGGGGATGGAAAGAACTTGGCCTGAAGAAAAAGCAAGGTTCCAGATGTATGAGATGAAGACCAAATTTTTATACGCAATTTTAAAAATCTTACTAGTTATTATACAAATAAAGTATAATTATAGGTTCAAATCTTTTTTAGATAAATAAAGGCCACAGATGTCAAAAAACATCACAAGTTATAAAAGTTATTTTCTATAGTTAAGACAGGACAGAATATTGATTTATCTTTAGAGGAAAGTAGAAAAACTGAATGGCATATTTTCTGATTCTTAAGAAAAGGTGAGGCCCCTCCTCAAAGTTAAAGATTTATATTGAGGCAGCAAGCATGAGTGCCACCTGCTGGTAAAATACAAATTCTCAGTATTTTGACTGATAGAAACCAGTCTTAATTGGATTAGAGCTTACCTGTTTCTAACAGTTTCTTAATACTGATGCAGAATCTCAGGTCTTCCCACCAGCAAAGGAAGTCTTTTAAAAACACTCCTGGTCAATTTGTAATCCTCCCTTTATTCCAATATATTCAATAATAGTAGGTGCATAAATCCAAGAGCTGTTACATCAGCATTATGTTATTTTAAACTGAAAAGCACCTTCCCATAATTTCTACCCACTCACACTAGCCTGCCCTCTGCAGCAATACAGTAAATCCCCATATGACGACAGTCCTTCATCATCTGAAGGCAAGCATGTCTCCACTTATTTTCTCCTCTGACGAAACAACCTCGGTATTTTTTTTTTTTTTTAACTGTTGTTTTTAAAACCTCCCATCATCTAAGTTGTGGGATAGAGCTTAGTATGTCAACAGTCTATAAAATCTCTTAGAGGTCTTATTTCCAAAAGTTAGCCCAGGGGTCCCATTACTTTTCTTTATCTGGGCTGTAATACACTATTGGCTCATACTACATTTGTGGTCAGCTAAAATCCTGTCCAGCCAGATTTTCCCAGTCTAGCAGTCATGCAATTTAATTATCTGAATCTAATGAAGTCTTGGTGTTTATCCTTGTTAAATTTCATCTCATAACAATTCTGATTGTACTTTGTCAAGATCATTTTGAACCCTTAATTCTTGGTGCCATCTAAATTTGACAAGCCACTCAATAAATCTTCATCCAAATCAAAGATAAAAATTTGGATATAAAAGAGCCCTCAGAGGTAATACTAAATCACCAAAGAATTCTCTTTGGGGAGGGATGTTTATCTAGCTGCAAATCTATTTACTGTTTACCAGTCTATTTCAGCCATGAGGATACTGGAAAATTTAAACAAAAACTTTAATGAAATCAAGATGTGATATAATAGGCATTCCATGAATATACTGTCCACGTGTTCCTTTCAAAATGCAATTTATGAGTTTAACATGGACATTTTTATGTGAACTCATAAAGTGTTCACAAACCACATTGAGATTATCGGTGGGTAGTTCCTGAAGTCCACTCTTCTTTTAAAAAAAATACACTTTTAGAGTCAAACTGTAATTATTTCATGATTAAATATTTAAGGTTAAACACTTAAAACAGTAGATTTGTGGCCAACTGTGCGTGTATTTTACCCATCCTAATGGGCTGAAGATAACCTTTTACAGGAAAAAATATAATCATAATCATAATGTAACTAGGTGTCACATATGCTAGGCTTTAGCTGTTTTCTTAAATATATTTATCTGGACTTTTCTACTTCAAAGACCATTCTCTGCACTCATGAAAATGGAAGCAAAATAAGAAGCATTGTTCTACAATAGAGTATACCAATCATATATGGACCCTCAAGCCCAACTACCTGGATTTTAATCCTAGCTCTATCATTTATTAGATATGTAACTTAAACATGTTATTTAACCTCTCTGTGTCTCGGTCTCATTTATAAAGACTAACATTAGTACCTACCTTACAGAGTTATGATAAGAATTAAATTAGTTAATATGCATAAAGAATTTGTAACAGTATCTGCCATATAAAAAGCATTAAGCACTTTACATGTTTGCTATAATCATCATTCTTGATCACCTAACATTACCCTTCTCACCCATCCGCTCCTTGTACTTGTCTGAAAATAATAATATACTACAATGGTTAGTTAAGAGCTGGGTTTTGAAGTAAGAAAGATCTGGATTTGAGTGCTGGCCCCATCTCTAACCAGCAATATTACTGTGGGAATTTACCTAGCCTCTCTCAGCCTATATTTCCTCATCTCTAAACTAACGATTAAAACAGTATCTATTTCATTGGATTGTTGTGAAAATTAAATAAAAATGAATAATGAATATCGCATACTTTACATAGTACTTGACATGTAATATACACTCAATGAATCTTTGTCAAAATTCCTTTTGTGTACACCTTAGCATTTTGGTAGGCACAATCAGGATCGGACTATTCTCCTTCGTAACAGTTTTATAGATTCATGATACTTTTGGCATAGATCTTTGGTTATCTGCCTCTCTCCATCACTTGTAGCTGGTTCTGTGCTTTGTAGACATATACTTTTCTCAACATTCCTCTCGGTTTCCTTGTTTTTTTTGGGGGGGGGGGAGTTGTTTGTGATAATTATGTCAAAATTTAAGAATTTCCTATTCTTCGTGAACCCATTAGTTTTTTGGAGCCTATAACAATGAGATTGTGCCCATATTTTCTTTTATTTGCTTTATAAAATATAGAATTGATGCTAAGCGATAATTTTTCTCTCAAAAGTCTATTCTTTCTACTTCTCTAATCAATGATAAAAAGTATATCCAGAATAACGGTTCCCACTATTGTTTTCTTTACCTTCTATGAGACTAAATTATTAATACATTAAAAATTTCATCAGATATTCTTTAAGTAGAATGAAACTTCTCACAGAGATCTAGATGGTTAAAGAACACATTGTACTAGTTTGTTTCTCTGTAAATTTTATAATTTGTATTAAAAACCATCATCTACATTCCCTGTCATGCTAAGATTCTTTCCTATTTCTCCATCAAAACATCACTTTTGTTCTTTTCTTCTTTTATAGCTCTCTACCATGTTCTTCTCCAGCATGGTGGTTTTTATATTACACACATGTGCACGCACATGCACACACACACACACACACCCCTTCTAGTGTTCCTTATTAGATGCTTCGTTTCAACAAAGAATTCCTTCTAATGGTCAGAGTTCTTTCATGAATACCATCTCTACCACCTCTTGGTAATAGATATTCTCTTGTAAAAAATATTGTTTTCTATATATACTCCACTGGTATACAAAATTATTTATATACATACAAGGTATTGTTCTTAGTTTTGTTCCCAAATGCTTTCTTTCTACCTATGTTTTCCTCCTAAATTATTTATTTTTGTAATTTTATCCGGGCTTATTTCTCTTCTTTACTGATAAATTTAATGAACCTCTAGCCAAATAGCAATAAAAGTTACTCTGCCAGAAGTCCACTACTGTACTCATTAAAGAGTACAATTTAGGAAACCAAATACTACTCTAATACCCTCCAAATGTGAACTGCTGTACCTATCCTTACTTTCCAAAATTATGAGCATCAAATGAAGATATGAAAAGGTGTGAACTGTGCTGCTCTAGAACTTCAAAACCCCTAGATTTCTTTTATATATTTCTGCTAATGTACACAAGAGAAGTTACTTTGACTGGACTGCAAATTTTAAGATAGCAAGGATCATGTATATTTCACTCACTATGCCCAATACCTAGTACACGTTAAACCTATGGGCAAATCCTGCCCACATCCTGTTTCGGAATTGCTCACAGATAAAAGTGGTTTTTATATTTTTTTAAGGGTTGTTTAAAAAAAGAGAGAGAGAGAAAAGAGTATGTGACAGAGATCATACGTGCCCTAAATTTTCCCATCTGGCCTTTCCTAGGAAATGTTTGCTGACCCCTGTATTAGATCCTAAAATATTTGTTCAAAGAGGAGGTAGGGGAGGGGAGGGAGCTCTAGAAATGTGGAAGGAGAAAAAGAGATTTGCTCTAGAAATGTGGAATTGGAGATCATTGCAAATATTAAAACTTGTATAATAAAAACTATATAGGCCTTAAATCATTCCTTGACTCCAATTTTCACTGAATTCCAAAAGAAACTAAAAATCTTTCATTAGTATATTTTAGATACTTTTTTTTTTGTAACTGATCTGTTCTTGACTCATAGATGCTCCTAGGAGAACTAAATTTAAAACTTAGTAGTTTACCTCTCCTCCAACTATAGTAAACATAAATGTTAGTCATTAGCAAGGTGTCAGTCACTATAAGAGGTCAATTCACAGGTATGTACCCTAATACATACAGCTTTTCCTTCCACACAGTATTAAGCAGCTAAGCACTAGCACATCACAACATTTTACTCATCCGTTCCCATGTGACCTGTTACTTCAAAATCTAATCATTTAGAATGCTCCACAAACCCTGGAACAAAGCTTTGAATACTGAAAATTGTTTAACCAAACCATGAAAGTTCCATTCTCAAGTAATAAGAAAGAAAAAGCAGTGTTAGACCTACTAACAGCAATGGCTATTAGAAGCACATGCAAAGGTGTACCTGAAAATGCTGCTCCATCACTTGGATTTTTCCCTGGTCTGGGCACTTTTTCAGAGCTCGATCTGCATAATGGAATAGGATTTCTACCATCTGTAAGAAAAATAGCCTTATATTGATATTAAAATATACCTCTAAAATTTTTCAATACTTAGTATATCTGATCCTCCTGAATAACATAAAATCAGGCTTTGCTATTATATTAAAAACATAATTAAAAATATTAGTGGCTTTATTTCCCAATTTTTTTAACCCCAGCCTAATTTCTTTCAGCCTCAGGGCTGGTACTAATTTGCTACTCTTTCCTAAAAATACCTCCAGGTTCTACACCTTAGTATCTACATTGCTTACGAAATGAAATATTGAAGCTCTTCTGTAATCCTTTGCTGTAGGTATTTCCCTAAAGAACACAGATAGAACACAGAATCCTGAATATTTTAGTAGAAACTGAGAAAATCATTCAAGAGTCTAAGAAGCGGCCAATTCCTATTTGTTTTCTAAATGTCTATACTAATTTGGAATATAATTTTTACCAATGAACTTGCACAATTAAAAGGGGAAAAAATGAGTACAGTAAATGAGTTCAACTAAGTCTAGACCAGGAAAACAAAGCCATTATTAAATATTAATGTTATCAGATTAATATTAATTAATAATAAAACATCAGTCCTCTCTGCTACATCAGGCAAGATACATGCTTGCATATATTTCTCATAATTACTAATCAGTTTATTAAAAAATAACAAATGTCAACTTTCTATGAGCTATAATTTGGTTCAGAAATAATCCAGATCATGGGCTTCCTCCTCCTTTCTACTACAAATAGTAAAATAGTCTTTTGGCTATTTTACTACTTTATCTTCTTCATAAAGGAGTGAGCAAGAAAAAAAGAAAAGATGATAAGAAGAAATTTAAAAAGCATTCAAGATGATCCCAGGGAATTATAATCTGATTTGTTTTTTAAGACACTGTTTCCTTGACTATAGCCATTTACCTAGTCATACCCAAAGATTATTAGCAAATACCCAAAGCAAATCCGTACTGAACCCTAGAAAGACCCTATTAAAAAACTCACTCGATCTGCAACAACAGCCTTTCGCTTATTGGCATCCCCTGATAATCCTGCAGAGAAGTAAAATCCAACATAAAAACAAAGTTAATTCACATCTTCAGGAGTGAAACTGTCTGGTCTTCTTCTATTTATAATCTATGATAACAATAGATATAGATATAATTATAGCAATCCTTAGGTATCAAAATGTTGGATAATATCCCATAATAGCAACACCTCACATCTATTTAAGCAGATAGCTTATCAATGTACTTCCCTTGTAATCTAATAGTAAATTTTACTGATGAAATGAAAGAATTTAAAAAGTGACATTTAAAATTCTAAATCCTGTTATTTATCATTTAACTTTTTCACTGAAATCTGTAAGGTTTGATAACATCTGGTTTATAAAATACTTGAATACTAACCTAAAAAGTGTTTTATGAGTGATTAGTATTATTCACTCTCTGTACTCCAGAAAAACAAAGTCTACAACACCGGTATTGTTAACTTACCCACTACAGCTTTTGCTTTTCCTTCATGGAAAGACCATGCAAGAGCCAGTGCTTCTGTAAGACAATCTTGTTTCAGGAGATGATCCACTCTCTAAAATGAACAAATGAGAAAAGCTAGACTCTTTTATCTAACCAATCACAAGTCAGTATTTCTATTCCTCCTAATATGTTTCTAGAATTGCTGCTTAGTAGCTATAATTATTCTAATAACCATGCGAATATCTTATTTCCAGGAAAAATAATTTCTTAAAGCACTAGATAGTACCGTGACTCTATAGGTTAGTAGGCTATACTGGCAGCCACAAGGCCTAGATATGAAAAGAGGAAACATCCAGAATTTCACTGTAACAGAAACAGCTAGTTGTTTATCATAATATCCTTCACTCTCTCTTTCTTAGTAACAAATCCAAGTTTATTTGAGACAGCAGTATACCAGCTAAAGGACATTTCTAAGACTCCCTTGTAGCCACTTGGGGCCATCTGACTTAGTTTTAGCCAATGATAAGTAGAAGTGTTGTTTGGTATTTCTGGGATGTCACCTTAAAAGGCAAAGAGCCAGCCCTTCTCTTCTCTTTTGTCCTTCCTGGAATGTGGACTTAACAGTTGGAGCTCCAGCAGCCATACTGTAACATAAAATGACCTTGGGACTAGAATGCACACACAAGGACGGTGGAACGGGATAGTATACTGAAGACCATGGAGCTACCATACTAGCCACAGACTGCTTTTATATAAGAGAGAAATCTTGTTGAAGCCACTGTTATTTTGCATTTTCTGATGTATATAGCCAAACTTAATCATAATTTAAAGTCAAGTTTTATCAAATCAAGTACTTAACAGTTAATGGTTTTGATGTATACTTCTGAAATTAAAAAAGCACAAATCTAAATAATCTTTTCCTGCAAAGTCAAAACATAAATATTAAGAAGCTATCAATTCAATAGCTCTAACATATAAAATTACTTTGCACTCACCTCTCTCCAGCTCCTTAGCATCATCACATAAACAGACTGGAAAACAAAGAGGAAATTGAAATAACCATCTTTAACAAACATGTTTGGGAATCACATTTGCCCCAGTCCCACATCCCATTTTACATCTCTTTAAGTAAAAACACTTCATACTATAGACAGAAGTATTGACTAAATGGTCTTCAAGGGCCCACCTTAAAAAGTAAATCAAACAGATATTTCCAGGTTAATAAGTCTTCAGTCTGAGAAGGAGCTAATCCCACAGACAAGGAACAAGGAACACCCAGCTCCCCGTACTGACTTGGGAATATTGTAAATGTTAATAATGAAGAAATGTTTCTGTATGTTAAGTTTTAAGAAAAGCACAGAAACAAACTGATACACAGAAAGTTGCTATGCTAGTGATTCTACTCTAAGTCAAATGCCTCAATGCCTTTTAATATATTTGAAGCTGATCTAGCTAAAGGACATCTTAATTACACAACAAATATACATGACAAGGTATCTTCCTGGTCATGAAAACATAAAAGTGAAGGAAGATTATGAAAGTATATCCTTGAATCAAGAAAATAAGTATCATATTACTAAGTGAAAGTAAAAGTATGTCTAAAACTGTAGAAAATAAAATTAGATAAAATCCTAACTACCTAACCCCTAAAAGTTTTAGATTATGCTGATCAATATTTACTTTGTAATGCACTGCTCTTTTTACCAGACACCTCCTTCAGCCCCAACTATCCTGACACAAACAAATGCCAAGTCACAGAGTAAAAGAGCTTACTTTGGTTCCCAAATAAAAGATCTGACCACCATAGCTACTGATGGATTGATAACAAGCCTTCTCTCCAACCAAAGCCTGTAAAAAATAAATAAATAAATAAGGTAAAGAGTACAAGATTTAAAAGTCTCATCAAGTTTTAAAGAATGTCAATTGCAGAAACGACATTTTAGGTCAACATGGTTTCATTCCATGAGTGAGTGGGGAAAAAAATGTCAATCAAGTGCCAGTCTGCCAGTGGAAGTGGCAGAAAGACAAAGCACAGAAAGCAATTCTCTGCTTACATATGGTCTTTTTATTTTTCAGAGTAATGCAGAAAAGGGAGGACCATGCCAATTTTAAATCTAAAAGAAAACTGTTGCAACCTGCCCATTATTAGAGGACAGGTAGTCAGTCTCTGTTTCTAGCAAAGAATAGGGCTGACTAAAAGTGGTACCTCTAAGTTCTTTAAAATAAATATCAATTTAAAAAAAAACACAAGAAGAAACAGGAAGACAAAGCGACATAGCATATGGGAATCAGCACAGCCCAGAAAAAAAGAAACAAAACCTACTGTCTGATAAATCTGGGTTACAAAGTTTGACTGCCACTAGGTATGATGTTAAGTTTCAAACTTCTCATATTCAGTTTTCTCATCTTTGAAAACCATGCACTGTTTCTGTGAGGCTTAAATACATTAATATTTATAAATCTCCCAAAATATATGTGATCAATAACAGATAACTATGATAATTTTTAACTTTTTATTTTAAAAGATATGCAAAGGTAAAGAAAATAATGAACCCCATGCATCCATTAATTAGCTTCATCATTGGTCAACCCATCGCCAATCTTATATCATCTACAGTCTCATCGACTCTCCTGTAACACTGTATAATTTTGAGGTGAATCTCAGATTTTGAAATTTTGAATTTATTATACATATACTGAATATTTATAAAAATTTATAAAAATTCAGCATATGCATAACAAGTGAGTCCTTTTTAACATAACCACAATTTCATTAACATATTTTTAAAACTTAAGTCATTCCTCAATATTGAATACCCTATCAGTGTTTGGATTTTAAATTACCTCATAAACATCAAACATTGTGGATGTTATTGTTATGTTTTTTGTTTTTTTCTACATTTAATTTGTCTGAATCAAAGTCTATATAAGGGCCACATATTGGAGCTGGCCGCAAGGTCTCTTGAGTCTCTGTTAATCTATAGGTTTTAGCTCCATCCCTCTTAGTCCCTTATTTTCCCTGAATTTTTTTTATCGAAGAAGTTGGAACACTTATTCATAGAGTTTTATCCTATCTGAGTTTTGCTAACTGCATCCCCAAGGAATCTTTTAACATGTTTCTCTGTCTTCTATATTTTCTCTAGAAGAGGTCTGATCAGAATCAGGGGTTTTGGTTTGGATTAGTAAGATGGTGCCTGTAGAATTTTGGTAGATGCCCTTGATTATTAGGTTGGAGAAGTTCCCTTCTATTTCTAGTTTACTAAGAGTTTTATAGAACTGGATGTTAAATTTTGTCAATGCTTTTCCTGTACCTTTTGAGATAATATTATGGTTTTTCTCTTACCATTAATATGGTGAATTACATTGATTTTTTAATGTGAAGCTAGCCTTGTATGCCTTGGATAAACACTATTTGATCATGCTTACTCTTTTTATACACTGCTGGTTTCTATTTGCTATTATGGATTTTTGCTTCTACACTTATGAGGACATTGACCTGTAATGTTCTTTATTGTAATGTCTTTTCTTGTTTTATTTTCAGAGATAAGCTGGTCTCATAAACAAGTTATGTACTCCTTTTTCCTTTATTTTTAAAAAGGTTTCTGTGTAAAATTGGTGTTATATTTTTCCTTAAAAATGACAGACTTCACTAGTGAAGCTTATCTGGGCGTAGAGTTTCTTTGTAGGAAATTAATTTATTTAATTGATTTTCCATTTCTTCTTGAGTCGTCAGCTTTGGTAATTCGTGCCTTCCAAAAAATTTTTCCATTTCATCTAAAGTTGTTGAATTAATTGGCAAAAAGTTTTCGTATTATCTTTTTAATAACTATAGACTCTATAATGATATCGCTGCTCACTCCTGATATTATTAACTGTCTTCTCTCTTTTTTCTTTGATTGATCTCTAGAAGTTTATCAATTTTATCTTTTAAAGAATTAGTATTCAGTTTCTTTGATTTTTCTCTGTTCTTTTCCTATTTAATTGAATTGTGTTATTATTATTTCTTCTTTCAATCTACTTTAAATTTATTTTGTTCTCCTTTTTTATTTCCTTAAGATAAAAGCCTAGATCATTTATTTGAGATCTTTCTTTTCTTCTAATTTAAATATTTGATGCTATAAATTACCCTCAAAAAACTAATTTTAGGTCACAGATTTTTATATGCCGCATTGTCATTTAGTTCAAATTTAGTTCAAAATATATTCTAATTTCCTTTGAGATTTTTTTCTTTGATTCATGGGTTATTTATAAAAGTGTTATTAATATCCAAATATTTGAGTTTTCTCCAGATTCACCTTGATGATTACTTCAATAATTTGTTGAAGCTTGTTTTAAGGCTTAGCATATAACCTATATTGGTGGATGCTCCATGTGCACTTGAAAAAAGTTTATACTTTGCTTTTTTGGGTGGAATATTCAATAAATGTCAGTTCAGTCAAGTTGGTCGACAGTGCTTTTTAAGACTTCTATACCCTTAATGATTTTCTGTCTACTAATTCTATTAATTACTGAGAGAGGAGTTTTGAAATTTCTAAACTGCAATTATAAATCTGTCTCTTTCTCCTTTTAGTTTTGTTAGTGTTAGCTTTACACTATTATTGGCTGTTAAAACTTTAGGATTGTTATGTCTTCCTGACAAATTAACACTCTTTTATCAATTTGAAATTTCATCTCTGACAATATTCCCTACTCTGAACTACCATAGCTTTGAACTATGTCTGTAAGCATCTGTGCTTTATCTCAATTTATTTTTTGCACCCATTAGCAAGATGTGTCCTAAGCCTAAGGTACCAGAAAAGCCTAAGAGATGTGTATGGGTGTTACACTTAGCATAAAACTATGTAATTAAGCGTATTTGGTATGATGTGGTAGGTTACTTTTGGGGTCTAGGAACACTCAAAAATTTTTCCACCTAAATTAATGGCAACTGCTTCTTTGCTTTCACCATTTCGGCTATGAAAGGTTTCATAGGAATACCCTTCCTTTTGGATAGCAGGGGAAATCTCTATCTTCAAGTTCACTAAAGTCCTCCTCCCCACCCCGCAGTGGCAATGTCTACTTTCTGTTGTTAATCCCATCCAGTGTATTTTTCATCTCAAGCATTGGAGTTTTTATCTCTAGAAGTTAGATTTGCATCTTTTTAAATATCTTCCATGTCTCTACTTAACTTCTCAGATATACAAACTATAACTAAAGTAACTATTATGTCCTTGTTTTCTAATTCCACCATTGGTTTCAGGTCTAAGTCAATTTTATTTTCCTCCTCATTATAAATTGTGTTTATTTTCTTCTTTGCATGCCTAGTAATCTCTGATTAGATGGCAGATATTGTGAATTTTACCTTTGTGGGTTGTGGAAATTTCTGTATTCCTATTAATATTCTTGTGCTTTGTCCTGGGGGGAGTTAAATTACTTAGAAACAGTTTGATCTTTTCTAGTTTAGTTTTTAAGATTTATTACTGTGGACCAGAGCAGTGTTTAGTCTTAATATTCCCACTACTGAGGCAAGATGCCCTGAGTACTCTACCCCATGCCCCATGAATTGTGAAGTTTTCCATATGGCCAGTGTAAACAAGCCAGTGGGAACACTGGATATAGTTCCTTCTAACCCTTTCAAATATTTCTTTCCCTGGCGTTGGGTAGTTTTCTTCATATACATCTAGTGATCAATAGTCTGAATACCCAGGAGGGACCCTTTGTATAGCACTCTCTAGTCCAGTACTATCCTACTCAATCCACCTGTGTCTTCCTGCAGGTTTAGCTCTGTCTCAACTCATACAGTCCTCTAAGCTCCAACTGGTTTCCTCCTCCCTGAGCCACAGTCTGGAAACTCTCTCAGAGCTAGATGCTGGGACAACCATAGGGCTCATGTCATTTGTTTCCCATTTTGTCAGAGATCATTATCCTTCATTACCTGATTTTCAGTATCTTGAAAACAGTCGTGTCTTTTTTATTTTTCCCCAGATAGGAGAGTAAATCCAATCCCCATTATTCTACCTTAGCCTAAAGTACAAGTTTAAAGTCTAACAGTATTTTTAAAAACCACTCAGGCACAAGAAAACATCTAAGTGTGAGACAGTAATTATTCTTACTTTAGTGAATTCAATTTGTATTACCATTTCTTATTTTGGATTTTCTTGGTTTCTAAGTTTTGAGACTGGAAGGTCCTTTCATATATATTTTATGCTCTGAAGTTCTAATATCTCAGGGAGATTTGAACAATTGCTACATATCATGCAGTAGGCACATTAAATATGACCATCATTACCTTCTTTTTTTTTTTAGAGAAATTACCCAGGGAAGCCTCATAATAGTCTAAATTTCCTGCTTAAAGATTACTGGTTTAGGAAACATGAGATCACAATTCAAAGTAATTTAACTGTAAACTATCTGTGTCAATTGCTAAAGGATATTATTGTAGTTGCTTAAAATATAGTAAAATTAGTACTAAGATAATAACTTTTACATCTTCCTTCTCTCCAAGCTTCTACATTTCATTTATCTTCTACTCCTAAAGAATCTTTTCCTTCTCTCAAAGCCATCGATGCCCAGAGCCCCATACTTGTTCGAGCTTTTACCAATCACCCATATATTTCCAAAGCCTCATCAGCTACCTAGCTCTAGAGATTTATCCTTTAAATCTACAGGCTTATTGTCACCATATTAAACTTTCTAAAATATTTTGCTTTTATAATTTCTTTCTCATAAATTTTCAATTTCATTTCATTAGTTTAGTATACAAGTGAAAACTCTTTGGTATTAAATTAGTCATATTACTGGACAGAAGGTGACAGGAATTATTATTTTAGTTCACATTCCTGAATACTTACAAACACATCCATATCTACTTCAACCTAGTGGCTTTTAAAGAAACACCTCGACACATAAAGATAACTCCTCAGAGTTTCTATTTCTAGAACAAAACAATAACAAAAGACCAAGTTTATCAAATCAATACTAAGATAATGGGTTACCCTTACCAGTGCCTGACTAACATTTCCTCCAGTGGCTAGTGATTTGAAATGGCTGCTGTTGTAGACCAACTGAACTTCTGAGATCTCCACAGTTTCCAGTTCCTCTTGAGTTTGCCGATCGATCACATGCAACTTCTCTACACTGTCCAAGAGTACAACCGTGCGTGAGTTTATCCACTGCAATTCAAGCACACAACAAAACAAAAGTGAGGCCCATCCTATGCCATCATTCAAGACAAGAAGATTGGCCAGTCAGTCAAATTACATTGAGGACCTTATCCATTTATTAACTCGATGACAACACAATCACAGCAAGAACTACTCAGCAACCAGCCCAGAGGACAATAGATATATAACATAGTATTGAGTTTGACAGTGTTAAAATGACACTCTGATAGCCTAAAAGAAGGCTAACTAAGCTCTTTAATAGATATATTACAGGATATATTGGCTTTTACAAATTTTTTTAAAAAGTACATTGGCACAAACGACTTCAGCAAAGTGATAAGCTTTGCATTTCTAGTTATTAATGACATTAATAAAACAAAAGGGCAAATTAAATCTCATAAACCTAGGTGGTTAAAGGATAATTGTTAGCATTCAAATAATATGTATTTTAAAATAGAAGCAATGTAAAATGTATATTTCCTTCAAAATCTCTCTAAAAATTATTGGGGGAGTTCTTTGCTCTATTTCTCTATATTGTCTGCATTTTCTTTAATAAGTACTGTTATAATTTTAAAAGTAATAACTAAATAATAATGATAAAAATCCGAAGGATGCTATTTTGATAAATTTATTAGGTTATATATGAGATTTGTTTTCAAAATATACTGTTTTGAATCTCAATCCAACCCGAAAAATAAAATTTTAAAATCTGCTCAAATAGAATTCTAAATGAGACAGAATAAAATGCTTCCCCTGCACTTTATCTCGCTGGTATTCATGTTGGTCTATTTATATGATCTACTGCATGTTGTCAGAGGTTATTTGCATAATGCCATATCAATACAACCACGTTGAAAATAGATCCATTTTCTTTTGATATATGCTGACGATACACTCTATCACTGTATAGTGGCTACTATAAGAGTTTTGATTTTGTTTGTCCCCCCCAAAAAAATTCTCTCTCATAAAAGAGTTTAATATTCATATATTTCACAAAGAGCTCCTATATGTTGCTCTCTTAATTACTTTACTTTGAAAAACAAAGTATCTTTCCTAAATGATATTCATTAGCCTCAGTCAGTAATAGTTTCTGAATGTTTTCAAAGATCAACTGATTAAAAGAGAGAGAATGACAGAGAATGTTAGCAGTTTAGCAGTTATTCCTGAGATGAGACCTTAAGAATTGCAAGTGTTGACATTGTTGTAAATAGGCCTTTTAAAGGGAACTTACAGAGCAATGAAGTTATTGGTCACATCACAGATAAGCCACAGGACAAATGAAAATACTGTGCTTTTGTTAGGAGAATGGCTATTTGTGGGGAAATTTTCTCAGGGAAAGAATTATATGCCAGTTTTAAAAATGCTGTATATCAAACATCTTAAACAGAAGTGATGATGAATTCTAGAAAACTGTGTTAGATAATTCAACAAGGGATTCTGGTGATGACAGAGACATTGATATCTTAACATAAAGAAGAGGTGGAAAACAAAATTATCTTGTGAAATATGCATAAGAAAAAGTATTATTTCTAAATCAACAGTCTATATGTGAGATTACAAGGTAAAGTACAACTAAATTTATAGATCATATATTATAAAGAAAAGATCTATTTCATCTATAATGCTAAAAAGTTGTATATTATCAAATTGGGGGTAAAAACTGTTTTTAAGACTTTTTTGGGAAAATGAGGCATCTTATACTCTGAGTTGTCTATATTCATGCACATACAAAATGTTTCACTGGATATCAGATATTGATTAGTGCTAAAAGCACTAATGATAAAAATTCAGAAAATATAATTACACTATCGCAGAATTAACACATTATTTGAAAAAACAATTGACACAAAACAAATCATCTTTTTTTTTTTTAACCAAAAAGTCATTCAGTACAGAAATGCATGGCAGTAAGAGAAATCTGCAGTTTCTAGCCCAAGAAAAGAATAGGTTACAGAAGTTCCCAAACCAGTTAGGACAAACTCAGAAAGATACAAATGTGTTTACAAAAAAAACTGGGCAATGATCCTGAAGAAAGCCACCTAAATCCTTCTGAACTCCCCTGTAAGCCAATGAAGACATTAAAGAGAACTTTTGCTGACTGTGCCAGTGTTCAGTAAGACATAAGGCTAAAAGACAACAAAAATAACATAGCATCGCAGCATACTCAGGCTGTATTCAATATAAGCATGACTTCCCTTCTCTCTGTATTTTATATAATCCTAAAGGTCATGGTTGATGGCAGCAATTCTGATAGCATGACTACACCATGGACTGAAATCAATTACACGAAATAAATGGAGATATTTACTTTGAATAATACTCACGGTAAAGTTGATGAGGTCATAGTGTAGGTGCAGGTGCTTTTGCTTAGTAACATGTATTGCTCCAGATTCATCTCTCTTAACCTGATGATGAAATAAAAACAACCCAAGTATCAGCTACTGAAGGACCTTCTTAGATACTTAATAATACTCCACCTAGAAAATGACTTCCATTCAGAGTATAGATAAGCCAAAAATATTGATAATCAATTACTACACAAATGACAAAAATCATCACAACACCATGATTTGTACCAAAATCCAAGGCGTATCTGGTCAGTGGTCAGTGGTCTAGCTGTCAGTATTAGCAAATGCTATAATATAATATTCACTCTGTCATAATTCAGAACAACCTAACTTCATCACACCAATGACTGTATTTAGCTAGAGTTAAAGAATAAAGTGGAATTGGCGACACGGTGTGCAAAAGTCAAACGAAGTTCACTAAAAAAAATAGCTACTGCAGTGACAAAAATGACTTTTCTGATAAATAATACTATTATAGCTCAAACATAAACTTTCCCCCAAAGAACCTCAAGTGTCAATATCTTCTTTACACATGTGTATTCATACACTCTATAATTTTCAATCATCCCTATAATTTGCTTTCTCTATTTCTGCTCCAAGGTGGTAGTGCACTGAAGAAGAGAGATACAGCATAATTTACACCTGACCCACCTGAAATTCATGACATTCAATTCAACCTCAGTTTTCTTGCACATTCCCCATAGTAGTATTCTAAATATCTTCCTTTCCCTTTAAGTCCCAATTTCTCTTTGCTTTCTAGTTCCACCACTTGTAGTACTGACCTCACCATATACCTTAACAAACATCTGAGACCACTTAATGTGGGCCCTTTGTGTACTCCTATCTTCACTAAGTCACTTCCCCTGTAAGAAAGGGCACTTTGGTAAAAGGAGCATGGGATCTGAAGCCATGGGTTTAAGTTCCACTACTACGGTTGTGTGACCAACAGCAACTTACTTATTCTTTCTCATTTCCTCATTTGTAAAATGAAAATAAGACAGCACCAAACTGTTCCATACCTTGCATATGTTGAAAGCATTTCATTAATGAAAAGATCAATGCCAACATTAATTATTCTCTTAATGCTGAAGTCCTTGTTAAAGAAAATTACTTCACCCATATACACTCTAAATCCTATCCCCTCCACCACTGTTTAGTATTACCCTTCCCTTGACAGTATATTCAATCACTCCTTTTCCTCTTGCTATTGAATGTGTTTCTGACTTTTCCGTCTTCAAATAAAAGACAAAAACAAAAAAAACTTCCCTTGACTTCCTTCTTAAAGATATTTAACCATTATCTTTCCTCTTCCAACCAAACACTAAACCAAGATTGTGAGTCTGTGCTTCTAGATACCCATTTCTTTTACAAGGCTCTACAATCTAGCTCTACCTCCATTCCACTGATATTTTGTTCTCTGAAGTTTCTAATTCTTGCACATGCAGTGGTCTTGTCCTTGGTCTTTGTCTTCCTTATCCTACCCTGATATTGGTATACCTAGAATTGGTAACACCCTCAAACCTCTCCTTCTGTGTCCTCTGCATGATGCCATCCTGTCTTATTTCCTCTCTTACCTCTCCTGCCTTTGCAGGAATCTCCTTTCCTGTTGCCCTTTTTTTTTTCCCCTTTCCCTTGCGTGAGTGATCACCAAGATTACATAAACTCTAGCTTTTGATTTTTGCATCTTCAATTACCTTCTCTATCCTAAAATTCTCATTTGCACTCCAGACTGGACTGCCATCCACCCAGAGGACATTCCCCAACACAACAGTTGAGAGACCCACCTTCTCTTCCAACTCAGCACATTCAAACCTTCCCTAACCTTAACCCTCTGAATATTTCATGCTTCTAAAATGCAGTCAAAACTACAATGTTTCATTCATGTCCTTCAGTCCCCAGATCCAATAATATGAGAAGCTCTGTCTCCCCTTCAAAATGTCATCCCTAACTCTCACTATAACCAACATCCTTGTCTAAAGACCTCACACCTGCTTTATTACAACAGCAAAACCTTCTATTTCCCTCCTACTTCCGACAATCTATTCTTTTTGCTATTTCTACACTGATCTTCCTAAAATAGTACTTTAATTATCTAAGAATGTGTGATGGCTCCCCATCACCAACTTAGGCCAATTATACATAATCTAGATCAGAGGTCAGCAAACTTCTGTAAAAAAAGCCCACACTGCAAATATTTTAGGTTCTGCAGATAATGCAGTCTCTGTCACAACTACTCAACTCTGCCACTGTAGTACAAAAACAGCCATAAATAATACATAACTGCATGGGCATGACTGTGTTCCAATAAAACATTATTACAAAGACAAGCAGCCAGCCAGATTTGAATGACAGGCCATAGTTTGCCAACCCCTAATCTAGATCCATGCCATATATTCAACTTTATTTTCCACAATAGGTTTCTCCCTGTCATTAATTCTATAAACATTTATTAGACATCTCCTGTATATAGGCACTGTCCTAGTAGTTGAAATATAGCAGTAGAGTTGGTCTTTAGACTTATGGAGCTTTCAGTCTAGTGAGGAAAAAAATATTAAACAAGTTATTTAAAAAGTGCTGAATATTATCAAAGAAGAAAGTTTTATAGGTGTCCATGGCAAGAACCACTAACTTAGTTCAGGAGATCAGGGAAGGCAGCATTAATCATGAGCCAGGAGGTGACAACATATGTAAAGACATCAAAGCCAGAGACCTAGTTAGGAAGCTACCCCGGTGTCTAGGCTGGAAATGTCAGTGGTTTCAGCTAGGGGAGCAGTAAAAGGAGAGACAAAAAGAGAGTAAATTCAGGAGATTTTGGAGACAGAGTCAACAGGATGTGGTGATAGAGCAGAAATGAAAGAAGGATAACTGAAAGGCGACTCCTCGGGTTCTGGCTGGAGAAACTAAGTGGACAGTGGTGCGATTGCTTAACTGAGATAGGAAACCTAAGAGGAGATTACACAGGCACATCCTTACCTCTATAACTTCAATTCACTTATTTCCTCCAATAGGCATATCCACCCCTCCTATAGTGTTTTCCATATATGCTTCATAGTCCTCCATGGCTTCTCTAGTCTATACGAATCTCTTCATACCCTGAATTTAATCAACTTTTAATTCTCATCACATAGTTGAATCCTTACACTGTTCTCCCTAGTAGTAATGAGCATATTGATTTTGCCTTTCGAACAATATAGTAAGCTACGTGAAACGAAAAATAATGTTTATACTTCCTTCACTTGCTTCTTGCGTCCATTACAGTGCAGAGAACACGGTACGCATTTGATATTTGCTGTCTAATAAATACACTATATGTAGATAAGTAAGCCATTAATATACACATATGTACACTCATATATTTAAACATACACATATATCATTAATAATGTGTTAATCAAAGGAGATGAAACTGAGAAATATACCATGAAAAGGCATGGAGTAGAGGGTGATCAGTTGTTTTCCATGTAACCATTAAAATCTTAAAGAAAAATTAAATAGGTCACTCTCTCCCCAAAGAATTATGATAGCATATTTCTTTGACACAATATTAAATTACTGGTGAATGAGAAAAAAACATTATGATAAAGGACTTTTAACAGATCTGGCATATTAGGACCTACCAAAAGAAAATGAACAACATCTCCTCTGCAGAAAGCGAGCATGGGATTCACATAATTATGCACAGCCACAAAGTGCCAGGCCAACAGTGGAACACTGGAAGGATCCATCTGAGGTAGGAGAAGGCCACAAAAATAAAAGTCATTAAGTTAACAGACAGAAGTACAAAGATAAAACTGATTAAAAACAGCATCTGAATAGTGTTACTTGACAAGACTTCTCCAAATTTCTCATTAAAGGTCTATGAAGCATCAGGAGTGGAAGTGGAGGGGGGATTAAAGAGCGGAAAAGAAAAAAAAGGTCTATGAAGCAGGCGCTAACTGGGAAGTATCAAGAGGGAACTTTCTGGGTTGATGGTAATGTCCTATATCTTGAGAGAGGTTTGGGTCACAAAAGTTCCTCAAATGTATACTCAAGATCTGTGCATTTCATTGTATGTTAATTTTACACCAAAGAAAAAATCTTAAATAACTACTGAACTCTAGCTAATCATATGCATGCTGAATATTTAGGAAAAAGAGTATTGATTTCTGCAATTTACTTGGAAAATTCACACGCACAGAAAAAAAACATTATGGGTCGATAGGCAGACAGATACATAATAAAGAAAGAAATGTTAATGGCAGAATTTAAATGGTAGGTGTACAAATGTATAATGTAAATTTTTTTTCAACTTCTCTATTTGTCTGAAAATGTTCATAATAAAATGTTGGGAAATACCAATAAAAAAAAAACCAAAAAGGTGCAATCACATACCACAGTGATAAACCTCAATTAGCCAATGAAGAAACGTTAATGGCAATCTAAACCAGCTCTGCCAGGCTTTCCCTGGGTCCCAGAGATACAGAGTACCAATAAGAAAACAGAAGAGGTAGAGGGGCTGCTAATCTTAGTTCTGTACAATCATTCTCCATCCCATCCCATCGATACTTCTTCTCACATATACACTGGAAGACCACAACTCTCTGAAAACAACTGAGCAGGAAAGAAGAGAGAAAGTGCAGTGTGCATAAATATATTCTAGGAAGCACCACCCCTAAGGTAAAATACCAGAGGTAGAAGCCAAAGGAAGAGTATACAGCAGCAATTTATGCTGGATATTTTGGTAGGGTGTTCAGTATCCAAGCAGAAACTGTTTATAGAAGAAAAATGTAAAGTAATAAAGGCAGGAAAGTACAGATCTCACGATCCCCAGAACACTGCTCTCTCTAGTCACCAGCTTATGCTGCTTTGGTGACATCAAGGTAAGTCCAGACAATGATCTTTGGAGCACTGACTTCCAAGCTACCTAGTTTTCTGACAATCTCACAGAATTCACCACTTATAAGTCATTTTCCCCAATCTCCTGACGTGGTCTTTTTGCCAATAAGATGAAAAGGCTTACTCACCCGTCCATAGGGAAAAGTCATCCATACTTTCAAGGATGGTTTCAATCCAATGACCAGTATCTTCAGGAGAAAAACATATTTTTAATATTTATCCTGTAATTTTCCATTTTTTTGGTATCCAAAGCCTTTACAAGTTATGAATTTCATCCTCTAAATACACTTGCCTTGGTTAGGGATGCCATGGCCAATAAGGAAAACTGTGTGATGGGATGATCTTTCAAGTCGGGCTTGGAATGGAGAGGCTCAATACAGCACACTTCACCCTTGGAACCACTGAATAGGCATCTAGATTCACACGTTCTCACTCCCATCACTCTCCTGAAAATGTAATCAAAACATTCAGAATCTATTTAGCAAGAACCCAAGGCACTATTATCTCTAGCTTGGACTACTACAATAGCCTACTAACTCCTACTCTTGCCCCCAACAATCCAAACTCCACATGACATCAGTGTGATCTTTTTAATGTATAGGTCAGATTTATTATTCTTCTAAAAACAGTCCAATGGCTTGCCCCTCTACATAAAATAAAATCCGAACTTTTTCCATGTTTTAAAAGGCGCTTTATGATCTGGCTCCAGCCTTCACCCCTCTCCCACTACTGTTGTTCCGGCCACACCTGCCTTCTGTCCGTTGCTCCACAGGCCAAGTTTGTGTCCACCTCAAAGCCTCTGTGCTTGAATGTCCCTCTTCTTAGAACACTGCTTCTAGATCTCTACATTTGTTTGACCACATTATCATTCAGGTCTTGACTCAAATGTCACCTTCTGAGAGAGGCCTCCCTAAATTACTCTCAAGCACACTCCAGCACTCTGACCTGTCTTATTTTCTTTACAGCATTCATAACTATGGAAATCATTTCATTTGTGTGTTGGTTTATTGTCTGTCTCCCTACCTCCATCCCAACTAGAATATAAGTTCTATTAGAGCAGCAACCTTGTCCTGTTCACAGCTGCAACTTTGGTACCTAGAACAATGCCTACACATAGAAGATGCTCAATAAACATAAGCTGGATAAATAGTATTTTTTAAGCAATTACTTTGGGCTCAGCATTGTTAGAAGGTATAAAAAAAAAAAACCACCAGGAACATAGTCCTTACTTTAAAGAACTTATGGAAATAGAATACACATTGATTTTGTTTTACTTTTTTTTTTAAAAAACTCAGCTTTATAAGTGTTCTTCCATGTATCTAGACAGTCTTTGCTCTTATTTAAAGAGTAAATAGGAAATTCCAAGGCAATAAAAACCTCTCTACACCTGGCCATTTCGGTTTTATAATCAACTGGACCTGGGGCCTAAACCTAAATTAGTGAAATACTGCAGAATAATGGTTCCCAAGCTTCGCAGGGCATGTGGATCCCCTGGGGAAGTAAGAGTTTAGAATCCCAACTCAGATCTACTATGACAGAATTTGGGGGGCCAGACCTGGAACTTTGTATGTTCTATAAACCTCCTCAGGTAATTATAATATAGAACCATAACCTATTTTCAATCACATGAGTTTTCCAGACCTCTTCATGTTCAACTTCAAGTCATTAACCAGAGCTATTCTTTTCATTTCTCAACAAATGTCCATTAGTCTCTTACTTAAACGTCAATTCAAAAACAGAGCCTCCACTGTCGTTGCAAATTGCAAGAGTTGGATCATCTGTAAACTAAACAGAGAAAGAGTTTACTTTCTTATAGATTTTAAAACAACCAGGCAGGTGTTGAAGGGAAAAAATTATAAAATTTAAAAAGTCTAAATCAAACACATTTAATAGCATCTGAAATTGCCTTACTTAGATTTAGCTTATTACTCTAAACACACACAACCATATTCTGAATGAAAATGGCTCAATTACCTTTAAAAAAACTGCAGCTTTAAGAAAGCAAAACTATCTTTCATCAGAATAAAAGAAAGATACAAACTATGTTTCATAAAAGCCCTAAAAGTTCTCTACATGGGTTTTTATATTAACTTTTTCTAACTTGCTATTAAACTAAATAGGATACTTTGGGTATATTTACAGTTGCCTAGTTTAAGAATAAAAACACAATAAAAGATATTTGGTATCTTTGGGGAATAAACTTGTCTGAATGTTTTCCTAATAACTGAAGAGTTAATCCACCACATTTAAAATAGCTGAACTTTTATGTAACTCTTCCTAAAATGTGCTGTCTCCTTGATCTTCTTTGACCAAGTATACTTCAGGTGTTATTATGTACCCTAGAAAACTCAAAACAATAACGTTCGCAATGACAGGCTGTCCGAAGGGGCTTATGAGCTATGGTAAATGTGATGTAAGTAAGCTAAAAAACTGAATAACTTAACTTGTACCATTTACAGTGACTAGTCTCCCTAACTCCAATGGTTGGTGAACCATCCTAAATGGCATGCCTTCATGCTTAGTCGGGGATAGCTGAAGTACAGGAGGCTACTGTAAAATTCTCTTCCTTGACCCCATGCACAGGCACAGTTAACCAGTTTCACGCCTTTGGTCTTAAAGCCTAGCCAAGTAGTTGCCAAAGTGGGAGGCATATACCCTGGACTGTAAAAAAATAACAAGACTTGTATTTTTATTTATTTTCTATTTCTTGTTTATGTGTTTTACAATGTACTTAAATATTAGTACAGTAGTACATTTACATAATTTTTAAATACATACATATACGTGCACATGTACATTTAAATATGAAGAGTGCAAGCCCAAACTGTTATTGATGGGATGTAGGGTTAAGTTTGGAGCACGAGTAAGAGTACTGAATTGTAAGGGGCTATTGTCAATCCAAGACTTCAGAAGTATTCAGTCACATATAACTCTTGCTACCCCTTTCTCCAATGTCGGTGTCTGCACGCACCTCCTTTATCACCATTCTCAAGCAACATGATGGCCAGCAGGCTTTTAACCTCAACTGCATTCTTCTCTTTCCTTTCTGCCTTTAATCACTTCTATTCCCTATTGTTTCCCAAAGATTATGCTTCTTTCTGCAAATGGACTGGTCTTTATAAACACCAGCAACTACTTATTCCTTCAGCCAAACATTTATTGAGCACCTATTATGCATAACACACAAAAATAAGTGAGAAAGAGATTCTGGTTTCAAAGATCTTAATCTATTTATGGAGATAAAACATAAACACGAACAACATACTAGAAGTTGGCACATGCCATATGAAAAGAGGTCAAGATAAACTGCTATGATATTCAGAAAGAGAAGAAATTCTCTCTTTTACTTGTCTAGGCTGTTTTCATTGTTGCTAAATGCTTCAATGCTGCTTTTTCACAAAAGACTTTCATGTAACTAAACGAGATACAGACACAAACTCCAGATGCTTGCAAACTTTAAAAAGCATATGTATGGGTAAGAGAGGTCTGCACAGCTAAGCAACCAAATGTGTTCATGATTAAAATCTAGAAAATCTAATTTTAGACTTCCCTAGTTATAGTCCTTTACGTTTTATGCTTCTAAACATGGGCTTGACAGCATACAAAAACCAAGGTTCACATTGTATTTATAAATAAAATCTGTTATCTAAGTTGGTTTATTTTTTTCAGGCCTGTAAGGAGAAAGCCAAAACTCAAATCTTAATGTTTTTCCTTTGGAAGCCTGAAAGAAAATAAACCAACAGATTCATTTCTAAACATAATGCAAACCTTGGTTCTTTCATAATTGGTGCCTTGAACCTCAGGTAATTCCCGACAAAGTATGACCGAGCACACCACCTCAGCAATAAAATCTTGGCAGACTAAACAAAAGGTAAAACAAAAAACAAAAACACCAAAACTTTTAAAATCTTCATATGAGTTTTCATCTGGATATGCCCGCCATCTTTGCTGCCAGCCTCTCATCTAGGATCATGTCAGTTACTATTTTTGCTGCTGTGCCTATCAGACTTCAATACAACTTGCAACTGAATGGTACCACGCTAGCCCATCTCTGGGAAACAGGAAAACACCACTTGGGAAAACATCCTGTTGGGCTCGTCAAATTAAAGACAGTTCATTTTCAAGGATTCCGTTTGTAAAGAAATTTACTTAAAAACAGATAGAAAGGCATAATAACAAAAAATTAGTAAAAAAAGAAAACAAAGATATTACCTTAATATGCAATATTGCTGTTCCTGGAGGATGAGCATCTGTTATTGATCTTAGAAGTTTTCCACTGGCCAAATCCCACATAGTGATCTATAAGATAATTAAATGCTTTAGAAAACAAATTTATTACTCTTTTTTGGACTTAAGTATCCTGCCTTCTGACTGAAATAATCTATTCCTGGTCTATAAACATTGCAGGCAAAAAACAACTATGAAGTTAGTCTGCGGGTCCACTAAAGCACAGGGCCTTCATTCCATCTTCATCTACCCCTCTCCTGCCCAATCTACTTTTCCCCTTAGATTTTAAATGTTGTTTTTATAATGATAGGTAAAATAAATATCTTTAATGAGTCCATTTCTTCAGCACTGATAAAAATTGTTGGAAAGGCTTACTACTAAACTAACTAGTGATGTATAATTCAAAAGATGAGAAAAACCATAACTTATTGACAGTTTCAGAAGTGGAAAGAAAAAATACCAAAATAGTTATCCAGGAACACAGTAATAAGAATACATGAAACAGAATATAGTGTATTTAAAAAGCAGCAACAATTATCTATACTACTATAAGGAAGTAAATTTTGTATTAACACCCTGGTTTGTTTATTAAATTTATACAGCTACATGATTTATTAAAAATCATAGACTCAGGTTTGAGGTTCAAGATAACAGCATAGGAAGATACTAAACTTATCTCCTCCCATGGGCACACCTCATCTACAGCTACATATGGAATAATTCCCTCTGAAAAAGACCTGAAAACTAGCTGAACAACTCCTCCACAACAAAGAATAAAAGGGCTAAATCAAGAGTTAGGAGAAGCAGCGATGCACTTTCACCAAAAACCCCACCCCCGCATGGCAACCTACAATCAGGAGAGATCTCACAAATACAGAGTTTCTCCCTGAGGAGTGAGGAATCTGTGCCCCACATCAGGCACCCCTACCCTTGGAACCTGCACTGGAGAGATGAGCCCCAAAACACCTGGCTTTGAAAACCAAAGAGGTTTGTGTCCAGGAGACCCAAAGGGCTCTAGGGAACTGAAACTGTGCCTTTAAAGGGCTTGCGTGTAAGTTCACTCTCCCAGGCACCCAGTACAAAAGCAGAAGTTTAAAAAGTGCCTAGACTATATGTGAAGGGGATTCATTTGCTAATCTTAAAGTGTCTGCTAGAAGGACAGGGGCCTGATGGGACTCTTTCTGGGAACCAGAGGCACTGCTAGGCACCATTTTTGTGCTCCCCTTCTACTTTGCTAGCACTGGTGCTGACAGGTGCCATTTTTGCACTCTCTTCCAGACTGTTTGTGCTAGCATGCATGCACAGTCACATCACACTTCCACCACCCCACTAAAGCTGGAGGGCACACACCACCTTTATACTCTTCCACAACCCCACTAAAATGGGCAAGCGTACCCCAGCCCAGCACTCTCTAGTGGCCTCACCAAAGCTGGCAGGTGTACTCCAGCCCTGTACTGTCCCTCTGCCTTGTCAAAGCCAGCAGGAGTGTGCAGTCCATACAGAAGCAAGTTTCAGCTTTGCTACACTTCCAGAGGCCATGGAGGAGCTCTTAGGGAACAAACATAGGCAAAGGGATGCTATCTCTGCACTCTCTTTTAACATCACTACAACTCTCTGGTACCAGCCAGAAAGGAGCTTATACACTTGTCTGAAATTGCAGTATTTGCAACTGTTGCCCAGGGGACACCTCCAGATCATCTGGTCTGAAGGCCAGCATGGCTTACAATTGAGGTCTCAAAAGACTGTATATATTTGCATACTTTAAAGCTGCTGCTGGAGGACCTGGTTTCCAATCAGCCTAAAACTGATGCTGATGAGATCCCTCCCTTTGTAACACTGACAGGTCTTGGCAAACCTTCAAAAACTGGCCCCTATCAAGAATAAATCAGGCTGCTAAGACAATCACAAATGTTTGAGAGACAACCAAGAGCTTAGGCAAGGTTGTACAATAAGATTCATCTCCCATACAAAGCCACTCCCCCAAGATTGCTTCCCCTAATACAGAGAAACAAACATTGATAGTGAAGCAAAATGAAACAAAGGAGTATGTTCCAAACAAAAGAACAAGATAAAACTTCAGGAAAAAAATACCTTAATGAAATGGAAATAAATAATTTATCTGATAGAAGTTCAAAGCAATGGTAATAAAGACGCTCCCTGAACTTGGGAGAAGAATGGACGAACACAGTAAGAACTTCAACAAAGATATATAAACTATAAGGAAGTTTCAAAGAGAAGTCATGGAGCTAAAGAATACAACAGCTAGACTGAAAAATACACTAGAGGGGTTCAACAGCAGATGAAGTAAGAGAAAGAATCAGTGATCTGAAAGACAGGGCAGTGGATGGAACTAACTCACCAAAACAGAGCAGCAAAAATAAAAAACTTTTAAGTGAAGGTAGCTTAAGGAACCTCGGGGGCATATCAAGTGAAATAACATTCATATTATGGGTGTCTCAGAAGAGAAAGAGAAAGGGGCAGAAAACTTTTTGAAGACATAATGGCTGCAAACTTTCCTAAAGTAGAGAAGGAAACATATATCCAGATCGGAGAATCTTAGAGTTCCAAAAAAGATGAACAAAGAGATCCACACTAACACACATGATAATTAAAATGTCAAAAGAGAGAATGTTAGAAGCAACAAGAGAAGAACTACTTGTTATGAACAAGGGAACCCCCATAAGACTATGAGCACATTTTTCAGCAGATACTTTGCAGGTCAGAAGGCAATGGCATGATACATTCAAAGTGCTGAAAGGAAAAAACTTCCAACCAAGAATACTCTTCCGGCAAGGTTATTCGGAACTGAAGGAGAGATTAAATTTTCATACAAGCAAAAGCTAAAGGAGATCATCACCACTAAGATAGCCTTAAAAAATTTTTAAAAGAACTTCTTTACGCTGAAAAGAAAGAACACAATTTAGTAACAAGAAAATATATGAAAGTAAAAATCTCACTGGTAAAGGTAAATATATAAAAGATACTGGATTAACCACTTATAAAGCTAGTATGAAGGTTAAAAGACAAAAGCAGTAAAACTAATTATAACTACAATAAATAGTTAAAAGGATACACAAAATAAAAATATGTAAAATGTGACATCAAAAACATAAAACATGGGGGAGGGGAAGTAAAAATGTAGAGTTTTAGAATGCGTTAAAAACTTGCTATAAACTTAAAATAAACTGGTTATACATATAGGTTATTATATGTGAACATTATGGTAACCACAAAGCAAAAACCTATAGTAGATACACTAAAGATAACGAGAAACGCATCTAAGCGTAACAATAAAGTCATTGAATCACACGGAAATAGAACAAGAGAAAAGGAACAGAAAGGAACAACAAAACAGCCAGAAAGCAATCAACAAAATGACAATAAGTACACAGCTACCAATAATTACTTTAAATGTAAGTGGACTAAATTTTCCAAACAAAAGACATAGAAGTGGCTAGATGAGTTCAACTGTAAAGGACATACACAGAATGAAAGTGAAAGGATAGAAAAAGATGTTTCATGCAAATGAAAACCAAAGAAAGCTGGGATAGCTCTACTTCTATCAGGCAAAATATTTTAAAACAAAGTCTGCAATAGAAGACAAAGATGGGTGTTACACAGTGATAAAGGGGTCAATCCAACGAGAAGATAAACAATAATAAATATTTATGAACCCAATAGAGAAGCACCAAAACATATAAAGTAAAAATTAACAGACCTAAAAGGAAAAACTGACAACACTACAATAATCATAAGAGACTTTAATACAATACCCAACTTATATCAATAGATAGATCATGAGACAGAAAATCAATAAGAAAACGTGGGCTTTAAATGACACTTAGATCAAATGTACTTAACAGATATATAGAGAACATTCCATCCAAAAGCAGCAGAATACACATTCTTCTTAAATGTACAGAGAACACTCTCCAGGATAAATCATACGTTAGGCCACAAAACAAGTCTCAATAAATATAAGACGACTAAAATCATATCAAGCATCTATTCTGACCACAATGGTATAAAACCAGAAATCAAAAAACTGAAAAAATCACAAATATGTGGAGATTAAACAGTATGCTACTGAATAACCAATTGGTCAATGAAGAAATCAAAGGAGAAATACACTAACAACAAACTATAAGAAAGACAAATTAAGGAAACAATCCCACTTACAATTACATCAAAAATAATAAAATACCTAGGATTAAATTTAACCAAGGAGGTGAAATTTGTATGGAACCATAAAAGACCTGAATAGTCAAAGCAATCTTGAGAAAGAAGAACAAAGCTGGAGACTTCATACTCCTTGATTTCAAACTACATCACAAAGTTATAGTAACCAAAACTATATGTATTTGCATAAAAACAGATGCATAAATCAATGGAACAGAATAGAGACCCCAGAAATAAACCCACACGTATTAATTTGCAACAAAGGAAGCAAGAATGCACAATGGGGAAAGAATAGTCTCTTCAATAAATGGTGTTGGGAAAACTGAACAGTCATGGGCAAAAAACAAAAAACTAGATCACTATCTTACACTATACAAAAGAAATTAACTCAAAATGGATTAGATCTGAATTTAAGACTGAAATCATAAGACTCCTAGAAGAAAACACAGATGACATCTGTCTTGGCAATAAATACTTGGATCTGACTCCAAAAGCAAAGATAAACAAGTAGGACATCAAACTAAAAAACTTCTGCACACTGAGGAAGCCATCAACAAAATGAAAAGGCAACATATTGAATGGAAGAAAATATGTGCAAATCATGTAACTCATAAGGGGTTAATATCCAAAATATATATAGAACTCAAACAACTCAAGAGAAAAAAAAATAGATTTTAAAAAAGCAAGGGATCTGAATAGCCATTTTTCCAAAGACATACAGATGGCCAACAGGTACAAGAAAAGATGCTCAACATCACTAATCATCAGGGAAATGCAAATCAAAACCACAATAAGATATCACCTCACACATATTAGAATGGCTATGATCAAAAGACAAGAAATAACAAGTGCTGGCGAATGTGGAGAAATAGAATCCTTGTGCTCTGTTGGTGGGAATATAAATTGGTGCAGCCGCTATGGTAAAAATATGAACAGTATAGAGGTTCCTCAAAAAATTAAAAATAGAACCATCATATGATCCAGCAATTCCACTTATGGGAATTTAACCCCCCAAAATGAAAACCTAACTCAAAAAGATATCTGCGCCCCCATGTTTATTGTAGTATTATTTACAATAGCTAAAATATGGAAACAACATAAGTGTCCATCAATGGATGAATAAAGATGTGAGAGAGAGACACACACACACACACGACTCAGCCTTAAAAGAAGAAGGAAATCTTGCCATTAGCAACATGAATGGACCTAAAGGGTACTGTATTAAGTGAAACAAGTCAGATAAAGACAAATACCATATGATTTCACTTGTATGTGTAACCTAAAAAACAAAACAAATGAACAGACAAAACTCACAAACACAGAGAACAGATTGGTGGTGGCCAAGGGGAGGGGGACTTGGGTGAAATGGATGAAGGAGGTTAAGAGGTACAAATTTCTAGATATAAAATAAGTAATGGGGATATAATGCACAGCATAGTGACTACAGTCAATAATATTGTATTGTATATTTAGAAGTTGCTGAGAGTAAATCTTAGGTTTTCATCACAAGAACAAAAACAGTAACTTTGTATGGTGATGGATGGTAAATAGACTTATTACGGTGTTATTTCATAGTATATACAAATATTGTATACCTGAAACATGCTGTATACCTGAAACTAACATGTTATATAAGAATTATACCTCAGTTTTTTAAAAAAAAATCACATACTCTGGCTCAGTCAATAACAATTATCAAAAATTTTGAGCAAAAGTCAGACTGAGCAATCTCAGGTTAGCTCTACAGACATGTCGCTTTATAACACATATTTTGGTCTTCAAGGTATTGATCTAGAGATATTAGTTTTTCTTTTAATTGATTTTAACATTGTCTTATGGATAAAATAAGATTCATATTTACCTGTCCTTTAGCAAAGCCACAGAGAAGTCTTGAGCAGTCATTGTTAATACTGAGGGCAGAGATGGCTCCATACTGACCTCCAACACTAGTGCTACCCAGACAGAGTCGCAAAGCTTGATTCTGATCTAAAAAAGCAATTTATAAAATCAAGTGAAAATAATGGAAGGCGTGAATAAATATATGTTTAGTGTAAGCTTATTATCAAAAACTTGGAAGGAAACAAGAATCAAAAGAATCAAATGATGAAGTTACACTATTTTATTTTTTTATTTTAAATTTTTTTAAATTAAGTTTATTGGGGTAACATTGGTTAATATAAGTTACACTTATTTTAAAACATATGCATTAAGCACCTACTATAGGCTGGGCATTGAATTAGACACTAAGAATACAGGAAAAAACTATCTTTGAGGATGCATAACACAAAACTTGCTAATAAATAAAAAATCCGTAAGAAATCTGTATCTCCTTAAACAAACTATCTTTCATCTCTCTCATTTTAGAATTGTATTCTTTGCTATTTTTCAGGATGCAAAGTTACAGGGAATACCATCTTTTAAAGTAGCTTTAAAACTTCAAAAATCAAAATTTATTAATTAAGAATTTGGCTGAAGTTTACATTTATATTATCCATAAAGAAAAGATTTACTAGACAAATTAACAGTACAAACAAAATTACAGAGCAAATATTTAAACTAAGAAAATTATTTCAAGCATCAACATCTAATATGCTAAAAGCAAATAATTCAAATCTCTACTAGATTAGGTTATTTAAGGGCAAGGACCTTGTCTTAATCACCTCTGATTTCTCCATGAGGCACTCAAATATATTTAAACTTTATTATCTAATAATTAAAAGAAATTCCTCTAGGGCTTCTCCTAGGCATGCTTATTTTGTATAGCATTCATTATTGTATCCACTTGAAAACAATGAAGTAAAAAATTTAAATGTAAGAAGGCATGCCTACAAACTTTAACTGTTTAGGGAGAAAAATAAATAAATTTGCCATAATTGCACAGTCTGGATTTCTCTCAATTTGCTCAGCAATTGTTTGTGCCTCCCTTAAACTACTGTTAAAAACAAGACAATAGGCCCCAAATGGAGTCACTTTTGCTAAACCCCTTGTCACCATACTGAGACTTAACACTTAACATAATTATAGTTTCGGCCTCTCCCAGGAACAGAATCTTAAACCAATCAATTGGGAATTGCCTAGTCAGTAGTAGTTAGGTCATCTGCCTGACAGACCCCTGTCATTCCCTAAAGGAAGGTCACCATGCCACAACCAATCTGCTTTTTTTTTTTTGCTTTTGTTAACTTCCTTGTCCTATTCCTTTCTGCCTGTGAAAGTCTTTCATTTTGTATAGATTCTTGGAGCTCCTTTCTGTCTGCTAGATGGGATGCTGCCTGGTTCATGAATCATTGAATAAAGACAGTAAGATCTTTAAAATTTACTCAGTTGAATTTTTTTTTTTAAACATTATTGAATTGTTACTTTTTGGAGGTAAGAATGTCATACTTTTACTATTAAACTAAGACATCTCTAAGGCTGGAGGTCATGAGTGAATTAAACTCCCATAATACCCTGCACTCAGAGGTATCTGACAATCATCTGAAGAGCTCCCACATCTGCAAATCTTCCTTCTATAAGATTTTCTATGAATCTGGTTATCAGAACAAGCCCAAAAACATTTACTCTCAGGTCTAGGGAATAATATATCTAAGTCCTTTTGCCCATCCAAAGTGAACACCAAAAGAATATTTTTGTGTTCATAAGCTGGTTCAAATAGTAATCTTCAACTCCCCAAGGAATTCTGACACAATTGATGGCTGTATGGTATCTGGCACATAGAAAATTCAGAATTTACTGAAATCATTTCAGATTTTAGTCTATCAAAATAAACATCCAAAAAGGAATAAAATTCATAAATAAACGAAGTCTAATGTATTTAAAAGTCATTATCTTTATTCATATCTAGCATTATTAGATTTTTTCCTTACCCTTTCCTCATTTACATATTTTCCTCCCTCTCCCAGTTTAATTCAAATCATTAAAATTTCCTTTATTCTATATTCCCAACTCTAAATAAGACATCGCATTTTATTTTGCTTTACTGAAACTGCCTGCAAAAAATGATGTTTCCCATGATCCTTATTTTGTCAGGGATGCCTTATGCAGTTAGCGGATTATCCATATACCTTGTTTTGCAAACTGTCAAGATACAATGGTTGGGCAACAGTGTTCTACACATACCACTACTTTGGGGCATGCCTGTAGGCAATGGCTAGACTAAAAGTAAGAGGACAAAGGCAGAAATTCTATACCAGGCTCAGAATGGTGTCTGAATAGCATCCAGCTGTGATCCTTTGTAATTCCTGTTTTGAGATCCAAACTTTATACAGTTCTGATCCACCAATACTTAGAGACAATCACTACTGCTTTCTGATTTAACAAACTTCATACTTTAAATTAGGCTAAGTATTCTCATAGCTCAGGAAAAGTAAGAATAGAAGAATTAAGGATTATGATAAAAATAGAGAATAAGGGTACCACTAAGAAAGAAGTCTACGGCCATACCACCCTGAACAAGCCCAATCCCATCTGATCTTGGAAGCTAAGCAGGGTCGGCCTAGTTAGTACTTGGATGGGAGACCACCTAGGAAGACCAGGTGCTGCAGGCATAAAAAATAAAAAAATAAGGGACTGAAAACTGACAACTGCAATCTGTGAGGTCAACCAAAGGTTGCCTCGCCTAATTAATTAATTAACTAATTAATTAATTAATGATTTTAAAAAAGAAAGAAGAAATAGAGAAGAAAAGAGGGAAGGAAAAAGACGTATCTAACTTCTCAAATAAAAACCCAAACACGACTCTGCTTTTCTGACTATGGGTCCTATATACTAAAAACTAGCTAAGACAAGGAACCAAATTATCACCTTTAGTCATTTCTGAAAGATGTATTAAATTTACATGCCACAGGACAGTGTTAATGAAAATACTCTTAACTTCTTTCTTGATTTTTACAATGTATTCATTGTTTTTATAATATCCCTTTATAAGGTAGCATAGCTATGAGGTGATACATACTGTATTAAAATATAACCTATTTAAACTCCGAAAGATATTTATCAATTCTTATTGCTGTCTTTATACATTTATTTTTATGGTACCATATTAACAAACTTGCTATTACACAATTTAGACTAAATTCAGGAAAGATAGATTTCTGTAGGAAAAAGAAAGCAGAGTTTGGTTGGAGAGGTTTCTTTGCTAGAGTAACCAAACATTCTGTAGTCTAGATAATTCTGGACAATTCCAGAGAAAGGTACTTGACAAAAATAAAAATAAAACCTCTTCCAAACATTTAAATTCTGTAGTTATGTGGAAAAAAAAACAAAAGGACATGGACAGAAACAAGAAAGGTGAAAATCAGAGCACTCTCTACATTCTCCTCCTCCAGAGGGGGCTCTTGATCTCATTAATTTAAAAGGAAAAATTCTATTCTCCCCCTACTCTCTGAAGTACCTTTCTTTATTGTTGGAGAAAAGAGATTAAATTAGTAGTACGGCAGTACATCCAATTGCATTTATAAAGTCACACACATCACATTTGGTTGGCATTGTCGACTTAGTTTCAAAAAAAATTAGAGTGGGTCCTTATGAAGCAAATGTCTCTGAGCAGGAAATAAGAAATGAGACTACCATTTTTCCTATAAACTTCACAGAATTGGCATATAGCTTAAATAAGAAAATGCCTACAAAAATTTGAAAACTACAAAATGGTAAGAATGTAAGAAATTATTAACAAATAAATAGCTTATTAATTAAGAGAACTTGAAGTCCAGATACCACAAAAAGCACATCTATCTGATACTGCAATAAATTATACCTATTTCTTTTATTAGTATTCTTTGCTTAAGGTAGCACTCCAGCATATTCTGGGCTTAAGAGTAATGTGCTGAATAGCAAAGAAAAGTCACAAATAATGAATGCATAGTCTATAACAGCTATAAAATTTTAATTTGACTACACTTCAAGAATTTCTTTTCTCCATATACTAAAATTAACCTAACCTTCTATTTCTTCATCCCTAATTTAACTAGTTCCTAAAAGACCATCAATGTAGGAAATACCTAGATCCTAGAAAAAATCAAATTTAAGTGTGTTTAGAGCTCTATTTTTATTGCCAGTGTTCACCATTCTTTAATATTACTCTTTTCTTTCCCTTTGAGCATATTAAAATATTCTCCAAGACCAAAGGATAAGCAAAGAGATATTAAGAAACATTATCATTAATGATCATAAAACAGTAGAAACACCTTTACCTGACCCCCATCTAACCAACACACAGAATTAAAGTTCTCATCCTCTCTATAAAGCTTACTGATTAAAGCCCAGGACACACTGAATCCCCAAGGCTAATTGGCTATTTTCTAGAATGCTGACACTTATGAAGAGTCATTTGTGTTGGTTCCCAAACCTGTTCATGCCACTGAACACTGCTGTACTTTAAAAACTTAATTAACAAAAGAGTGGAGAAGAAAGGGCTGTTGTTTCTACGAAAACTAAATGAATGCTTTAGAAAAACTTGTTAAATTGCTTTAAAAAAAACTATCACGAAATAAGGTACGGACATGATAGGTGTGGAAGATTGAAGAAAAGTTTTGAGAAAATCTAGTATTTTGCACTCCTTGATTAATTCACAGTTGCCTAAGCTTTTACCTCTTTTTTTAAAAATTAAAAGTGCAAATTTTACATGACCCATTATTGATGCAATTAACACTAAAAAAGATGCCACAGACCTCTAACTGGCAGATACAAACTCAAAGTAAAGGCTTTGGACTATATCAAAAGATTGAGGGAAAAAAGAATATTTACATATTTTCAGTTACAACAGTAAAGGTATGCATAAATTTATAATTTTTAACAATTCCTTGCTCTAACCAATCTTTGAATTAGCTGGTTTTCTTCAATAAGCATTTCGTAAGAGAGCACTAATTGATAGCATTCTCTTTCAATATTAAAAAGGTCAAAAGAAAAAGTCACTCATGCAAACCAAAATTACTATACCTTTTCCTTTGAATCCATAGAGAAGATTAAAAGAGAGAAAAGCAAGAAATCAGTTCAAAAGTTCAAAGAAAAGACAGGTAAAATTTCAAGAGTTTAAGTGACCAACTTTATCTGTATGAATGATACTAAATGTGATTAAATAATGTCTCCAGCATTTATGACTACATTCAGGTACCAATATGGGAAAAGAGGAAAGGCATAATATTCAAATTACAACACACTAGGTAAATCCAAGTCCATTAAGTTTGATAGAAAAAAAACATTATGCTGACAACCTGAAAAATGGAAAACTAAGGGCTTTGGAATAGAGAAACATCTTAAGATGTGAATTTTTGGGGACCTTGTATATAGGTAACAACCAAGATACACAATAAATGCCACATATCTATAGTTCCAAAGAATAGGCAACATACATCAACCTTTATGGAGTTTGAAATGGTTACTATTTGAGTGACCCGGGCCTCTATTCCAAAAGAGAATCTAGGTACTTAAACAAGAATAGTTCTTCCTTCCACACTTTTTCCAAATGATCAATGAAGATGTTTTAAAAAAATCAGATTTAACTCATATCTAACCTAGACACTTTGTAGTATTATTACTCTGCCATTTGTTCCTGGCTCTCAAGCAAATTTTAATTCATCTGTTAAAATTCACTGTCCAAATATCTGATTCCTACAAAAATAATGAGTAAAATTTATTAACTGCATGATTAAACCCACAATATAACCAGAATATTAAGATTCTTTCTCAAAATGTTCACTTTGGCATACTTTCTTTTCCATAAAACTATAATGAAAGTTTACTATTTCATCATATCTACAAGAAAGCTGCTGGGATCTAAAGCAAATTAGGAAGCTGGCCCAAGGAAATTAAGGAGACAGAAGCAAAAGATAATATACTCTTATTCTGCTAGTTTTTATTTTAAGTATGTTCATTTTAATTTGCTGCAGTGAGTTCTACATGAGTTTGATTATAAGTAGGTACATATTCTTATAACCTCATGGTAAGGAGGGAATGTTAAAGTAGAGTTGAAGAAAAGTGAAAAATGGTAAGTAGGAACAAAAACTCAGCATGTATTCTGCTCACAGATAAACGTATGCATTATATTCTATCCTCATTCACCTTAGTTCCTATATCTTGGAATATATCATATTCTTCATGTATCTTGGAATTTGCCTCCTTTTCTCTCAAGACAGGAGAATTGCTCAGAATGGTGAAAATCACTGACCCAGGAGTCCATATTCCTGATTCTAACCTTGGCTCTGTGCATGTCACTTAGCCTCTCTGGTTCTCAACCACCTCACATGTAAAATAAGGGAACCGAACTAAAAGATCTTTTAAGATCCTTTCCTCAAATTCTATCAGTCCAATACTAAGTATGCCCCCATAGGAAAACAAGCATTCCTACACATGATAGAAGAGCAAGCTGGTAAAACTTTCTAGAAGACAATTAGGCAATACATATCAGAAGTTTAAAATGTTCACACCCTGACCCCAGCAATTCCTCCTCTAGCAATTTGTCCTAAGTAATCATGTGCACAAAAATGTAGTAACAGGGATGGATGTTCATCACTATACTGTTTGTTTAGAAACAACCTAAATGTCTTATCATAGTAAATGGTTAGTAAATTATGGTGAATCCATTCAAAAGAATACTATGTAGCCATTAAAAATGTTACACACGAATATATAATTACATGGAGAGATGTTCCTTATAATGAACAATCAGATTACCATTACATGATCCCATTTTGGTGTATGTATACACACACATACACACACACAGACAAAAAAATGATCAGAAGGCTATACAGAAACGTTAGGGACTATTCCTGCATGGGAAAATTTGGTATTTCATATCTTCAACCTTTTGCTCATCAATGTTTTCTAAATTTTCTATCATGAACACAATAGAAAATCATATCAATTATGAACTGAGAAAAAATTATTAAAATCAATTCTATAGTTTGCTCAAGAGAACTATATTTTTGTTTCTATTCTTCTCATCCCCAAACAAAACTTTCATTTAATAAATCCCCTTGGAAAAGACAGGTGTGAAAAATCACATAATAAGGCTTCTAGCATAATAGAAAATTTTATAAATAGGAAGTCATATTGTTCAAAAGCAAGGGAAAATAACTAATATTGTAAATAAAGATGTACGGCCCACAGAGATCAAATTGTGGTTCTGCTATAAAGTATTCCCAAGTGATCCTTATACAATATCCTGTAGATTCCTAAATGAAATACAGTGTCATCAGGAATTCCATTTAAGAGAGATGAAAAAAATTTAAGATCCAGAGGAGACCACTAAAAATGACAGGAAAATATTATTTAATAGTTTTTAAATTAAAAAAAGAAAAAAGAACAAAATGTTCTGCTCATGGTACTATATTTAAAAACCAAAGAAAGATTAATGAAACTAGGATTATTTTGTCTCAGATTAAAAAAAAAGAGAAAATACTTAAAACCAACCTCTATCATACAAATAAAACTAGTTCTCTTCTCAACCAAGAAAATATGATTATGGGATTTAAATGGAAATGAAAAAGAATTTATTGGCAGTGAGAGTTACTGAAAATCACTAAGAACGCCTGGGAATCTCTTTTCTGAAGATCTTCTAGAATACCTATTACTCAGTTATGATTCAGAATCAAAAATCACCCCCCACCACCACAACCACCAACTGGAAGCAGACAACATGACAACTGAAGGTTCCTTTCAACTTCATATTCTTTTTGTCTAGGTCTGCAGAGAGTCAAAAGATATGACAGCTTATAAATGCATAAAGAAAATAAACTTGCAACAAGCAAAAAAATGAAGCTGAGTCAAGTAATTTTTAACTATAAAAATACTGACTGCGACTTTTCAAGTTTCCCTGTCTTTTCCAAGTAAATAAAGTTCACTATATAAACTATGATTAAAAGACCTTATAAAACGCAAAAGAATATTTAATATTTAAAATAAAGAAAACACTTAGAAAATTTACCAAATATTAAAGCCAATCCATGAGATGTACCCACTGCTATCAGACTGGATACTGCCTGAGAACAAAAGAGATTATATTTTAAGATATTATATCAAGGATCTTGAAATAAACAGAATTGAATTTGCTGGTCTTTCTTCCCCTAGGCACCAGATGACATACCAAGTATTACAAATAAGGACAAATTCATCTAGGAGGCAAAACGGGAAATGAAACTCAGGACATTTTATTTCTGGAAATGCTTCTAAATTTACTTTAAGGCTAACAGTATCAAAATATCATATGTTCAACATTATAGGCAAAAACATGACACTTAGCTTCCTCTAAAGCAGTTTTTTTTAATTCAGGGATCCAGACAAAGAAGTACTTTAGGTACCCAACCAAGAACTTCCTATGAGGTGTGGAGAAAGGATTAGAAAGATCTCTTTTAGTTTAATCACAGGAGCCAAAAGGCACTAGAAATGTTTAAAATTCAGCTGACTTCCTCACCAATTAACCAGCTAATAAGAAAGCTACAGGAGACAGCTGGAAGTAGTCAGAAAAAGAGGGCACTAGTGTGCTTTCAATCTGCCCCAGTTCTCTATAATCACTCCACAGATTTACTTGGCAGGCTCAGCAACAGAGTTCAGAGCTGTTAAATGTACTATATACCACAAAGTGATTCTACCGAATACTGTTTTCCACTCCCTATGACCAAAATGAGGCCAAGTCACAGAAGGAGCAAATTTACTTCGGCAGGGTATAACCACATACAAATAAACCTGGAAAATGCTAATCATCATTCCATTATGTGATTTTCAAACAAAAGCCTGAAGAGTAACAATACACTAGAAAGAGAACATTCAACATAGATAAATTTTAAACCTGATTTACTGTCAATAAATTACTTATAAAGTTATTGTCACAATAATTTATGTATTAACTTTAAACATTAGAAGAAGAAATCTAAGAAAACTCAAATAGAAAATTTATTACCTTTAAAGGATTATTTAAAGGATACTTACAATTGCTGTAGGCAAGCCAGCGTCTACTTTGTCCTAAATAAAATTTAGAAAAAAAAAAGTTTTTGAAATGATATTCTCATTATAAAACAGATAATGGTATAAGGGCCTCTCTTTACAGATATCTTCATCCAAATCAATTCGGACAAGAGGTAGAACCTTTGTTTTTGTCCCAACTAAGAAACTACAAAAGTTGTAATATACCAACAAAATATAAAGAGCAAGAGTTGCTTCAGGAAAGGTACTGATTATAAATGAATATATAAAGAAAAAGAGAGGAAAGAGGTTCCATTTTCAATAATGTGAATAAAGTATAAGTACTATGTGTCAAAACAGTAGGAATACATGTAGGTTTTAGAAAAGGTAAACATATGCTACGGATATTCTTTAAGTAGGAGCTTCCTATGCAGCAGATTATACAACCCCTAAATAAAACCTCAGCGGGGTCTGTTCAGTCAGTTCTCGAGCATAAAAAAATTAAAAATTAGTCCCAGCTCCTTACCCATAACTGTATGATCTTAGGAAAGTCACCTAACCCTTCTGGATATTAGTCTTATCTGTTCAAGGAAATAGCAAATACCACCCCATCTACCTCAACTGAGTTGTCCTGAGGATCATACTAAATGTAAAGTGTCATATAAATGTAAGAGTATCTATATGCTGCTTCCATAGCTTTAAATAATAGTAATGACTTAACGATGATTAGCACTGTAATAGCAAAGAGCTTTCATATACATGTATTACACAATATGATTCTCAAATCAGGAGAGACAAATAAAATAGGTATTATTAGGATTTTCCAGATTAAGAAAATGAAAGAGTTTAACAGTTTTGCCCAAGATTATTCCAAGTGGTAGAACTATGTCTCATACTCAGGGCTTCTAGGTCCCAGGCTAGGCTCTTTATATCACTTCTACATGTCTGTCCCTATCAATGTGGTCAGTTATAATCTCTCAGAAGGCAGAATTTATTTTATCCAACTTTATAGAGCTTCCCAGAAACTAACTTAAAAAACTTTCTCCAGTGCATGGGGATATGAGGGACAGTCACCAAGGCTGCTATGTACCATGTCCTCAACAGCAGGATATACCCAGGCCTGTGTGGATATGTGTGCATAAAGCTCACCTAGCATAATGCTTAATAATTAAAAAATATGTGATAAATATTTGATGATTGATTTGTGTCCCAGACAGGGAAAAAGAATGAGACAGCAGATGAAGAACAGAAACAATATTCAATATTCAAAATGGAACCTCAATAATGAAACCAGAAGTCGGCTAACTTTAAAAGCTAAAAAACCACAGATGTGGGAAGCATTTTAGAGATTACAGAATTTTAGTACTGGTGTTGCAACATCTTAGGGTGGGGTTATCAAAAGCCAGGGTGCATTAGAATCACCTGGGATACCTGTAAAAATGCAGATCTCCATGCTACACTGCCAAAGACTCCAAGTTGGTGAGTCTGAGATGTGTCAGGAATCTGCATTTGAATGAGCACCCCAGGAGATTCTTACGCACTAGACACATTTTGAAAAAACCACTGTGCTAAGGTATCTCTTTTATCTTAGGTGACCATAAAAATGACAAATATACTTTATAAATTAATTTGAATTAATTTTAAACATAGTCACATGTCATTACTTTGAGGCAACTTCCAAAATTAAACAATGAGGTTAACAACTAGAAAAGTTTCATCTCTCTTAAGTGTTCTCCGGGCATGCGTGACAAAGCCATGATGATCAAGGCCTCAGGGAGCCCTAACAACATCATTACGCACATGGCTGAAGGCATTATTGAACAACTATTCAGAAGGGACACCCAAAAATACAACTAGCTTTTACAGGTTAATAAACCAACCATCACAGAAAAGCATACAACTTAAATTGAGCTGGTAATCCAAAATTAGGAAGGCAGAGTATGAAGACTGTCACAGGAAAAGCAGTTTTCATTTTAACATACCAGAAGAGCTCAACCATAGCAGTGAAATAAGAATAGAATGCAAACACTCTGGGATTTATTAGAATTTTTCCCTCCTCTTCAAGAGAGAAGAGAAATCCTTTTAAATAACAGATTTATCTAATCATTGTTCAGTGTCTAAGTTTTATTTCAGTCTCCATTATTCAAAATATTTTTTAAACTGCACAGGTGGGTCAAATGACTGTTCTGGTTCATCTTGATTTTGAAAGGAATGAATTTCATCACCTACATAAGGATTAAATTCAGAAAACGTCATGGAAATGTAATCCTCAACAGGTGGTTCCCATTCTAGCAAATATGAGTTACTCCCCACCTAAAGAGGAAGGACAATTGCCCAGGTTTCCTCCATTGCTTGACCATCTATTTAAATTGACTTCATGATACATGAGCTGGGTCAGGATATACCAATTGCCCACAGAGAACACTCTCCTCTCCTTTTCTTTCTTTTTCTTTTCTTTTTTTTTTTTTATCTGCAATAAAATAGGAGCTTTCTTTAATAAACCTGAAAATTGTAATGTGGTTATGGTATACTGATGCCTCTTCTGTATCTATTTCTTACCCTCCTCAAAAATCAAAACTTTGTCCAAACTGAGTATGCAAAACACTAATTAAATTTCATGAAAAGAACATAATAACACATTAAAGTTCTTGGGGTATGGATCCGTTATTATTATTAACTATTATCTATATATTGAATTCAGAAAACTAAAATTGAAAGACTACATAAAATGAAAGGCTTTGAGGTCAAAGAAAAATTTTACAAAACATACCAGAATCAACGTCTATTGTCTTGATGAACTATCAAATATCTTTACATTATCCTGGTGCTCGAAATAATTTTCAAAAAAAAAACTCCCAGATTCTGTTCCAGCCATTATACACTGGACACATTCACCAATACCACCTCCATTTCACAAGAAAGAAGCATTAGACTTAGAGCCAGAAACCCCAATTTCAAGTAATTGCTCTGCTATCTCCTAACCCAATGATGTAAGACAAGTTAATATCGCCTCTCTAAGCCTGTCTCATTTGAAAATAGGATATGGCTTTACCTACTTTCAAAGTTATAAGAGTAAATTAAATAAGGTACATGAAAAGACTGTGTGAATTATTAAAAAAGATCACTCGGTTATAAAAGATTCTGAACAATCATTTCTCCATATGAAAAGACTGAAAAAACAAGCGCTCTACCTCAACCAAATACACAAGATGGCAACTGAACTGAAAAGGAATTTACAGAAAAAGCAGATAGTGTTTCTTTTAGGCCTGCTGCCATATTTCATTTAGGCACACCCGAGACTCCGAGCAGACCTTTATTTCATGGCTGCACTAATTTCTACGTCAAGATGTGTAGGCATGTCTTATGAGTCAAAAATAATCACACAAAACCTATGAAGCCAGATTCTGTTTTTCTTAAGCCTCGGGCCAAAAGGAGTGTTGTGCTTTGTTTTATGCTCATTCCTACTTCATTATGCAGGTTATAAAGCTGAGGGAAGAGAACAAAATACTTACAGCTGCAGACACTATCTGCGCAGAAATTCCCTTCAAAAGTGAGTGTCGCATAACTGATCCATGAAGTGAAAAAGAATCAGGTAATTTCTTCTTCCTAAAAAAAGAAAAAGAAAACAAAACAGTTTAAGAACAGAAAAAAATTTAAAAGGCAGGGTCTTAAATCTTTGAAAGAAAAAAAAACAAAAATAAGTAAGGCAGAAAAAACCCTATGTTATCTGTTAGCTGTTTTGCAAAGAGATATAAAGAATCTAATAATCTCACATTAAGATGTACTAAACCCACCTTGAACTTCAGAGAAACACAAACAGAAAAATGAATAAAGCCATCATTCCTTTTTCACTGATTCAAACTGTTCCTTGCCCACCTTACATAATATATAGCAAGAGGTTCCACTATTCATTAAAAGATTGCCTATAGAGCACTCCTTCTGCCCTAATGTCTACATCACCTCTACCTGCCTTCCACACTTGCCCACCTTTCTTGCCCTCCTCCTGTTTATAACCACTTCATTCTTCAACCACCTCAAATTCCACACTCATTACTCTTTCTCTGCTGCTCCTACTAACAGCTCCTTTTATTTGCCCTACTCAACAACAATCCAAAAATAATTTCTAAACTTTTACCAAACATTGAGTACCTACTCTGTGTGACTAAATGTATGCATGCTCTGGAGATAAAAATAATAAAGTCAAGGTTCCCACTCTCAAGGACCTCATAGCCTAGTTAGAGGGACTAATAAGAAACTCACTCTTAAAGGATAAACATTACAAAATAATGAGTAAAGCACTAGAGAAACGAAATAAAGGAGAACTTAATCCTACTTTATTAGGGGGCTATCAGGGGCAGCTGTAGAAGACAGGACATCTGATCTGGCCTTGACGGACAACTAGGAGTCTGTCAGGCTACAAAAAAGCACAAGCAGAAATATAAAGATACAAAGGTGCACAGTGTGTGTGGAGAATATAAGTATACAAAAGGCATGAACCAGGAGGATGGGAGTGGGATTGCTTAGAGATTAGGTCAAATGGTAAAAAGGGTCCAGGATGATGCATGCAAAGGAATTCTGACATTATCATATAGACAAAAAGAAGACACCATATCTTTTAAGCTGCTAATGACCATATCACCAAAAACATTTATGTTATGGTAGTTCCATACAAATTTTAGCATTATTTTTTCTATTTCTGTGAAAAATATCATTGGGATTTTGATAGGGAATGCATTGAATCTATATATGGCTTTGGGTAGTAAAGACATTTTAACAACATTAATCTGTTAACACAGGATATCTTTCCATTTATTTGTATCTTCTATTTATTTCATCAATGTCTTATAATTTTCAGTGTATAGTTTTTTCACCTCCTTGGTTAAACTTATTTCTGAGTACTTTACCATTTTGATGCTACTGTAAACAGGACTGTTTTATTACTTTCTCAGAATTTTTCTTGTTACTGTATAGAATCGACCCCAATTAGCCAAAGCGATCTTGAGAAAGAAGAATAAAGTTTGAGGCATCACGATTCCTGATTTCAAACTATACTTCAAAGCTGTAGTAATCAAAACAGTATGGTACTGGCATAAAAACAACACATAGACCAATGGAACAGAATTGAGGGCCCAGAAATAAACATTTGCACGTATGGTCAACTAATATTTGACAAGGGAGCCAAGACTACACAATGGTAAAAGAATACTCTCCCCAATAAATACTGTTGGGAAAACTGGATAATCACATGCAGAAGAATAAATTTATACCCCTATCTTACACCACTCACAAAAATTAAATGGATTAAATGGATTAAAGACTTATAAGACCTGAAACCATAAAACTCCTAGAAGAAAACATAAGGAAAAAGTTCTTTGACACTGGTCTTGGCAACAGCATTTTGGATATGATACCAAAAGCATGAGCAACAAAAACGAATATAAATAAATGAGACTACATCAAACTAAAAAGCTTCTGCACAGCAGAAGGAATAATCAACAAAATGAAAAGGAGGAAATATTTGAAAACCATCTCTCTGATAGAAGGTTAATATCCAAAATATATAAGGAACTCTTACAAACTCAATGCAAAAAAAAAAAAAAAAAAAAAAAACAATATAAAAAATGAAGACCTGAAGGCATTTTTCCAAAAAAGATACAGATGGCCAAACAGGTACATGAAAAGATGCTCAGCATCACTGATCATCAGGGGAAAACAAATCAAAATCACAATGAGATATCACCTCACACCTGTTAGGATGACTATTATCAAAAAGACAAGAAATAAGTGTTAATAAAGATCTAGAGAGAAGAGAATTCTTGTATACCATTGGTGGGAATATAAATTGGTCTAACCATTATGAAAAACAGTAAGAATGTTCCCCAAAAAAATTCAAAATAAAACTACCATATGATCCAGCAATTCCACTACTGAGTATATATCCAAAGGAAATGAAAGCACTATGTCAAAGAACTATCTGCACTCCCACGTTCATTGCAGCATTATTCGCAATAGCCAAACATGGAAACAACTTAATAGTCCATCTACAGATGAATGGATAAAGAAAATGTGGTATATGTGTATGTGGTGTGTGTGTGTGTGTGTGTGTGTGTGTGTGTGTATGTGTGTGTGTGTATATATACATATATACACATGTATACATATACACACACACACACACAGACACACACAATGGTTTATTCAGCCATGAAAAAGAAGGAAATCCTGCCATTTGCAACAACATGGATGGACCCTGAGGGCATTATGCCTGCATGAAATAAGTCAGACACAGAAAGATAAATACTGTATGATCTCAAATGTGTAATTTTAAAAAGCCAAACTCATAGAAACAAAGAGTAGAACAGCTGCCACAGACTGAGGAGTGGGGAAATGCAGAGATGCTAGTCAAAGGGCACACACTTCCAGTTATAAGATGAATAAGTTCTGGGGATCTGATGTACAGCGTGATGACTATAGCTAACAATACTGTATTATATACTTGAAAATTACTAAAAGAGTAGATCTTAAACGTTCTCATCACAAAAGAAATGGCAATTATGTGAGGTGATGAGGTGTTAACTAACCCTATTGTGGTCATCATTTCACAATATATATGTATATCAAAGAATCACAGTATACCTTAAATCTACGCGATGTCAATTATATCTCAATAAAGCTGAAAAAAAAATCTTTAAGTTATCTATTTGTAGGAAATAGTGACAAACAAATTAATATACCCAGCAATGGCCCCTGCACCATAACAGGTAACAACCTAAAAGAAGAAAGCACTGATACAGGCAAACTTTAAGAAGAGAGGAAAAATACAAAGACAACTTTATCAACATTGAAGTTACATATGAATTCAATAAAGTATTTACATTATGCTTCCTCCACTTCTCTTTCCTTTTCATGTGCTCTCCAAGAATTTGGAAGGTGAAAAGCAGCCAAAATGAACTTATTTAGGGTTAGAAGTCCTCTTCCCAAATCTTTAATCATCTTTTTGACTCTCCTCTGAACCCATTCCAATGGAATGAAGGAATGCTGGAGCTGACCTTAGAGAGTTGGAAGAAGCGGGTGAGGAGTGCAGGGAACAGAAGGGTGGTGAAGTAAACCAAGCTCCACGTTTCCACCATAGACACTGTGCCAGGTTTAATCTGTGCTCCCTCCAAGGGCTCTACTGCTTCTAGAAGTCCCTGGCTGTTATTAAGGCTCCCTATTGGGAGTGCAGAAGACGCTGGTTATGACATCCACCTTTCTATCCTCTCCCCTCACCAGTGCCAAAATTTTTATAGTCTAATAAGCATATTATTTCTATCCGAGTGGGCCTTCTACTTTCTATGAAGGGCTTCAGCAGACCATATTGTACTATAAAGAGATATTTACATTTTAAAAGATCGAATATTTCATGTGCAAGATTAAAATGAATACATACTTACCTCTTTAAGTTAGTCCTGTCGCCACTATCTGAGCTTGCCACAGATGAAGTATCGTAGGAGTGAGAATCAATAGTATCAATGTTTAACAAAGTAGGATCCTCGAGAACAAAAGACTCTTCTTCATCATCAGTCTAAATTGGAAGAATATGGATCAATAAATTTAAAAATTCCAAATACTCTACAAGTCAGACAGGCATTAATGGGTTTCTCCAAAACATTCACAGGCTTATTTCTGCTTTTCACCTCTTTTCCATGTATTGTTACTAACCAAAAAGGCATAGTACAGAATTAAATTTCGACTCTAGATAGATATCTCTTTCTACAAAGAGCTCACTCCAAAAATTCCTTTGTTGTAGAAGAAGTGGGAGAAGTTATGCAGATAATTGTTAGCTACAGAATATTTCTTAAAATTCAAATCTGTATAGATGCTTTACTAGTTAACTAATAGCCAATGGCTAATTAGAAGAAAACTAACACCACCTGACTATATAAATAGTATATCGTGAGAAATATGACAAGCAGATAGAAGAAAGGCATTCTGGGTTGTGCAACAGCATGTGCAAACTCAGTGATTTCACAATATGTATTTTGCCCATGGAAAAAAAAGTAGTAGACCAAAATGAATGGAGTATATGAATAGGAGCTGGAGGTGATCCTAGAAAGATAAGCTGGGGCCCAAGTTATAAAAAGCCTTATATTCCATTAAGCTAGGTGACAGCAGGGACCATATCTATCTTGTCCATCACTGTACCCTTAGTGCCTAGCACAATGCCTGACATATAATTAGCACTCATTTATTTAATGAATGAGTGTACTATATAGTAGGCAGTAAGAAGACAACTGAGATTTTTAAGTGGATACACATAATGGGAACTATGTTTTAGTGAGATAAATGGGGCAGTGTGAAGATGGGTGAGAGTAAAGGGGAAGACTGAGGCAGGGAAGTTATTAAGAACCAGTAAGAAGGCTACTGTAATGTCAAGAAAAGACAGGAAAGTTCAGTCTAGGAATGCAACAGAAGAGGTCAAGAGAAGGAATTATTAAAGAGACATTACTGAGTTAAAATCCTAAGTCCCTGGTTACCATTTAAATGGAGGGATTAAGGGAGAAGTCAAAGAAGATTCCAAGATTTCTAGCTTGAGCAGATAAGCAAAAGGTGATATTATTAATTGAGATAAGAAAACAGATAAAGCAGAATGAGGAGTTTAGCCTTGAACAAATGGATTCTGAGTAAGACATTAAAGAAAAATGTTCTGATCATACCTTCTCTGGACTACTTCTGCCTTACTATTTCCATCAATGTTCTTAAGAGAGGAGTCCATCTCTACTTTCTCCACCCATTACTAGCTACTGAGCACTATCTTTGCTGAAACTATGAGCCAAATCCATTGGGTTATTTTCAGTTAGCATGTTCTTGTCCTCTATGCATCATTTAACACTACTAACCACTTGCTATTCTTGAAACTTACTGTTCCCATGGTTTCCAGTACCTCTCTTTTTCTGGCACTCCTCCAACTTATATGGCCTCTTCTATCAGTCATGTTCTTTACTTTTCCTCAGCTCAACCTTTAAATGATTCTGTTCTCCAGGATTATACTCTTAGCTCCTTTCTCTTCCTACTTCACACACTTCCTATATGAACAAGCTAATCTATACCTATGGCTTCAAGTACCTTGTCATGCTAATGACTCCAAAAGCTGTATCTTCAATATCAACATTGCTCTTGAGGTTTAGGCCCATATTTCCAACTGCTTTTCAGATAGCTACACACACACAAGTCTTCTAAGAACAGGGTTAGGATTAGCAAGGAGATATCATGTTACTTGAGAGCTGTACAAGACTGGAATAACTGCTGAAAGGAAAGGAAATAATTCAGAAATAAGAACTGTAGCACAAATGTCTTAAATAAGAAGTCGATCAGAATCTTATTTGACTTTCTTAAGCAGCCTGGGGACATAAAGAAAACAGATCAGCTAAGTTAAGCCAGGGTTGAGGGCTTACAAGAATAAGCCAAAGGAAAAGTGAAGGAAAGAAGAGAACTGAGGTATCAATACGGCTGAATTTAAAATTACTAGCTATACAGCAGAGGTATCAATTCTCCCAAAATGATGTGTAAAATCTACACAATCTATTACATTTCAGCTGGTGTGTATGTGTAAACTAATAAAGTGATTCTAAACTTACATGGAAACACAAAAGACCAAGAATTAGGAAGGCATTCTTAAAGAGCAACAACAAAGCGGGAATACTGAAACTAGCAGATATTGAGATCTATTATACAGATTCAAACATTAGAATGTGATATGGGCAAGTACAGAAAGACTAATGGACTCAAACCTACATATATGATCACCTGATTTAAAACAAAGTGACACCTCTTTTCAGTAAATGGTGTTGGCTCACACTTCACACAATTATAGATGAGTTACAGATCTGGCTATGAAAGGTAGACCAATAAAGATTTTTTTAACTATAAGAGTATCATCATGACTTTGGAATCTGCAAAATTTTCTTAAACACACACAAAAAAACTAACATAATGGAAAAACCTAATAAGCTGAACTACATTAAGAACTTCCGATCATCAAAAGAAACCATTAATAGGTAAAAAAGTTACCCAGAGAATGGAAAAAGATATTTGCAATACAAATATCTAATAAAGGGCTTATATCTATCATACATAAAGAGTTCCCATAATAGGTTAACAAAACACAGTGGAAAAGTGGGCAAAAACATAAAAAGGCAATTCACAAAAGAGATATCCAAATGGCCAAAATATATGCCAAGGTACCCAATTTCATCAGTCTTGATGTAAATTCAGATTAAAATTATGATGTGATTCCACTATAAGAAGGAATAAGTGAAAAAGAGAAAAATTCAAAAGTTGATGAGGTTATGGTAACCAAAACCCCACATATTACTGCTGGAAGTATATATTGTTACGACTACTTTGAAAAACCAGTGGCAGTATCTACGAAAGCTCAACATACCCATATCTAATGACCCAGCAATTCTACTCCTAGGTTTACACCCACAAAAATGTGTAAGTGTGTGTATGTACATGTATGTATGTGTATACATAGATCGTATATGCATGAATAAGAATATTCACAGCAACATTTTTCACAGTAGCCAGAAATTGGAAATTACACAAACGTCCATTAACAGTAAAATGAATAAATAATAGTATATAAAGAATTTTATACAGCAACGAGAATGAACAATTATATGCAAAATATGAATTAACCTAAAGGGAAATAAGTCAGACACCCAAAAGCACTTACTGTATTATTCCATTTGTATGAAGTTCCAAGCAGACAAGCTAATCAATGCCAGTGAGTTAGGATAGTGATTATCCTGGGGTTCTATAAAGTAGGGGCAAAAAGAAGCTTCTCGGATGCTAGTAATGTTTTATTTCTTCATCTGGATTCTGGTTACACAGGGCATTCAGTTTGTGAAAATTCACCAAGCTGTACACTTATGATTTGTGCACTTTTCCTATATGAATGTTATACTTCAATAAAAAGTTCAAAAGAAATTTCTGACTGCACAATGCAACAATTAGATTGAAGTGAAGCCAGGACTACTCAGACTGGGAGACCAGGAACGATCAAGAGACTTGGTTTTGATGAGGTCAAAGATCAGGTTTAATGGAAGTAAGGGAATGAGGGGGAGGTTGTTAGGGCTGGAGAATGGAATTTCAAAATTAAAAACCTCAGAGATAACAGTTTCAAAGGATGACAAGGCCTAGCAACATTATTTCATGCTCTAAGTTCTGAGATTTAAAATGTCTCAGTGTTCTCTACCTTTCCATTCTGTAAACTATCTTGGATATCTCTTCTCAGCCTCTCTTCAGGTTGATATTAATGAACATTATAGAATATTTGCACCCATATATCCTGGAGCAAGTGCTTATTTACACTTTCTACTTCTGCCTTTTCTATTTTTTCTTTTTAAAAAATCATTTTCTTTAATACCTTTTCCTCCTTACAGTCTTCATAATGTTCCACAACTTAAATTACTTTTACTTCCACTTTTTCACCTGCTTAGCTCCCTTGAAGTGTGAAGGCTGGCCAATTTCCAGTCTCATTTTTCTCTCAAAGTCAGAGGCAGTCATACAGCACTTTATAATACCAGTATCTAACACTGTGACCCAAATACACGAGGCACCCAAATTACAACTGAGGATAACAGCGTTATCTTCTCAGTGAACCACTAATGATTGTACTGTTACTAGTAGATAAATTGTACAAAGATGGTTTTCCTTCATTATGAACTACAGTCTCATTCACATAAGCCTTATTTTCTTAGCCATTATTATATAAATATGTACAAATAGGGCTTTGTACACAATCCTCTAAGGTTATTTTTATTTCACACTTAATAAAGTAATTGAAATGAGATGTGATTAATACCATAACAAAATTGACTAAAATGAACCTCTTCATCTCTAAACGAAAGATTTCCTCAATATTAGAAAGCAATAAATAAATATCACTGTAACAGGCTATTCTTTCATTGACCAAAACCTATTTTGTCAAAATTTTAAATGCTTAAGTCTTAACACAGATCATACACTTGTGAAATTAAAATATATTCAAAGTAATGGCGACATCAACTAATATAAAAAATAGGAATAAAAGTCATGCAAGAAAAATGAAAGTAATAACTCAGAGAAAGTAGTTTGCATTCTGTAGAGTGTTGACTATGACCCTGAAAGTAGTGTAGGTAAAGAAGTAATAATGAATGAGGCCCAGCTCACTCAGAGCTGCAAGATCAGTGGGCATTTCTGCTGGGGAACCTTTGCATCACTACCTTTTAAAATATACAACCATGGATCTGAAACAGATTTATACATTAAAAAATCTTTCTCAAATTAAAAGCTAAAACCTCTAAAGGGAGTCTTAAGCAAGTTTTTAAGAGATCAAGAAGACTGAGTGGAAGAATTGTCAGCAGATGCAGGGTACATAAAAACCGACATACTTTATCAACATATACTTCTACAGAGTTCCTTTATAAAGCCTTTACGATTGCTAATTCAGAAAAGAATAACATCATTTTATGGCACTCATAAGATAAATTATGGAGGGTTTGTTTTCTTTACATTACAAGGCTGCAGATGCTTTTTCGTGTCAGAAGACGAGCTATTTGAATATCTCTGGTAGAGACGACGTTATCAAAACAATACAAATCTCAAAAGTGACATGAATTTAGTATTTCAACTCACTTAATAAAACATTTTTTTTTAATCCACCAAGTATGAGGCGTTGTACTGGGCACAGAGATGAACAAGACATGGCCTCTGCCCCTGAGAGGCTCACAATCTAGATTTGTACTGTCAGGAAGAACTTTCTACAACCACAGAAATATTCTGTGTCTACACTGTTCGTTATAGTCACCACTAGCATGTGTGGACTCTGAAATGTGCCTTATACAACCGAGGAATTGAATTTTTCATTTTTGTTTAATTGTAATTAGTTTAAGTTTAAATTGTCAGATGTGGCTAGTGGCTCCCATATTGAACAGTGTAGCTCTTGATACATACACTATAATTAACCCAGAAATATTAAAATCAATGCCGTAAAATTATATTGATCATTAATATACACTTACCTCATTTAGTATGCTTTCCAGTGTTGGAGGAGTATCAACTTGAGGAATATCAAACTCCTTGTCATCAATCTAAATATATAAAATAAATTAATGCTCGCATAATAATGTTTTCTCTCTTATAATTGGGAGGGTGTTTTAATTGATTAGAACAATTATCAATTAAGAAACAAACATATCACACATCACAAACTGTTCACATAGAAAGACAACTCAATAAAAATCCATGGTATTAAGAATCAGTCAAAAGACTATAGAATCTTTTCCTTTCCTATCCACATATACTGTGATTAACAAGGACACATATTAACTGACTGCACCATCCTGACAGCCCTTTCCAGATGCTTCTGTTGAAGGACTTTGGCATCTGCTTTCTTAGACATGATAAAACAACATGTTTTATGACATGCCCTAATTTTCTAAGTTTTGACATAAGCCATAAGCAATATACAAAGGTCTGACATTGCCTTTCTTAGTTATTTCATAAATTATGGTGAGAATAATTAGGTCAACAATTTGTCATAAATATTCTCATGGTCACCAAATATATCATTAAATATTCTCATGGTCACCAAATATATCATTAAATATTCTCATGGTCACAAGAACCTATTAATTACAAATCAATGGTAAAAAAAAAAAAAATCACTGCGCAAGAATTCTAAACCTACCACTAATTATATGATCTTGAGAAGTCATTTAACGTAGCTGCACTTCAGTTTCTTCCTTTATAAAATAGATTATCAGTGTTGTGAAGCTCAAATGAGGACATGCATGAAAGTGGTTCAGAAATTGAAGTGAACTATACAAATGAAGTGCTATTATCTTATAAAACTGTACATAGACTCCTATTAATCCATACAAAAATGATAGATTTGGAGTTTTTGAGTCATGAAGTACACTCTAGCCAACATTTTGGTTAAACAATATCTCTTGACAGAAGCTGAATTTTTACCAGATCAGTTTTGAATTCCAATTCCTTGTCCAGATCTATGTAAGAGAACTTTGAAAGTGAAGCTTCTAGATTGAAAGACTTATTCAGTTCTTCTTCAGTAGTCTTGGCACAGAGACTCTGTTCCACATTTTCATGGTCTGGTTCATTTTCCATATTTACTTTTAATAATTGTATTCTGTTGATCCAAGTAAGTTTTTGTTTGTTTTGTTCTGAGTCTTAGATCACAATGACCTGAATGATGATCTCTTTTCAAAAAAGAAAAAAAATATGTCATTTAGATTTCCTCAACTGGACATTCTGAAGACTTACTTGGTCAGACTTACATGGAAATTCAATCATCTGACTATAGGCAAAAAGAAAACAATACTAGGGTATGGTGTATGATATGAGGGAGGGTTTCTATGGGAGCACAAAGGAGGAACATCTAACTCAGGAATCTACGAAGTGACTCATCACCAAAAGTCATAAGTCTAGTGATAGTGATAAACGAGATAAACTCAGTCACTAGACCTGGTAGTAACTAGACTTGTGTACCTAAGAGCATGAATGGTAAATTGGTGGCAAAAACTGCAATTAACCTTTACCTCACATTCCCAAACCTTAGAGTAGATCTCCAGTTCCCCTGCAGATAAGCATATAGACCGATTTTGTCATTGGTATCCATATAGGGCCACAGATCTCTCAGGAAGCCTTGTGTAGACACAGAGGTCCCAGAATGGTTAGCTAGTCATTTAATAGGAAACTAGCATAACCAAAAATTCAGATCTATTACAGTAAACAAAAATGATGCCAGGATAAAATAATTTCATAGTTAACTAGAGATTTATAGGAAGAAAGCTGGTCATAAACATGGACATTTTCAAGGAAAACAGAAATACTAAAAAAAAATATGCAATTTTTTTGTAGATTTCACAGCTCTGAATAATACAATGCTGTATCAAAAAAATTTAGATAATTTGCATAATTTCTAGAAAACTAAAAACATATTCAGGAATAATAAGTTTATTGATTAAATTTACTCTTAAATGTTTTTAGTTTGTGTTATAATTAGGCTCCAAGTGACCAAACTTTAAAAAGTCTATCACTTAGCTCTGCCGGTTTAAAGAAGCTAAATATGAAAATATAAACAATGCCATAGTAATAATGACAATAAAAACAAAGGTCATTTTGTTTTCTAGATGATGTTTTCCACAGTACCCATCAACTAGCAGGAATTCTCAGTGGCAAGCTTTTTCAAACTACATACCGCCCACAGGGGGCAGAATCACCACGGCTACCAACAACTCTCCCCACCATAAAACTCTGCTCTTACTCCTCAGTGAAGTGAAAGCAGAAAAAATGTTGTTAACCACCAAGCCAATGAAACAACTAATTTTTTAAAAGGGAGTGGAGAATTAGTTTTTAAATATACATATAACATGCCCAAAACTCAAATTTTTATCTAATTAGGCTTATTTTTTCAGTATTTATAATTTCACTTCTTTCAATGTTTCAGTTTTGTCAGACTAAAGGAAATTAATATCTACTATGTGTAAGACACATAAACTCATGAAGTCTAGTTTTTTAAGAACTGAAACCATTTTTTTTCTAGCTAGTACATTTGGTATACTACTAAATGCAGACTAACTTCTTTCACGCGTTCCAGAAGAGAGACTCTAAGGTTCTGTTCTATAAAACACGAGCTATTAAATACATTCCTAGAAAACATAACTGAGGGCGCTCTGTATCTGGTAACATTAGAAAGTACATTTCCGATCTTAGTTACTAAATGTACTGCTTCTTTTGCAATAAGCCAAATACAGTAGCAATACTAGCATTTATACATCTTTCTTCAAAGAGGAATTGGTTCATAAAAAATATTACTTAATAAGCTTCACTCTAATTTGTACTACTTAACAAAAATAATTACAATTAGTCAAGGAATGTCTGCAAACATGTAAAATTCACATTCAGTGGTGCCTGAGGTCAATTATTGAGACTTATTCTTTTTTTTTAATAGTGGAAATGACAACAAAGAAAAAGAGAAAGCTTTGATTTAAGTGATCAATAACCTAAAATGTTTCATTCTTCACGTTTATCTTTCCATAACAACTCAGAAAGGAAAATTTTTTCTGGCTCTTTTTATATCTCCTACTTGGAGTTAGAGGTCAGCAACTGTGAACACCAACCCACCTTGCAGAAGTTTCAAATAATCAACATTCCCTGAAGAAAGAACATCATCCCGCCATGCTACCCTATTCCTTTCTCAGTCTTCACCTCACTGAGCTCCTGTGATTTATGTGATGTGGTGGCAAAGTGGAGAGAACACAGCCAAAGAATCAATTAAGATCAGGTTTGAATCTGGACTTTATCAGTTCCTACCTATAACCTTTGTCAATCTGTCCATATCCTTTTGGAGCCCTCTCTATTTCTACATCTGTAAGATGAAATATTGTGGCCATTTGTGTTGTTTACACAGAGCAGCTCCTCTTGTTCTGGTAAGGGCTCCTTCAAACCATGTGGTTCTTGTGGAGGCTGCCAATCAAAAATCCTCTAGTAACAGAAATTATATAAAAAAGCCAGAGTCTTTCACTATAATTCATTAAAATGAAACTGGTGAGGAAGAGTTATTTCCACTGTTCTCTAAACAATGATAATAAGGATGGGCAGCACTCCCGCCCTCCACCCTCCACCCAAACCCTGGGTCTGCAGAAAAGGAGGTCATTTATCCAACACATATCAACCAAACATCTACTATGCATCTGTCACTGGAGACCCACCATTACAGACAGAATTTACAATTTAGGTACAGATTCTCTAGCAAGAATGAAATCAACCCACAACACAAGCA
>NW_006494611.1:3325927-3335105 GCF_000325575.1 Pteropus alecto | reverse complement strand
ATCATTCAAGCCCTAGATTCTAGTCTTCTATGAAGTTAGCTCTGGCCATAGGCTTCCGGTAGTTTGGCTACATAAGCCAACATACTCTCCCATTTTTTTATTTATTTTTTATTTTTTTGGTCATTTACAATTAAGAGTCCTGACTCCTAGGAATGCAACTACCTATTTTGCAGGGCTACTGTGATACAATAACCGTAAAGCATTTAGAATAATGCCTGGACACAGAATAGGTTTTCAAGAAATATTAACTATTATCATTTAAAATTTCCTCAAGATCTCCAAATTCTCTTAAACACTCTGAAGCAAGATCCAGTACTTTTATAAAGATGCAGACCATGCTGAGCATATCAGAAAGATGCCTTCCTTATTGGAAGGATATGCTTCTAACATCATATAAGTTTCTTCACGAGCTGAATGGTGGGGTTTTACCTAAAACTAGTACAGCCCCCAGCAAAGCATCACACGCACTTAATAAAAACTTTTAATTATGATAATAATTGTCATATACTACTCATTGTAAAATCATGCCTTTTTGTTTTTTACATCAACTTCCTCTTTTGTCACTTAACACCAGTTTTTCTTTGTTAGCAAAATTTTCCAGCCCTGAATCAAAAAGCCTGGTCACCATGCTCAGGCTTTTTAAAAAGAGTTCACTAGAATAGCTTCTGGAAATGTTTTGGAATCTGAGTTGTGTATGAACCTATCTGTGGAAGGCAGAATGACAATGCCCAACGATGCCCATCTTAATTCCCAGAACCTATGACTATGTTACCTTACGTGTCAAAAGGGATTTCGCAGATGTGTTTAAATCAGGATCTTGAGTTGGGGAGTTTATCCTGGATTTTCTGGTGGGCCCTATGGAATTACAAGCATCTTTAACAGTGGAAGAGAGAGGGAGAAGAGAGTGCCAGAGAAAGAGATGTGACAACAGAAGCAGAGAGATGCTATATTGCAGGCTTTGAGGATGAAGGAAGGGTGCCAGGAGCCAAGAAATTCACACAGCCTTTAGAAGGTGCAAGACAAGTAAATGGATTCTCTCCTAGAGCCTCCAGAAGGACCACAGCCCTGCCATGGCTGGAATTTAGCCGAGTAAGACCAGTGCCAGACTTGTGAACTACAGAACTATACAATAATAAATCTGTGTTGTTTTGAGCCACTAAATTTGTGGTAATTTGTTACAGCAGCAATAGGAAATATTCTAATAAACTTTAATTTGTTTCTGGCCACATCTCCAACATTCTGAAATACTAAACCCTCCCTTATCAGTTGGTGTTGCCCAAGTATTTACTGAGCAAGTTCTTCATTCCAATATGCAGAACAATGATGACATGCTTAATATATGATGCTTAAGATTACAAGCTTGATGCAGATACTGCTGTCAGATATCACTTAAGTTTTATCCCAGTACAAAGAGTGGCAATGAACTACTGATAATTTCCTCTTGACATACAATTCTACGACTAGTTCTTCACCTATTCACTGGGTGATCTATTTTTTTTATAGTTCTTAAGCAATGTCATGCAAGATAGTACCTGCAGGTACGTCAGGTTATGTCAATTGTTTCTTAGTCTTTCCCAGATGAAATCACATTAATATGACAGGAAATGTATGTCACAGAATCATGACTACCCCGTATGTTGTTCTCTTCTGAGTGCTGATAAACTAATATTTTAATAGTTATGACTTAAGATTATCTGACATCTTGAAAGTTCCCAAGGTTGTTACCTCTTAATAAGATTATTCCCAACTAATTAATAATAGATTCAAGGATCATTAAAAAAAGATATGCACCATATAAACAGCAATGATCCCATTATGACATTGGCCAATTGAATAAGAACTCTAGAATGTGACCTAGACTAGGCCAGATTAATATGGAACTCTTTTGCCATTTTTTTTTTTGTTAACTTTGGTAAATATTCTCAAGTTCCAGGATCTTATTTAACAATATGGAACTCTTTTGCCATTTTTTTTTGTTAACTTTGATAAATATTCTCAAGTTCCAGGATCTTATTTAATTCATTGACATTCTTTTCCTCCTAAAAGTTACATGAGATACTTTTCATATTACAGTGCAATCAAATCAAGTGTGTGTGTGTGTGTGTTTTAATTTACTATATCACCAGAAAGATACTACAAAATCATTTTCACATGCCAAATTCATTCCTGGCCTTCCCAATCCAAGTATTTCACTTCTTCCATTTCTTTGTTTTGTCTTCTTGAGTTTGTTTAGTGAAGAAAAATATAACAGAAGATTAACTTCTACTAGTTTCCTATTATCCTTCTCAGGTAAATGGACTAATTTTTAACAGCTTCCCAATGCCTACAGAATAAAATTCCAAATTCTAAACCTAGGATTCCAGACATCTCATGATTGACCCTATCTTCTTTTACAAATAAACTTACTATTTGTAATTAGGCCTTCAAAAATAGCTTCCATTTTCCCTCTATGTCGGCTCATGCTAGTTCACCTTTCCTTTTCCTCGCCATTTATCTAAGTTTCTTCTTTCTTTCCTTCCATTTGGGCACCTTCCTTCCCCCAAGCATCCTCTGAATCCAGAATGCATGAATTCATGCATTTTTTAGAACAGTGCCTTGATGCTTTCTTCATACTGATTCACTAGTTAACTTACCATCTGACCATGTCTTTTCTCTTCAACTAGACAATAAAAATGGGGCCATGCTTCTTTGTACACTCCACATCATTGGGCTGACTTGCATAGCTATGTAAACATTCAATAAATACCTGCTGATTAACATAGAAACTGGAAGATGGGAATAACATCTGTGTTGCAAATTAAATAGATCTGTTGTATTACCTGTAATGTTAAGCTTCAGAGGATATTATTATTTGTCTCACAGCATATAGGACTCCATATTACACCATAATAAGCCAAGTTATAATTGAGTTCTACTTTTATGTAAGCATGCCTGTCAACTACTGCTGATCATATTCATATTTCAGATATCAGCTAAAACCTTGCTTCCTCAAAAAAGTCTTTTTTGTCCTGTTCAACGAGACCAGGTTTCCTGTTAATATGCACCTATAACACTGTTCTTTCATTATACTTATCATATTACAATCATTTTTTCAGTTTTGAACCACCATTCCCTTACCTTTACTGGAATGCAGGATCCAGGAGAACAAAAACCAGATCCACCCTGTTCACCACTGTATTCCCAGTGCTTAATGACATAGTAGCTAATCAACCCACAAACCCAGCCAGCAGTCATCCTTCCCCTACTAGGTAAGCAGCCAAGCAACACTTCAACACTGGTTTCCAGAGACTCAAACAGAAGTTCTGGTCATTCAAAACAAGATATGATTAGTGTTCTACCCCAAAAAGTCTCCCACCTTGCAAACTCAATTCTTTACATGTAGGTGAGATTTTTTAAATCTGTAACACTGATTTTTTAAAATGTCATTTTGTTCATGTATAACATGACAAACTCCACACTTTCAGATGTTTCATGTTTTTTTTACATTAATTCAGCCTATAGGCCAAGATGAAAATAGTGAAAATGTATCATATGTCCATTCAATTGATTGGACTTTAACTATTATCTTCAGCAAAGGGAAAAAGAAAAGAAGAAATGATTCACACAGAGCCAAAGGACTCTGTATACCATTCCACTCATTAACTATATGCTTCAGAGTGGTCCTAGGAGAAGAAATGGATATCTGCTGTCCTTCTGGTCAGTCTCAGTTTTTGCATGCCTCATACACAAGCAATCAATTTCATCTGTGCTCAAAATAACAACAGCATGCTGTTCCAATATGGAGTAAAAACTGGATGCATTGGATTTCCTGAGAGATCCTATGTCAGTTTTCAACATGACTACTTCCCGGGGTGCTTTGAGGGTACTCAATATTCAAGGTACTTTTCAAGGGTACTCAAGTTTCACCTTACCCATGGATTTCAGAAACAGGTCTGTGTTAGACGCAATGCTATTATATACTGGGACGAGCTGCTTACTTGTCTCTTTACTTTCTTTCCAAGAACAGGCACAGTTAGGTACCTACAAACACCATGCTTAGAACTGTTGCTTTCAAAATGCCCAAAAAACTCTGATTCTTTTTTTCTTCTCCTGGTAAATGTCTAAATGAGATCATTTCAAACTTAGGAAGCACATGCAGAACAACAAATGTTAAAAAGAAACATGAGGAGAAAGAAGAGTGACATGAAACATTCTCAGGGACAGTCCATACGTTGGGGCACAAAACTAGCGTCAACAAGTTTAAGACGACTGAGATCATACCGAGCATATTCTCCAACCACAATGCTTTAAAACTGAAAATGAACTGCAAAAGAAAGCTGGAAAAGCCACAAATGTATGATTAAACAAGATGCTACTGACCATGACTGGGTCAAGGAAGAAATCGAAAGATCCATAGAGACCAATAAGAATGACAACAAAACATATCAAACTTGGAGGAATGCAGTAAAAGCAGTAATAAAAGGGAAGTTTACAGCATTACAGGCCTACCTTAAAAAAAAAGAAAGAAAAATCTCAAAAATCTAACATTTAACCTTAAAAAACTAAGAAAAAAAAAAAGGAAACAAAGCCCAAAGTCAGTTAGAAGGAAATAATAAAAATTAGAGCAAAATGAAATGAAATAGGGAACAAAAAGACAATAGAAAGAGTTAATACAACAAAGAGCTGGTTCTTTGAAAAGATAAATTGACAAACTTCTGGCTAGAACCACTAAGGTAAAAGAAGAAAAGACTCAAACAAAATCAGAAATGAAAAGAGAAATTATAATGGATATCACAGAAATGAAAAGGACTATACAAGAGTACTATGAAAGGCTATACATCACCAAATTCAATAACCTAGAAAAAAATGGACATGTTCTTAATAATATACAACCTTCCTACACTGAATCATGAATAATTGGAAAATATAAATAGACCAATCGACAGCAAGGAAATTGAAACAATCATTAAAAACCTCCAAAAAAATAAAAGTCCAGAACTAGATGGCTTCACTAGTGAGTTCTACCACATATTCAAAGATTTAATGCCATCCTTCTTAAACTCTTCCAAAAAATTGAAGAAGAGGCAATACTTTCTACTTAATTTTATGAGGCCAACATTACCCTGATACCAAAACTTGCCAAGGACAACACACACACACACACACACACACACACACAGAAATTATAGATAAATATACATGCGAAAATCCTAAACAAAATACTAGCAGATCAAATAAAACAATACATTAAAAAGATAATATATCACAATCAAGCGGGGTTCACTCTAGGGGCGCAAAGATGGTTCGACATACACAAATGAATGCGATACACCACATTAAGAAAATAAAGGATAAAAATCATATGATCATATCAACTGAGGCAGAAAAAGCATTTGACAAAATACAACATCCATTTATGATTAAAATGCTCAATAAAGTGGGTAAAAGAAGGAAAGCACCTCAACATAAAGGGTATACGTGACAAATCCACAGCTAATAGTAAACTCCATGGTGGGAAACTGAAAGCTTTTCCTCTAAAGTCAGGAACAAGGCAAGGATGCCCACTCTCACCATTGTTATTTGACATAGTACTGTAAGTCGTAGCCAGAACAATTAGGTAAGAAATAAAAGGCATCCAAATTGGGAATGAAGAAGTAAAATTGTCACTTTTTGAAGCTGACATGATTCTATATGTAGAAAACCTTAAAGAATCTACAAAAAAAAAAAAAAAAAAAACTATTAGAAAAAATAAAGAAATATAGTAAAGTTGCAGGATACAAAATCGATGTATAAAAATCCACTGCATTCCTATATACTAACAATGAAATATCAGAAAAATTGAAGAAAACAACTCCACTTGCAACTGCAACAAAAATAATAAAATATCTAGGGAAAAACAAAGGAGGTAAGGGACTTATACCTGAAAACTATAAGACATTGTTGAAAAAATTGAAGACACAAGAAAAATACTGTGTTCATGATTAGAAGAATCAACACAGTTAAAATGGCCATATGACCTAAAGCAATATACAGATTTAATGCAATCACTATCAAAATCCCAATGGCATTTTTCAAAGAAATAGTACAAAATATCACCAAGTTTGTATGGAACCATAAAAGACCCTGAATAGCCAAAGCAATTCTGAGAAAAAAGAATATAGCCAGAGATAACACACTCCCTAACTTCAAATAATACTACAAAGTGACAATAATCGAAACAGTATGGTATTGGCAGAAAAACAGACACAAAGACCAAAGGAACAAAACTGAGAGCCCAGAAATAAATCCACATGTATATGGGCAAATAATTTTCAATGAAGAAGCCAAAAACATACAATGGAGAAAAGAAAGCCTCTTCAATAAAGGGTGCTAGGAAAATTGGAAAGCCATATGCAAAAGAATGAAACTATACTGCTATTGACATCATGCACAAAAATTAACTCAAAATGAATTAAGACTTAACTGTAAAACCTTAAACAATAAAATACATAAAAGTAAACACAAGTACTAAACTATGGACCTTGGTCTCAGAGAAGATTTTATGAACTTGACCCCAAATGAAAGTAAAAGCAAAAATAAATGAATGGGTCTACATGAAACTAAAAAGCTTCTGCACAGCAAGAGAAACCTTCAACAAGACAAAAAGGCAACCAACCAAATAGGAGAAGATATTTGCAAACTATACCTCTAATAAGGGGTTGATATCTAAAAAAATATATAAAGAACACATAGAACAACAAAAAATAAATAAACAATCCTATTAAAAATTGGGCAGAGGACGTGAACACTTTTCCCAAGAAGATATACAAATGGCCAACAGACATATGAAAAGATGTTCAATGTCACTAGCTATAAGGGAAATACAAATCAAAACCAAAATGAGATAACACATCACACCTATTAGAATGGCTATTATCAGACAACAAACAACTGTTGGAGAGGATGTAGAGAAAAAGGAACCCTCATGCACTGCTGGTGGGAATGTAAATTGGTGTAACTTCTATGGGAAACAATAAAAAGGTTGCTAAAAAAAATTAAAAATACAGCTACTGTATGATTCAGCGATCACTCTTCTGGTATCTACCCCAAAATTTGAAAACATTTATCTATAAAGACATATGTACCCCTATGTTCATTGCAGCCAAAACACTGTATACACTGTAGCCAAAACATGGAAACAACTATCCTTCAATGGATGATTAGACAAAGAAGACATGGTATATATACAATGAAATACTACTCAGCCATAAGAAAGGATGAAATACTGCCATTTGGGACAACATAGAGAGAATCATGCTAAGCCAAACAAGTCAGATGGAAAAGGACAAAAACCATATATTTTCACTCATATGTGGGACATAAAACTTAAATAACAAACGAACAAACCAAACAAATTCAGAGACACAGAGAAAAGAAGGGTAGTTACCAGAGGGGCAAAATAAAAAATAAATGACATTTTTAAAAAAGAAGAGTGCCTGAGACCTACCTATGCATGGCGCTAAGTTACTACTATGAATTATCAGACACAACTCTTATAGCCCCATTTCAGAAAACAAAAATCTAAATCTCCTATTACAAATACAAAATAATTAGAACTAAGTCTACAAATATCTATATTATGTACAAATCCTAATATTATTCATCAGCTTTATATTAATATGTGTAAGGCAATAAGTAAAATGAATAAGAAAAATCATCACTTCCTTCAAGCTTCTAAGAAGTCTCTATTATTACAAGAATCTCTGTCAAAGACCCACCACGAACCTCAGAGAACTCATAAGAAGCACACAGGCCTTGTGTATGCTGAACTATATTCCCTTTTCTTCTTCACTGAACTGGTATGGGTGAATTCTTATAAAATGAATACACAGAAGATAGGATTCCACTCAGTTGTAGGCTGAGTAGATGGTGGCCTTCCCATCCATCTTAATTAACTATCAATTAACTAAATTGTCACCTCAATTCAATTTATCTTGGTTAGGTGTCAAGGAGGATGTAGAGTCACAAGAGATTTATTTATTTATTTTCTGAAAGAGCAAGAGGAAGCTTCTTGCTGAACTGCAGAGGAAAAGACAAATTTGATTACAATTAAAACATCCAAACATCTTCACCACTTTCCTTCGGAAAACTGCCCCTCCTCCACTCCGACCATGTAATTTTGGTGGTGCTGCCAATCAAACACCCTAGCTGCCAATCAAATACCCTATCTACCTATGAAAAGAGATATAGCTGAAAATCAAGATGTCCCAATATTCTGGAAGACAGAAAACATGCATATGCTGATGCTGGTCTAGGTACAAAGGAAATATATAAAGGATAATCAACATATTATTCTCATAGCTCTAGAAAGAATTTTCTCACATATGTCTCTTTAACATATGAAGCCTAATAGTTCAACCAAAAATTTTTTACCCATTTATCTTTATTTTGCATTCTATGGAACAGGCCAGCTTTGCCAGAGGATTCAGAATCTACTCTCTACTTAAATTTAACATTGAGCAAACCCACATCTTGCACAAACATATGTAGATCCTCCAACCCCATTTGTATTAGACTTCAAACACACACCCCTGACGTAATTATCTCCCATCACAGACATCTGGATTAGAGTTGGTGCCGCAAGTTAACATCCGTTTGTTCCGCTTGTTTTTTTGGGGGGGGCCACTAAGGAGAGTGTGATAGAGGGTGGGCAATGCAGAGGACACATGCCTTCCTGTCCATTCTAATATTAGTCTAATACTAGGTGGGTATGGAGGCGGCAAGCCTATTTGGAGACAGTTCCTCTCGCGTTCTTGATAAACCTGGCCAGGGAGCCTCTCAGGCTGATCCAACTTCATCTCACCTTAACCTCCTTTGAAATACACCCAAACACTTTAGACTGTTTCTCTCCTTCCCCGGGTACCACACTTGGAGAACTAACCAGGACACAGGAGTGGCCTAGAACTTTAGAGACCCACTAGTCCCCTGCTGCCCTCACTATGAGGCATACCTTGCGGGCAGAGAAACTGGAACCAGCCTCACGGAGTGCGCACCAATCTTAAGAGTTGGACACCCCCATCTAAGCCTGGGCCTCACACTTGGAGAGCATACTCATCCCAGTCCTCGAGGGATGGAGGAGCCTACACCGATGCTCCAGGCCGGAAAAGGAGGACTGCATACCTGTTCCGACCGGGAAGGGGGGGTAGGGGAGGTACGGGGG
>NW_006494611.1:3304232-3325911 GCF_000325575.1 Pteropus alecto | reverse complement strand
GAAGGGGTGGTGGGGGTGATCAACCAACCGCCTCCTAGTTTCACAATCGAGGGAGAGGGTGCAACTGACCCTCAGCCTCCCATTCGTTTGTAACCAACAAATAGAAACCGCCCGACCCAGTCTCAGGCCAAACATGGGGCACACCCCCTCCGCCCTCAGCGTCAACCTCGCCCGGCGGGTGGGCCCCGGTCCAGATGGCCCTTCAGGGGCTGCTCCATCAGCCACCCCGAGGCCGCGCTGCTGTCGCGCGCAGAAAAGGGCGGAGGCTCGGAGACCCGGCGCTCGTTCTCCTCCCGCCCGGGGTACAGCCCCTCACTGCTGTTCCCTCCCTACTGGCCCGCTCACTGGAGACTCTTTACCTGCGCTTAACAGCGATTCCAGCCCAGGATCCCCGGCCCACGTGACCCCGCCCCCTACAGCCTCACGCACGCGCAGTATCTACCACCGCTGGCCACGCTTCCGCTTTCCTCCCCTCACCCCTGTCTCTCCTGGGCGGTCTGTCTTTCTACACCACGCCTCCATTTAAAGAGCCAGGAGTACGCAGTCTCCACCCGGACTTAATGGGTGATAAACATCTTTGGGAACAAGAGTGGAAACACCTGAGGAGGAGCGCAACTTTGCAGTCCTTGAAATGAGAAGACGAACCTACCTTCCTGCAGCTCTATGTCAGTGAATTTATCTAGCCTTTAAGAAAGTGAACCTACCTTCAGATATCCCAGAAAGAGCAACTGATTCCCAGACTTTCCGAGTTTGCAAACAGTATTTTTTACATTTAATCTTTTTAGAGACGAACACAGAATTGCCAGCTTTTTATTTTTCCAAGTAAGGGCAGTAAACACACACACACACACACACACACACACACACACACTAAAAACCAGCTACTTTCTAATTTATTAACAATGCTCCACGAAAATACATCTTAACACCAAAATTATAGGAGAGACAAACTCCCAAATAAAAGAGATACCTTTTAAATGGATAAAAGCATATATTTATTTCTCTTATTCCTCTTAAAGATGAAAGCTTCCAGGACAAACTGGTTTTTAGAGGCACCACTGTAGATAACATTGGTCCCAGGACAAAAATCTTATGCCTGCTGGAGCCCATGGTCAGGAAAATAGTGTGCAGAGCACCACAACATGAAGGAGATATAGAAAATATTCAGTTGTGTGGATGTTTATTGAGCAACAACCAGGTTCATTACACTTCTGGGCCTTTGAAAAACTCAAAGGTGGGTAAGACACAGCCCTGCTCTCTAGGTATTCTTTTTCTAAGAACTCAGTGTGCAGACCTAGTCGTACAGACATAGTCATACAAGGCAGGCTATTTTGAGTGGTATAAGAAAGGTATGACACCATCATTTTAGGATCACAGATGAGTGGAAAAGGTAGAACACTTTAGGGGAGGAGGCGGTGTCTTACTAGGGCCTTGAAGGATTTCAGTAGACAGAGCAGACAGAATGCCCAGCTGAGGAAACAGTGGGATCAAAGGCAGTATACATTCCAAGGCCCCCAGTTAGATGCCTGACACTGCAAATAGTACCAAACCCTATATATTGGTAATATTTTTTTTCTATAGGTACATACTTATTAGTCACAGCAAAAGATTAACAATAATAACTAATAATAAAACAATTATAATGCGTTGTAATAAAACATGAATATGGTCTCTCAAAATTTATTATTATGCTGTACTCATATTTTCACTTAAAGGAAACACTTTAAAACTTCTCTTTGGCATATCCAGATTGCCAGCATGGCTACTTTTGCATTTTGGAGCCATTATTAAGTAAAATAGGATTATGAACACAAGCGTTGTACTGCAACAGTCGATCTGTATCCGAAAACTGAGAAGGCTACTAAGTGACTAATGAACAATAGTGTATACAATGTAGATACACTGGACAAAAAGATGATTCAAATCTGTAGGATGAAGCCAGAAGGTATGAGATTATTTTGTCACACTACTCAGAATAGTGCACAATTTAAAACTTATGAATTACTTCTGGAATTTTTTCATTTACTGCTTTTGGACCGTGGTTGACTTCAGGTAACTGAAACTGTGGATAAAGGGAGACTACTGTATAAAGCAAGATTGGGGACTACTTGGTGGCCAGATGCGGCTGTGTTATGAGCAGCGGCTTTCACACTTCTTTGTCATCATTCTCAGTATGACACATATTTCAGCTATGGCCTGGTATATATATGCACACTGTGTGTGTGTGTGTGTGTGTGCGTGTGTGTGTGTGTGTGTGTGTGTGTACATCTTGAGACAGTAACTGCTTTTAGCATGTGCAGCCCAAGTTGGTATTTTCTATTCTATTCTTTTTTTTTTAATGCTGTTTACTAGATTGATTTCATCACTCACTAATGCACAGCAACCCATTGTTTGAAAGCACTGATGTAGAGTGAGTTAGATGTACGTTGAGGTAAGTGGCTGGAAAAGCTGGGACCACATCCAGGAGGACATTGAATGACAAGCGGGGGGGTCTACTTGCCTGGTTAATGCCTTTGAAAGTTCTTAAGCAGAGAAGTGGCATGACTCTACCCATAGTAACTGTAGAAAGTAAACCTGGGACCTGTGGATGGATGTTATAGGGAAATGATTCCAATTCACAATCAGGAGTGTTTTAGGGTGGTCTGAACTGACATGGTATCCTTTACAGTGTTGTTTGCATTAAGTAAAATTAAAAATATTGTATGCTATTATAGAAAACTTGGAAAAATCAGGAAATATAAAAGTAAAGCAGAAATGATCCACATTCCAGAAAAAAGTACTCATGGTTTTGGCTTTTTACTTTACATATTTACATTTTTGACATAATAAAACTAAATGGAATATATAGTCTTGTATCCTAAATTTCTCTTATTGCTCAATGTTATATCTTGAACTCTATACACTATTAAAAATTTTTACAAATGTCATTTGTAATGGCTACATAACTGTTGATAATAGAGTTTATTTTATTATTTAGGGGCATTTAGAGAGTTTCCTATTTTTTCATTGTTAACAAGAACATGACTATGAATATCTTTATAAAGAAATCTTTGCCCACATTTTAAAGTTATTTCCTTAGGCTAGAAAACTATAAGTGAAATTACTAATCCAAAGACTTTGAAGTTCTTAAGTCTGTGACTACGTACTGCTAAATTGTTTTCCAGAAAGTTCAGGCCAGTTTTCATTCGTATCATAAGCGCTCGAGGGTGCCCATTACACATAGCCACCAGCGTTTATTTTATCTTTTAAAAAAGCTTTGCCAGTTTGATAAAAGAAATTGTCTCTCGTTTTAATCTGTATTGGATTACTAGTGGGGTGGAATGTCTTTATAAATTTATCAATACTTTATAGTTATTCTGGAAATGCAATTTTACTGCCTATGTTCACATTTGTGACTGGCAAATAGTACTAACTGAATTGTTGCAAACTTAGGAGGAAAAAAAAAACAGAGAAGGATTTAAAAAATAAATGATGTGGTCACACCAAGTTATAGTCAAATTATATTGTGGTGTACTGTACAAACAAAGTTTGGTGGGAAAATTGAGTCATCATGAGATATGTAATTAAATGAGTTTGTGCCACTGCAGTCAGTAAAATACTCATGTTGTGAAGAGTAATTTGGTTTCAACAAAATAACATTCCTTATATAAAATCGATATTGTAAATTTTAATTTCCTCATTTGTTAATTTTGTTTGTGTTTAATTTATAAATTTGTTTTGGTCTTATAAATGAAGAAAATCTGAACAAATCAGGAGTCTTTGTTTCATGTCTGATATATGTGTGTATGTGTTCATGTGTGTATATATACATATGTATTAATGCAACATTATAAAAAATAATTTAAGCCAATTCTAGAGATCTGTGAAAATCTTTTTCCCTTACAAAGAAACTAAACATTATTTAAGTTTGAGAAGCATTGATACAGGAGGTTTCTTAAAGTTTCATTTGTAATTATCCAAACATAGGCATTGAGATTTAAAAAACAAAAAGGTAAAAGTGGTGGCAGCTTATACAGTATTGGAATTTTTCTCTACAGAATATTATTATAATTTTCTTGCCTTTGGAAAGAGCACCGAGAGCTATACTATGTTTAGGGTTTGAGGAGTATGTTTTGGCTTAAAATAAACCATTCATCAAAGTTAACTTTGTACACATCAGTAAGACCTGGACAGAGAATGTTTGGATTGATTAAACTTGTCTTTTTAAGTAAGACAAAACAGTTGAGCAAATAGCAAATATAATAGAACTTCTGTGAAATGGGCTTAGGAGAAATTAAACCCATAAGAAAAAAGGCACACATGTGATGGGGCATGGGAATCAGTGAGGGCTGGCTGCTCTGACTGCAAGAAGATAGAAGGGGAACATCATCCAAAGGCTGCTGCAGTTAGACTATGTCCTGATACTCAGCCCTACTCCTCCAGCTCTCCCAAGACAGGAAGGATGGAGAGCATGGTCCAGATATTGCTGTTGACATTGCATCCAGAGAAAGACACATCTACTCCAAAAGAAAATATGTCTGCTACCTGGGAACAAAAAGCAGAGACTAGGAGATGATTAGTTGAGTCATTTCTTTTTTTTTTTTTTTTTTACGATCACAAAATAAATTGGCCTCTTTTCTCCTTTTAAAAAGAAACCTGGTGTACAGAGCTCTTAATGGAGTCAAAATATCCAAGTCAGCTGGAAAGAAGTAAAATTAGTTATCTGTAAATTACTCAAGCTAGGCCAGATATCATCCTCAGCTTCCCTCTGCCTGGAATGCTCTTCCTTCCCCACTCCCATCCCCAAGATAACCACATGGCTCATTCCCTCATCTTCTTTGGGGCTTTGCTCAAATGCCACTGCATTATTCAGGGCAAAAAGTATAAGGCAGATTGAGGAAGATTACTCTCTTCCATTCAGGTCTCAAGCACCCAGGTTCTTTTCATTTGGTGACACTATCAGATGAACACATGTCCTCCAAGTTCTCTGATGCAGGGGGGATAGAAAAGGCCCACTAGTTTTGAAATGCCTTGGCCTGAAAGTGACAAGTACCACTTCTGCTCACAGTCCATTGGCCAGCACCAGCCATCTGACCCTGCTTTACTGCAACAAAGGCCAGGAAGTGTAGGGGAGCACTCAGAATATCTGGGGAGCATTCTTACAAAGTCTCACTGACCACCCCTCCCTTCCCCAGCAGTCTCTTTTAGGTTTTATTTTTCTTTATAGTACTTATCATCGTGCAACATACTATATATTTTATTTATTTATCTGTTAAGTTTCTGTCTTCTCCAGTGGTACATAAACACCATGAGAGCTGAGATTTTTATCTTTCATTTATGGTTTATCTCCAGCGTCGAGACCAGTACTTAGTATATGGTAGGAGCTCCATAATTTTTTATTAAATACATGAATAAATTCGGCAATGACAGTCTATATTTGTGTATGGAGAAGGTATCACATACACTGACCCAAGATGCTTCCCAAGCAATAAAGAACCCCTTCTCACAGCATACATAAGCATGTACTGAGTGCCTACCGTGTGCCAGGTACTATGCTTGGTACCAGGAACACAGTTATGAGAAATAGTCCCTGATCCTTAGCCAGGAAGAAAAATTTTTAAATGCAATATTTAATTTTTGACAAAAAAGCCAAAAATATTCAGTGAAGAAAGGAAAGCTTCTTCAATAAATGGTGCTGGGAAAACTGAAAGGCCACCTGCAAAAGAATGAAACTAGACTCTTGTCTATCACCACACACCAAATTTAACTCAAAATGGGTTAAGGACATGAATATATAAGTCCTGAAACAATAAAATGCATAGAAAGAAACATAGGAACTAAACTCAAGGACCTTGGACTTAAAGAAGATTTTATGAATTTGATCTCAAAGGCAAGGGAAGGAAAAGCAAAAATGAATGAATAGGACTACATCAAACTAAAAAGCTTCTGCTCAACGAAAGAAACCATCACAAGGTAAAGAGACAACCATCCAAATGGGAAAATATATTTGCAAGCAACGCCTCCAATAAGGGCCTAATATCCAAAATATACAAAGAACTCATACAACTCAATAACAACAAAAAACAAACGATCCAATAAAAAAATGGGCAGAGGATTTGAACAGACACTTCTCCCTAGAGGACATACAAATGGCTAACAAGTATATGAAAAGATGTTCAACATCACTAGCTATTAGGGAAATGTAAATCAAAACTACAATGAGATACCACCTCACACCTGTTAGAATAGCTATAATCAACAGGACAAGAAATAACAAATATTAGAGAGGATGTAGAGAAGAAAAAAAAATCCTCATACACTGCTGAAGGGACAGCAAATTGGTACAGCCACTATGGAAAAGAGTGGAGGTTCCTCAAAAAACTAAGAATTGATCTACTATATGATCCAGTGATCCTTCTACTGGGTATTTACCCCCAAAAGTTGAAAACTCATATCCGAAAAGATATTTGCACACCAATGTTCATAGCAGCATTATTCACAGTGGCCAGGACATGGAAGCAACTGAAGAGTCCTACAATGGATGATTGGCTAAAGAAGCTGTGGTACATATATACAATGGAATATTACTCAGCCATAAGAAGAGAGGAAATCCTGCCATTTGCGACAACATGGACCTCGAGATAATCATGCTAAGCAAAATAAGCCAGACAGAAAAAGTTGAAAATCACATGATATCATTTATATGTGGGGTATAAACCTAAAAGCAACAAATGAACAGGACAAACAAACAGAGACTCATGGACATGCACAATGGACTAGTGATTACCAGAGGGTAGAGAGTGGGGGAGGAGGGGGGAAGTAGAAGGGATAAAAGGGGTCAAATATAGAGGAGTAGGGGGAGGGTAAAGAGGGTAAAGGGGATCAAATATATGGTAGCTGAAGGGAACTGGACTTTGGGTGGAAAATACACAATAAAATATGTAGATGCAAATTATAAGGTATACCTGAAAATTATATAATTGTATTAATCAATGTTACTCCAATGAACTTAATAAAGATAAATAAATAAATAAATGCAATATTTATTAAGACCCATAATAGAAATTATGGGAGATCAAAAGACCAAATTCTTCTGACCTTTAGAGAAAAGCAAATTTTATATCCAAACATTACTAGAATAGCAACAACAACAAAACGTCATGGGTGAGAGAGTACAGGTAGAGGACTCAGGAATCATAAATTGCTTCTCAAAGGCATAAAAGAAATAATATCTATACTCTCTAGCATTTTGCATTCTTGACAACAGGTTGCCTTCATTTTACTCATTTATTCTAGAGCCTTCTGACATACCCCTTCCCCTCAGCCTTAGAGTACATAGCCGCTTATGTGGATTTAATTGAGAGAAAACTAGAAAATTCCACTATTTAAAAGCATTTCTCTTCCCAGTAATTTCACAATTCCAGAAATGATATCACTTGAAATCTGCTTAGAGTATTTTGTCTTCTATCCTCACCTCTGCCATCCCACCTATATACCCGTAAGCAAATAAGCAGAACATATACCAGCCTTTTGGACAGAAGACTAGCAGCAGGGGAGCCCTGCTGGAACTCAGCAGCAAAGAAAGGGGTAGAGAGGGAGGTGCAGGGCTTGGATTTGGGCTAGAAAGGGACCCAAGGCAGGCATTGAAGAGGACTATTAGACAAGGGAAAGATCAAGGAAAGAGTAAAGAAGATCTAGAAACAACAAAGGCATCAAAGGCAAATTTGAACTATTTTACCATTTTGCCTGGGGATAGCATTGCTTACATAAAAGGATACATACTACCTCTTTAAAAAAAAAAAAAAAAAAAAAAAGGAAGAGTTTTGGACTCAACTGAAAATGAGAAAAATCTCAAAATAGTGATATTTCACTGTGCCAGGATCCAGACTCCTCCTATCTCCTTGTTCCTCCATGTTGGGCCTCAATTCCCAAGTCTATCTCATGGTCCAAGACTCTGCTCCAACCACCACATCCACCTTCCAATTGGCAAGGAAGAAAAGAGGAAGGAAGTAGGTATATTAGTTATCTATTGTTGTGTAACTACTCTAAAAATTAGAGGCTTAAAATAGAAACTGTATTATCTTACAGTTTCTGTGGGTCAGGGATCCAAGAGTGGCTTAGTTGGGTCCTTGGGCTGAGGGTCTCTCAGAAATATTTAACCAAGGTGTTGGCCCACACTGCAGACATCACAAGGCTCAAATTGGAAAGGATCTGCTTCCAATATCACTTACATGTTTTTTGGCAGGATTTGCTTTCCTGCAGGCTGTTGGACTGAGAGCTTCAGTTCTCCACTTGTTGTTGGCCAGAAGTGCTCTCAGTTCCTTTTCACATAGGTTTCTCCATAAGGCAGCTCACAACATGGTACTTGCTTCATCCAAGCAGGAAAGTAAGAAGAGCCATCAAGAATGAGAACAAAATAAAGGTCACAGTCTTTTGTAAGCTGATCTTGGAAATGACTTCCTATCATTTTTTGCTACATTCTATTTGTTATAAGCACTAGCTATAGCCCATACTGAAGGGGAGGGGATTAATAAGAGTATGACTTTCAGAAAGTGGGATCACTAGGAGCTATTTTAGAAGCTGCCAGCAAAGAAGGTTCTTGCCTACTCTCTGCAAAGACTCTCTCCTAAAATTGCCTACACCAGTTCTGCCCATATCTAGCTGCAAGGGAGGCTGGGAAATGTAGTCTTTCTCCTGGGTGACTATCAGCCCAGCTAAAAATTAGATATTCGATCCTGAAGAGGAATGACAGAATTTTTGAGAGTAGAAACCTTGGTTGTTCCGTGTGCTAGCCCCAGACATTGAGGAGGAGAAAAATGGCTGAGTAGAGTTGTAGAATCTGAGTTCAAATATTACCTCTATCACACCCTATGCTGAGTGAATTATTTAATCTCATTGAGTCTCATTTGTGCATTCAGAATAAATAAAAGACCTATGTGAAGCATTTTGTACATGATAGGTTCTCAATAAATATCTGTTAAATCTGTTTCAAAGGTAGCTTAATACCCCTGAAACTTCTAAACCAGGCTCTGACAGCCTACCAACTTGCCATGTGACTCCATGGCATTCACCTAATTTATTTGGGCACTAGTTTCCTGTTGGCAAAAGTCAGTACCAACACCTGCCTTATCTGTCTTATCAGGTTGCTATAAAGATAACGTGTGCTAATGTATTGAATTTTTTTTTTTTTTTTTAATTCGAAATGCCATGCAAACTTAATGTGGCAGTAGTGGCCACCAGATGGCAGTGGGAGGCAATGGGCTTGGGTTATAGCTCATGGCCACCAGATGGTGCTGGCATTCAGCAGATAACAAACACCCTGGCTTTGCTGGGAGCCTTTGCAAGAGAGCCAAAGGGTTCTTGGAAATGGCCAGTGCAACAATTCATTCTACAGAGGAGGGAAATGAGACCAAGGGAGGGTGTGGGTAGGGGGTTGTTACTCAGCAATGAGGGCTGGAGCCCAGGTTTCCTGACCCTTAGCCTAGGGTGGCTCTTTTCCCTGTACAGTAATGATGCTCTCGCATTCTTTCTAGACCTGTGCTGGAGGCCAAAGTGTCCTGACTTCTTGTTCATTGATTTACCAAATTTTAAAAGCCTGAAAAATGTCCATAAATATCACCTGTCTCTCTGGTTGTGTAGCACAGTGATTAAGAATATGATTTCAGAGTCAGATTTATATCTGTATAGCAGGCTCCTCTCTGCAAAGCTAGGATAATAATTTCTACCTGAGAGAGTTGGTGTGAAGTTAAGTTAAATGAGATAAAGTATATGAAAATAATAGGTAACATTACCTAGTATATACTGGTCTAAGAAGTTTATGTATGTTTGGTTCATTTAATTTTTACCGTAACTTTATGTGATATCTACTATTAAGTCCATTTTACAGAGGAAGAAATCGAAGCTTAGAAAAGTTATAACTGGTTCACACTTATAACTAGTAGGTAGAAGAGTCCACATTTGAACTCGTCTTCAGAGCCTATACTAATTGTTTGGCAGAGAGTAAATGTCCAATAAATGACAGAGACGGATCGATAGGGGCCACGTTGAAAATTCCAGCTTGAGGGCAATGTTTTGGAATCAGCAATATAATCACAATGCACCTACACTTTCAGAGTACTGGGAGTAGCACACAGTTGGAAGAAAAATGTTAAGTACCCAAGTAAATAAAATAAAGTTTACTAATTAAAAAAAAAAGATAACCGAAACATAGTAAGTGGGCTTCAGACTTTAGAGACAGAGAGAACAGGATTTGAATTCTGTTCTTGCCTCTTGCTGGACCTTGGTCAAGTTGCTTAATATCTTGGAGCATCAGTTTCCTCATCTAAAAATTGAAGCTAATATCCTGCCTTGCAGAATTACTGTGAGTGTTAGAAGCCAATGGTTAACATGCACATTTTAAAAATATACACGATAGGGCAGGCATTTGATTATTATAATTCTTATTATTCAACAAGTATATATGGAGCTAATTGAAAGAGATTTATGATGTTAAGATATTGTTCCTTCCCTCAAGGAACTTACATAGGAGAGGTGATAGATGTTCACACCATTTGGTAGGAGGTGTCTTAGGTGAGGTGAAACATGCAATGGGCATCAGAGGAGGGCAAGATTTTCTCTAGCAGTGACAATTGGAGAAGTGTTCACGGATAGGATATTTAAAATTAGCTTTGAAGGATGCAACGAAGGTGAAGAGACCATTCCATAAACTCTATTAGCAAAGAAAGGAGAGACAGAAAGAGTATGTTTGAGGAATAGTCAGTAGTCCAGACTGAAAATGAAAGTCAAGCTTAAGCATGTGGTAGCAGAACAGGAAGGGAATTTCTGGTTAGGCTTGGCACATTAAACATATACATTTGACTTTGTTCCTAAAATGACAGTAAAATAATAAAGTATAAGCCCACAAGGACTCTAGCAACAAGTGAAAAGACAATAGCTAATGGAAGATGTCAAAAAAAATTGGAAGATGAATAATGATTGGATGAGTATTCACTGACTTAGTAAAGACAAGAAAGCTTCCTGTAGGGCAGGCAGAGAGGTAGAGAAGCTTTCAAGAAAGAAACCAATTTGATATGAAAAACTGAAATCCCTCCCCCCACCCCTCAAAAAAAATGTTTAGAAATTAAAGCTACTTAATGAAATGGAGTTGGGCTGAAAACTCAAGAATGGGTTGAAAATGTGATTCCTCTCTCCCAGCCTTTGTAGCCGGATGACTTTCTCTACCCCACTCAGCAAAATATAGGAAGTTTACTCTCTGGAGAGGCCAAAGGAGAGAGACTCTGGATTTGGAAAAGACACCAGGCAAAGCAGATGGATGTGGTAAGGCACCATACAGAAAATGGAGATTTTAGGGAAAGTCCACATCCTGAAAAATGTGATAACCCACCTTTTCCTCTCTTGGGTTCTCAGAAAACTGGAAACTTATTTACATTGTAGAGGGAAGAGGTTGGGGAGGTGTCTGCTGGGTAAATTGACTGACCCAAGAAAGACCTACTAATACTGGAATTTGGGGGAGCTTCCAGTGAAAATCAGCTTCCTACCAGATAATCTTAAGGCATACACACATACATAGAGATTTCAATGCACTCAGGAGAAACAGACAATTCAAGAAGAAAAAAAATTTTAACAGCATAAGTAATATCCTCAGAGAAAAAGGATCCATTGTGCCCATGAAATAAGATCAGGGGGCTATAGAAAAAAGAAGCTTCAGAGATCAGAAAGAGTTCTGTGAAATAAAGATAGCTAAAATTTTTTAAGTATATAGTTTTGGAAGAAAAATTTGAGGAAATCTCCCAAAATTAAAACATTAAAGATTTTTTTAAAGAGCTAATAAGGGAAAAAGACAAGACCATTAAAGGATTATTCCAGAACACTCAAAACTAGAACAACAGGGTTTCCAGAAAGAGGAGACTGAGAAAAGTTGGGGAATAATTGCTGAAGAAATAATTAAACATTTTTCAGGATAGTTAAAAAAAAAAGAATCAGATTAAGGTACATCACTGTAATAATTTAGACATCAGAAATAAAGAACAGATCCTCAAAGCTTCTAGAGAGAAAAATTGGGTCACATACAAAGAATTGGGGTTCAAAATGTATCAGACTTCTCAAAAGCATTGCTGAATGGTCTTAGTGGGGTGATGAAAATGTTCTAAAACTGTTTTGTGATGATGGTTGTACAACTTGGTAAATTTAGTTTTAAAACATCATTAAATTGTACACTTGAAATGGGTGAATTTTATAAGTCCAAAAACATACCTAATAATCTTGTAACAAAAATAATTTATAAAATACAAAACTGTGGAATTAATACATAAACATTTTAAATATAAAATGCATAAGCATATTATAAAGCAGCTAGTAAAAACAATCCATGCATAAATATTAAAGATATTGTTCAAATGAATTACTGTATAAAGTAAAACAAAAACAAATAAAAGCAATGCTGCGTGGAAGCTAAAAGACAATAGAGCAATTTATTCCAAATTCTGAAAGAAAATCTTATGTCTAGAATTATCTTATATCTGAGAAATTACCATGTACAAAATGTTTCACATAGTTTTTAATAAAACATAAAGTTATTTGCAAACATTCCAGGTTTCAAAAGTTTTTCTCTGATGTATCCATTTTCATAAAGTTACTAAAGGATGTAATGAGGAACAAACCAAGAAAGAAGACATGGGACCCAAGAAAAGAGGAGAACCTAAGAGTAAAGGAGAAAGACTAAAGAACTTTCCAGAAAGATGATGAAGGAAGCCCCAGGATGACAGTTGTGCAGCAAACCAGGAAAGCAACTAATCCAGATTGGAGCAGGAAGACCTCAGGCTTCAGGAGTGAAATTTCCAAGAAAATAAAGGAACATATGTATAGATAACATGATTTATTTAACTATATATTTTAGCCTGTAAGACAGTTTGGGGATGAATTAATGATAAGTACATAGAATTCTAAGCAAAGAAAAAAAAAGAAGCAATTATTAACTTATGAGGAAAATGCTATTTAAAAAAAGAAATGTAATCCTAGTTTATTATGTCAGTCAGCTGTGAGCAGTATTGACATAGTAATAATAATGTAAATGTTGAGTGTTGATTTAACTAAAATCATGCTTCAACAATATTGAGAAACTGTGGGGTGCTGGTGGTGGTGGTGGTTGTGAGGGGGTGTGTGTACGTGTGTGTTCAGGAAAAGGAACTGCAAGAGATAACTCTTCATATTCCTATGGAAGTTGTCTTAGTTTAGATTTCCCCAGAGGCAGACCCTGAGACAAGGATTTGCCTGCAAGTACAGTTTAGTTGGGAAGTGCAGGGGACACTCATAGAGAACTGGGAAAATGATATGAGAGAGAGAAAACAACCAGTAAGGAATGTGGGATTACCTCAGACAGCACTGTGGGTGATAGGAACGTAATCCCGCTGGGAACACTCTGGGAAATGAGGCAAAACACAGGCTTCAGAAGTACTCTACCTGAGAGGGGGGCAGCTGAAGTATTTACACATCGACCCCTGAGAGTCATTAGTTGAAGACTGCTGGGGGCGGGGGAGGTAGCATTCTCATTTCCTACATTGTCAGCCTGTTGTGTGTGAGAGCAGAGCCCCAAAGCCTTCTGATGTAGAGATGTGGACCCTGGCAGCTGGAAGTGAGGAAAGCAAAGTGCATGGAAAGGTCTAAGGGATTCAGGCAGGGCACTAACAGCATCTGAGATAGAAGTCAATAGCTAATGTCTGAAATAGCAAAATCAAAATTTAACCTCCTTTACAAAAATGGAGGCAAATACTAGAAGAAGTAGCAAAAAAATAAAAATAAAAATAAAATTAAAACAATTACCTCTGAGAAGGAGGAGTCAGAGGTGGGGAGAAATGAAGCAGACAGCAATTTGTTTCATTATATACTTAGTAGGACTATTAAACTTTTTAAACATTGTATATGTATTAGTTTAATAAAAGTTAAAATTATATTTACCAAAGAACAAACAAGCCCGTGCAAAGGAAGATAGGGTCCTGATCTTAGGGTAGCAGGGGGCTGCAGGAGATCAGACCCCAGGCTCAATCTTAACTTCAGAACTGTTGTTCCTTGGGGTTTCTGAGAGCATCAGGTGACGGCAGGAGGATAGCCATCCTGGGGCACTTGCATGTGGGCGGTCTACCAGATGAGTTCTATGTGGTCTAGGTGACTGGAAAAATGGTGCTGCCATTTACAAGCTCTGTGAAAGCAGGTTTCAGAGGAGAAGGTGGTGAGGTCACTTTGGGCCAAGTTGAGGTGTGATAACTAGGACACCTGGGGGACATATTCAATGGGCAGCTCAGGAGAGGGATGAGGGCCACTGGGAGTTTCTGGAAATGATCAGCCAGATAACAGGAGATATGGGAATCTGTGGAGATCAGTGAGAAGGTCAAGTGAGGAAATTTGAGGGCAGAATGATGACACATCTGAAGGTGAGACAGAGGAGATAGTGAGTAGATAAGAAGACTTGGTGACTGAAGTGTGAAGAGAAGTGTGAGCTCAGGGATCAAATTTCAAGAGCAGCAGTCATCATGTTCAAGGTTGCTGTGCTGTCCAGGGGAGGATGAGGTGTAAACAAAAGCCCTCGCATTTAGCCTGCGCTCTGAAGTGGTAGTAAAACCTCTGCCCCAGGGGCCAGGGACCCAACTGTCTGGTCCTCTTTTCACCTGGGCAAGTTACTTATCTCCCTGGACTCTATTCCCATATCTGCATAGTTGAGCTGATGATCATAGTCAACTGTAAGCACTGGTAAAGTTAAACGTGCCTGAAAAACAGAAATGCTTCCAGACTGCTTGGTAAAAAGCCATTTTCCTGAGTCCTTCAAATCTGCCCCGGCTCTGCCCCTGCCTTCCTGGTTTCTACTTTGGGACTGCCCTCACTCCGCCCCCAGACCTTCCACCACTAACTAAGGGAGGACACCTCCAGGGTCCGCTTTCAGCCTTATGGACTGCATCTACTCCAATTGGTTGGGCCCATAGTACATGGTTGTTAAATATTTTGACTATCACGCCTGCTAATAATACCTTCCTTGCCTACCTGACAGCGACCTGGCAAGGATCAAATGAAATAACAGATGTGAAAGCCCTTTGCAAAAGCTCCAAATGCTGTCATATAATGGGTAAAATATTGTTTTAACATCAAAATGCAAAAGTAGTGCTGCAGAGAGACACGGTCACAGAGGGCATAGACACAGAGCTGTGATGAATTGCAGGGCTGGAGAAAGAGTGAGGGAGAGGGAAAGGGAGGGAGCAGCAGAGCAGAGAAGGGAGAAAGGAGAAGAGAGGCTGAAATCAGACTGATTGTGCATCCTTTGTCCCTAAGTCATCATGATTCTGTATGCAGGACACAGGAGATTTAGACCCCCTATAGCCTGCCCCAATCCCAAAGTCAAATCCTCAGATTATATGTTGGGTTTTTGCTAGGTTTTTGCCCTTGCAACAAACTGTGTGTGTGTGTGTGTGTGTGTGTGTGTGTGTGTGTGTGTGTGTGTGTGTTGACAGGGCAGAGAAAAGCAGGAGATAAGCAAGAGATCTAAGTCCTTATGCATACGCTCTTTTTCATGAAGCTTGATGTGACCTGTGTCATTGGTAAAAGTCCCAGGATGGCAGGACCCCAGCTATTTGGGGGTTTGTGCCACCTCTAGATGTCTGACATTCCCAGAGCCAAACCCCACATGTAGGGTCTTCCTTATAAGATCAATCTCAGGAATCTTCTACTCTTCCTAGGACCTCTACCATCTACAAACATGTTCAAACACCTTTCTTCATTCAATGCTAAGGATCATTCTGCAAATTAGGTAGTTATTCCTGTTTTACAGTTGAGGAAACTGAGTCTCAGAGAAGTTAGGTAACTTGTCAAAGATGCAGGGAGCAAATAGCAAATCTGGGACTTAGATCTGGGTTTGTGCTTATTTTCTTCTTCTTCACTAAACAGACAGGAGAGGTGAGGGTAACAGCGTTTAAAAGAAAAACCTTCTCTAATTCAGGCCTTCTAGCTGTGAGTTTAGTGCCCACAATAGTGACTCTCCTGGAACAACTGCTGCTTTGGGCAGAAGAGAAATTTTCCATGAAAATCCATTGGTACCCTCATGCCTAATAATTTCAACATTGCCTCCGTGTCTCTCCCATTCACCCTGTCTTTGTACTCATCTGATTGTGCGAGCCTCTAACAACCTTCAAAGACTCCTGATTGCTTTCAGGATAAATTTAAAGTCCTGGCATGGTGCAACAGGCCCTTCAAATCTCAGTTTGAGCTTTTATCCCAAGGGTTGTTAACTCAAAGGCCCACAGGAGCCAGGAAGGTTAGTTAAAAACGTGGGTGATGCAGGCAGGCGCTGGGGAATGAGATGAAGTGGCAGGGAGCACATGACCATCTGAAGGAGGTAGCAGCTTCTCTGCTCTCAGCAAAGGTGGCCATATGGGAACTCAAGCCTAGAGTTACCTAGGGTTATCTTCTGATTTTTCAAGAAAAGCCCAAAGTCCAGAATTTTATGTGAAATCACCCAATTTTTAAATGTTGGGATAATTAAATATACATTATATAATATATGAGTATATTTTATGCTCATGTCTTCACACTGAATTTGGAGGGTGGGCTGCCATTTTGGGATCTCTATTTTGAGCAATCTGGTCCACTCATCATTCCCCAAACACACCATATATTCTTCAAGTCTCAGGGTCTTCGCCTAAGCTCTTTCTTTTACCTAAAATGCTATTTCCTTCCTCCCCCTAATCTTGTCCCTTTGACAAATCTCTTCTTGTCTTTCAAGACTCATGTCAACTGTCACCTTCTTTCTGTGACTATTCATGACTCCCTCTGTCACCACCCCAACTCCAGGCAGAATTAACGGGTCACTCATCTGGTTCCCAACACACTTCATAATAATGTCTAATAGTATGTCTACTGACCTTATCACATGGGATTTTCACCAGCACATGAGGGATGCACATGTGCTCATTCTGTGGTCTGACTCTGGGACAAACTGCGTTGTTTAAACCCTGGCTCCATCCTAGGTCAACCTTAACCTTTCAATGCTTTCATTTACTTATTTGTAGAATGGAAATAAAAATAGTGCCTACCTCACAGGATTATAGTGGAGTAAATGTGTATGTATGTAAAGTGCCTTCTAGAGTCTGCATGATAGTAGGTGCTTGCTTGTATTTTAGCCATTAAAAAAAAAACTTTCTGCAAAAATTTGCTGAGCACTTATTATATTACCAGGTTTGGGTAGGGATACAGGGTACCTTCATTTTCCTGTTCCCTGTGGGAGAAGTGATTTATCTGATAATGAGTTTAAGAGAAGGACCTGAGCATGCAAAGCACATCCCTTTCCCTTTCTCTCTCTTGGAGCTGGTCTGCCGGCAGCATACCTGCATTTGGATTGCTTCTCCAGGTGAAGGTTCCAGGAAGGGCCTGCACTGTCCAAGCTCTGCCAGCTCAGCTGGCGGAACCAACAGCAGGAAGCCCATTGTGACTGTGCTTCAAGTCTTATCTTCCACCTCAAGTTTACCAAAGATAAAGCTGATTTTTTTTTTTTTATCGGCATGACTTTCATATCTGTTTCTCAACAGCTTCCAAAATCGAGTTGAGAGGAGTGTTATTTACCAGTTCCTTCAACCAAATTCTGACACTGGGGATACAGAAGTGGAAGAGGTACAGCCTCCGCTCGTGGTCTAGTTTCTGTCTTGTCCCTTGGTGGAGAAGGAATTCTCTTAGATCATGTGGTTTGGGACAAAGAGCATGGGTGTTGGAGTCACACAGATTCTTTTGAGTCCTAATTCTGTCACTTATTATCTGGGCAAGATTCAAACACATTATTCTGGCTTTCAGTTTGGTCCTCTGTAATTTCGAGTTGCTGCAAGGGTGAAGGCTTATTTCAGGGGAGGGCCGTTTTGCACATTCACATCAGGGCTCGAATTAAATTTTTTGACATTATGCCCGATTATGTTGCCTCCTGCAGCCTTATCTTTCTCAATAAATGGCAACTCTATTCTTCCATTGCTCAAGTCAGACACTTTGAAGTCATTCTTCTCTCCCACCCCAATATCCAATCCATCAGCAAATTCTATTGGCTTCGCAAAATATATTCGGAATCTGACCACTTCTCTTCACCTCCACTCCGGACTCCATAATCTGAGCTGCCATCACCTCTCACCTTGGTCATGCAGTAGCTCCTTTAGTGGTCCCCTGTTTCCATTCTTTCCTTCTGTACTATATTTTTAACCCGGTAGCCAGATGGAGCACATTAAAAAGTAAGTCAAATCATGTCCCGCACCCCCTCCCCACTCAAAATCCTTCAAAGGCTTTCTGTGTCACTCAGAGTGAAAGCCAAAGTCCTTACAATGGTCTTTGCGGCAATATCTGGCCCCCAGCTGCCTTTCTGATCCAGTCTCCTACTCTGTTCCCCCTTGCTCTCCCTGCTCCAGCCACCTCCCTGCTCTCTGAGGCCCCCTTGCTGCTCCTCAGATGTTCCAAGCATGCTTGTCTCAAGCCTTTGCATTGTCCGTTCCCCCTGCCTAGGAATGCTCTTTCCCCAGAGAGCCGCATGGCTTACTTACTCATCCATCTCCAGGTCTTTGTTCAATTGGCATTTTCTCATTGAGGCTTTCTCAGTTTTTTAATTGCAACACCCCTTACCCTTTACCACCTGTCTTCCTTATCTTGTTTTAATTTTCTTCATTGTGCCGTTGGCATTCTACATAGGGCTGCCGTGCAAAATTAAAATTTTGCAGGTTGGATGCCTGTCTGAAGGAGCTCGCCAAGCCCTGCGCCTGGGCACAGGGCTGCAACAGCCCAGAGGAGTGGCCTTTCCCTAATTTGCATAAAGATGATGTATAAATTAGTTGATACCCAAATATTATATATTTCATATCTTTTTTGCTTATCATTTGTCTCGCCACCTTCCTTCACCAGAAAGCAAGCTCCATAAGGCAGAGATTTTTGTCTATTTTCTTTACTGCTCTATCCTCAACTCTTATAAAGGGGCCTGACACACAGTAAGTGTTTAATAAATGTTGAATCAATGCATATGACTGTTCAACAAATTTCATTGTCTTGATTTAAAAGTTGACACTAAAAATAAAAGACAGGTGTGCCTTTATTGAATTCTTCTGTCTTTAGATCACTTAAGAGTCCTACTGTCTAGTGGAGTGAATATTCTGAGCATCCATTACCACCTTTATCCTAGCCTCTTTGATCACTTTCTGCTGTGTCTAAGAGTCTGGGTCTGTTGCCATCAAATACTGTCTTCATTTCTTCCGCATTAATCACACTCCGCCTTGCCAACTCCAGATTCCATCGTCTAATGTTTCCTGTCATTGTACTCCCAGTGAAGAACTGTCTACAGGATGGGGCACAGAAAAGGAATGGTGGCCAGCGGTCATCCAGATCTGTGTATCCAATTGCCTGCTGCTCTCCGCATACCTGGAAGTCCCTCAGGTACTCCCAAAGCAGTATGGCCAAAATTGAACTCATGGGCTCCTTACCTTTACCCTCTCACAAATCTGCTCTTTCTACCCTGACTGGTGACCATAGCAATTGTCAAGCCAGAAACCTAAGCTCATCCTTCCCACCACCCACCTCTTTACCCCTCACATTGAGTCAACCACCAAGGCCTGTTGAGTCCATCTTCTAAAAATTTTCCAAAAGATGTCCATTTTCACTGCCATAGTTCAGTTCCTCATTGTCTCACTTGTTCTCTATTACAATAGCTTACCAACTGTCCCTCCACTTCCATCACCCCAATTCATTCCGCAGCCAGAGTGGTCTTTCTTAAAAGTGTATCTGACTCGGCAACTCTCCCTCTAAGAACCCTTTAAGAGTGCCTATGACAAGAGGGTGAAGTCTAAGCTCTCAGACCCCACAAGGCTTGGCCCTTGCCTGCTCCTCCAGCCTCACATTTCACTCGGTCCTGCTCTTCACGTTCCTACAAAACTGAGCTACACATCGTTCCCATGCCATGTGATCTCATGCCGCCATGCTTTGTATATGTTCTTCTCTCTGCCAGCAATAGTTTCTTCCACCCTCTCTCCCACGTGAACGCTTTTTCCATTTAATATCTTAGCAAGTCAGTTGAATGTAGTGGCATCAAGCCTTGCTTTCCCACTTACCAGCTATGTAAATTTGGATCACTTTCCTAAACCCTCTGTGCTTGGTTTCACTCCTGTAAAATGAGAATAACAACAGAACCTACCTTTTTGAGTTTTTCTGATAATTAAGGGAGTTCACTGAAGGAAGCCTCTAGCACTGTGTCTGAAATATGATAAGCACTTAATAAATGTTTGCTGTGTTTTTTAATTATTATTATTTATCCCTTAAATTCTTCCATCTTCTATGTCATTCATGTACCTAGTTCAAAAATTCATCATGCACTTAAAATGAGATGACTAGTTCACTAGTCTGTTCCTCAGACTGGACTCACTATATTGGGAGATCCTTAAGGGCCAGTCTTTAAATGTAGGCTCAATAAATATTGATTCCATTTAACTGATCAAATGAAAAAAAAAAAGACCAGCCTTCAGTAAGACAGTCAGAAGGCCTGCACTGAGAGGGAATGCTGAAAACTTTTACTCCCAATTGCACTATTTGTGCTCCAAAGTGGCCTGGAAGCCCCTCTGCCCAGCGATGCACCACCCAGGCTTCTGCACTGCCACTGTCTGTCCTCAGCACTGTCTCGCCCAGGGGAGTCTGGGCAGAAGGCCTCCCTTCCGTGCCGATAGTGGAAAGGCAACATGCCAGAACCCGGTGCTGACATCAGGCTCACCATCAACTTCTAAGCAGCACTAACAGGGAAGCTCCAATGACCCTGCTCGGAGAGCTGAAGTGGGGCTGTGGGAGGTCCAAACTGGCAACCCAGTCAGCTACACCCTCCTCGTGCTCTGAGCAGCTTTAGGGTGGGCTGCAGCTTGATGTTCCCTTCCCCCTGGGCTTGCCTGCCAGCCTCCCCAAAGATATGCTGAGTTTCTTCCTTCAGTCATTCTTACCCCCATGATACATACCATAGCAGGTGCCTCTTGCCTCTGTGGTAAAAATCATAGTATTACCAACTTTTCATAGTCATTGGGAAATCTGAGCTGCATTGCTCTCTTTTTCTGATTTCGTATATAATGTAGCATATATGAACTGTAACCATCCCCCAAATAAACCTGGAACTTTCATAGTCATTGCTGAATATCCATTAGAAACTTACTTCTAAACATTTGCTGCCATTGCTTCCCTCTGCAAGACAAGGCTCCAGCACTGTGCCCCAGCCACTCTTATCTATACCATCCCCCTCCCTCAGAAACAACTAGTCAGGGCCACAATCACACTCACTGGATCTGCTGAAAGGGCTGCTCAGGCCCCTGAAACTATTTTTGAGAGAAAAAGAGCCCACCACTTTGTTGGCATTTTGCAGACTCTAATAGTTTCCATCTGTCTTGTATTTATAATTAAACATCACAAATGCCCTGCTCAGCCTGGACGTTGAAGAGAAGGAGGGGCGGACTCAGGACATCACTGGGTGGGGAAGGAATCAAGCAGTTTGTGTTTGCCAAGTACTTTACAGAGAGTCATGCAATAAAGAAATTGGGAACTACATAGGGGTGTGTGTCTGTGTCCCGCTTCACACAGTAAGAAGCAGATTAGGAATAACAGATGACAGTGTAGTTAAATGACCCTTAGCTTGGTGCATCAGAATGGCTGGGGATAGAGACGGCCTCACACTATT
>NW_006494611.1:3288389-3304203 GCF_000325575.1 Pteropus alecto | reverse complement strand
TGACGTCTTCCCATGTGCCTCCTTTCTGGCTTCTTTTTCTGTCTGAGAGCCTTAATTCTCTCCCAAAGCTTCATTGCCAGCCCTGGCTATTCCCTGCCCCCCAACGCCCCACTTTCCATCTCAGTTTGCCCTTCTCCAGGCGCCATTTCTCCCTTTGTGCTTGATTCCTTAGTCCACCACCTCCTGGCAGGCTCTCTCCTCTCTTTTCTGTGCTCTCTTCCCTGTCCCAATCATGCCTTAATTTACCCTCCTCCTGTGGCTTCTGAGCACTTCCCCATCAACTTTAAGTTCCACAGACAAACTTCTACTCATAAAGGTTTGTGCCCTTTTGGGGAGACTGCCCGAGGAAGGTAGAGCAAACCCCGCCCTCCCATCCCTGCTGTTGTTCTGGACAATTAGCTGCCATGGATTAGAGCCATTGAAAGGTTGCCCACGAGTGGGAGGCTGTTGGCTACGAAAGCCCGTTCATGACAATACATGAATGTTTTACAGACACCCCAGAGGGCTATGAGAACCTCTACCCAGACACCCCTCTCCACAGGAGAGACAATCCCAGTCAGCTCTAAAGAAACAGATCCAATGCCCTCTGATAAACCACAGATTGGGAGTATCCCACATGCAAATGAGCTTTCTGAAGACTCTCTGTACAACAGACCTTCTTCTTCCATGAAGACCAGAAGGGGTAACCTTAGGAAAAGTGTGTTTCTGCTTTCTCTTGTGCCTAATTACTGAGCTCTTTTCTTTCTAATCATGCTTATTTTAATGTAAGGATATGGTAAATGTCAGAATGTCATGAAGCGAATATATGATCTAATTTATTTTTGCAGGGGAAAAAATGGGAGCTGAAACACCTATTTAAGTCAGGTGTTCTGAAAATGATTAAATAAGAGGAATAAGAGGAGGACCTAAGCGTAAAGTATAGCTCAAGAGGCCTAGTGCCGCAGATTCAACCTGCTTATTACGCTGTACGATGTGAATAATTTATCACATTTTATCCTGCATTAAGTACTGTTGAGGATTAATCTTCAGTTTATTTGCAGACCACATTAACCCCTACCTACCTCAATCTGCTGTTTCCTGGGGAAGGTTTGTGGAAAATCTCTCTGCTGCTCTTTTGCATGAATTAGCAGGGGCTGGACAGCAGTAACTAACCTGACTAACTAGTTCTCTCCTAGGAATTTTTCTGGGAATATAAAGTACCAATGTCACCTGCACCTGGTGCATTTTTCGCCTCATAACGTTCAAGTCCTCCCATTCTTGGGCTATGCCCCTCCTATTGGCATGTCCTTTACATTTTACTTACTATTTATCTTTTCATTCCTATGCCATACACACTAGTCCAGGCCCTTGCTTCTCATGCTGGAACCAAAGCTCCCCTACTAATCTCCCTGGCCATGTCCCCACCCTGCAGTTTATCATACATGACCAGAAGAACCTGGGGAAGATCTGACTTTCACCCCTGCATTTCCTGGGCTCAGAAGCCTTCAGCGGAGGGTCCTGCTAAGGACACAACCCTGCCTCCTTCGCCCAGCACTCAAGACCTCCTTGGATCTGGCACCACCACCTCTCCAACCTCACCTCCTGCTTCCCCTTTCTAGACACCCTCCCTTTCAACAGACCTACCTCTACGTCTTCCTCCATAACCAGACTCTCTCTCATCTCCATCAATGTCCATGCCCTCTTCCCCAGAAGAAGTGTATCCCCTGCCTTCCCTACATCCAGCCCAGCTAAAATCCCCACTGTGACAAGAACTCATCCCTCAGGGCCCCAGACCACCTGAGAGTCTCCCTCGTCGGCTGGCCCTCTCTTGGTACAGTGTGGAGTGCCCCTGGAGTGGAGATACTCTGGGCTGTCTCCCTAGTGGAGACTTAGAAATAGCAGTGTGATTAGAAGCAGGAACAGGGGACTTGTCTCAGAGCAGTGGTGGGACTTCAACTGATTCTGAACAGATCAATAAAAATAGCAACTTTTCTAAAGGGGCTTATATTCACATTTTACATAAGATTAAGAAGACATCAGCTGCCTATGTCAAAACAAAAAGCAGGCTATCGAGGGCCTCAGCCTCCGGATCCTCCTTACATGATTTTACAGGACCATCCTCCTGTTTACTTTATTTACTCCCACTAGAGACAATCTCAGACCTTATCTTGCACTTTAGGATCTCAAAAATCATTTTTCCTTTGTCCATTTTCCTGCTAGGTCTCTTGCCCCAAATCCCTTTTAGAATATGAAAGGATATGAACGAGAGAATGATGTCTCCCCCATGTCCTCAGCTGTATAATAATATCAGTGTTGCCCATTGGTGGTCTTTTGTGGACATTGTATCAAATAGGCCCTGAAGTTTGGTGTGTATGTTGGCGGTGGGGCGTGGGGGGGTGGTAATGTGACCCACCCCAGGTTACACAGCTATAAGTGTATCACCCTTTCCCAGGGACTTTTAGGTCCCCTTGGAGCACCCGTGTTTCTGATTAAGCCAGGCTCAAAGTTGAAGTTCACACACTCCCACAGTAAATTACCTTCACTCGTACGCACTTACATACCTGTCTGAAGGACAGAACAGGCATAGGTTTGTGAGCTCAAATAGGATGGGTGGCAGCTTTCAAGCAGTTCCTCTTTGTGATGAGTAACTCAGCCTCTATGCCTGGAATGCATCATCGGAGAACTGCTTTCCAGTCCTGCCCTTTGAATGAAGTCCTCATCAACTTCCTAGTCACACAGGTCACTTCCCCGTTCTCTTCCTGCCCAGACTCACATCTAGCTGCAGCCTCAGCCTACAAGCCCAGCAGGCACTTGGGAAACAGCGACCCAGATGGTTTGCAGTCAAGATCAGCTGGCCTGACCTGCAAAGAGCAACTCACGGAACCCAAAGACAGACAGTCCCAGGAGCTCTCACAAGCTGGCCAGGGAGGCAGAGGCATGCTGCTGGCCACCCTAGGGCCATGGTCAGGTCTTGGAGACAGTGAGCTCTAAGACTGCAGCAACCAGGCAGACCCAGGCACACTCTATTTCCAGAGAGGTGATTCAATCTGCACTTGGATGGGGCCCCTAGTGCACATGGGACACCCTGGCCCCACTGCTCAGCAGCTTAATTCAGCATCTGAACAATCAGAATAATACAAAGTCTAAGAAGAATTATTCACCATCAAGGAAGAAAATTTAGAGGAATCTAGAAATCTTAATGAATTCTCTGCACTGAAAGAAAGGATTAAAATCTAAGCGAGGTAGAGGACTGCAAAGGGAAAAACCTCTCAAGTGTAGCAAGAGAAACTATAATTAAAACAGCAAATTGCAATTTCGGGGGAGTTGGGAGGGGGAGGGTAGAAGGGGATAGATGAGTGTAAAGACCAAGGGACATCCAGTGAAGCGTCTGACAGAATGATTTCCAGGGATGTTCTGGGGAGAAAAATCCATCTGGAAACAGAGAAAAGGAAATGAAACAAGAATTTGCTGCATTATTTAAAGCTTTCTGTGGTGGGGGTGGGGAGGCGGGGGACATTCAGGAGAGAGGAGGTTGGGAGAGAAGAGAATGGAATCACTCTACCAAAGGGGATTAAAGGAATCATAAGGGCTTTTTTAAATGACTCAAGAAAAAAGGGGATGTAAATAATTATAGGCGGTGACATTAATGGTGGCCAAGATTCTTCGTTCATTCTTTAAATCTGCTTAACAGGAAAAATGAAGGAGACACATTTTTATGCTTGGGGAGTGATGGAGTCCATGAAAATTCAGTTCCATAGAGCACTAACGAAACCAAATGCATGACAGAGAATATGTGTCCTGGGATAGGGCAAAGCTGGCAGGGACTCAGACTCCATGGCAGAGGCAATCTGCTTACATAAAAATACCTGGCACCCTCTCTCTTGGATGTTTGGCTTCCCAAATATTTGACTGTTTCGTGAAAGTCTCCACATCATGTCCAGAAATTAGCATAGTCAAAAGATGCTCTTGTAACGGCTCACAGTGGAATTAGGAGGCCTGGGTTTGAATCTTAGTACTGTCACTGGCTTTGTGACCTGAGGCCAGTCACATATAGAACTATGGTGATGATTAAATGGGATTAAATATGAGCAAGTACTTATCACAGTGTTGGGTCCACGGAAGCCTGTCAGTGAAGGTTCATTGAATCTAAACTCTCCACCCTTGCCAATTTCTTTAGTCCAAAAGGCCTTCACTGAACCCTGCTCCTGGAACACATGGCTTCCTTGGATCTCCATTTCATAGCTCACTAGAAAACACATGGGCCTAGACTCTGGGGGCAGGTACAGGGGACTGAGCCCCAGCAGAATCTTCACATTATCTCTTACCCAAATGTTGACACACACAGCAGCCCACCTGTGGGCCCACCAGGCCACTGCACACAGCCTCTCGCACTAAAGCCTCCCTTGGTGGTTTACCACAACAGGGGCTTTCTCTATCCCAGCTCCTTCCCCGCAGCCTTTTCCAGCCCCTTTCCAGGGGCAGCTCCTTACCTGGATGAGATATCAGAAGGCCTGAGGTCCAGACCCACCCTGAGGGAGCCCAGCAGGTGGGATTGAGGCACTGGTCATGCCCCATCAAGGGAGGCTGTAGGGAGAAGTGAGAGGGAGAGCAGTTGAGAAACAAACTGGATTTCCAAGCCAAGAGTGACAGGGCTTGGACCCTGGGGCAGCACTGGGGTTGTTGCGACACTCAGGAAAGGTGTCCACAGGACCCCTAGATGAACTAGTTCAGGGGCACGAGGATGATGGACCCACAGCCCATCAGCTAGGAATGCAAGGTCTCTTTTTCCAGAGATGACAGTGGTGGATGATTTCTCAGATATTGCCTGGGCCATGCCCTACTGCTGTCGGCCACTTCGCTCTGCTAATTTTTAAATAGCTGCACCAGACTTTTCATTCTTCTGTAACAGGGCGTCCCCTGGGACCTGCGGCTTGTGCTTGGCAGTGAGCGGGGTGTGGAAGATGAGGCTCCTCCTAGAGTTGTGCTCCCCACCCAGAAGCCAGCCAACCTTACTGTGGCTCCAAGGACCCCATCTAGCAAGGCCCTCGCAGTGTCACGCTGTGCTCCGGAGTTCTGCTCTAACCACAGGTCTGGTGGTGGTAAAGAGGAAATTAAATGTCCCTCTCACACGTTCCTCACATCCAGGTTTGTGAGGAGACTGTGCCTTAGCCACCTGACCCAGGACCCTCCAGTTTGCATTTGCCCTGTGAGACCCATCAGGCAGCATTGTGCAGCTCTGGAAGAAGAGAACTCTATTCCCTGAGAGGTGAGAGAGAGCTTCTTAGTTGTTCAAACCCCTAATTCACCAATCCTTTTGTGGCAGACATGGTCAATCCCCACATGCAACTTTGCCTGGTGCACCCACCTCCCCATGGGCTGTCTGGTACACTTGGAGTAGTTTGGAATCTCTAGTAATCAAATAAGAGTCAGTTATAAGATGGTGACTTGGAGCAAATCATTTAGCCTCTCTGAGCCTCAGCGTCTTCATCTGTAAAATGGAGACAATAATATATAACCCATGGGACTATTAGTAGGATAAACTAGGAAATATGAGTGCAATATTTTGATAAACTGTAAACTCATAGGCAAATGAATGTTAATTATTGATTGTTTATGCATAGCCCGGTAAGCATGTCATCTCACACCCCTTGAATCTATCTTAGGCTCCTTGCCTGGAAGCTGGGATGACACCTGTTCCTTTCCCTTCGTTAGCTTCCATTGTACCCTAAGCTTACCTCTATCATAGCACTAATAAACTGTATTGTAATTGTTACTTTGCATATCAATCTCCTACTGTCTACTGACCACTTCTTTCCCTGGCCCACAGCTGGGGGCTCCATATGTATTTGATGAATGAATGGACTGAAGCACTGGGGAGCTGGGGCTTAAGATGTGAGAAATGACCACCAGGGGGCAATCAGGTACTTCTCTAAGCAGGTCGACTTGCGTGATTGCAAGGTCCTCCTCTAGGGAAAAGAGGGGGCTTTGCAGGAATTGCTCTCTGGTGGGTGAATACCAGGACCTAATGCCTGGGCTACGAATTCTCCCTTTGTGTCTGACACTAGCTCTGTGCAAAGACAGGACCATATCTACCATGATGTTCCAAGTCCCTGTGTCTGCCTGGAGCCTGAGTGTCCAAGATGATCCTGGAGGAGAAAACCAGGTTGGGCTGTGGGAGTGGATACTGATAAGCTCTGCTGACAAAGTCAGAGGGTCAGTTACATGTTGTGTGCATATGTGTGTGTGAGTCCATGAATGGGCATGTTTATTAGAGTTCTTGGCTCCTCCATGGGGATCTGACCACCCACCTACCCTCACAAACAGCACGGTACAAAAAAGGCAAGTAGCACTGACGCCTGGGATGTAGGACAAGTCTACCCACTAATCCACTGTGTGGCCTGAGTAAGCGGCTTCCCCTTCAGTCTCCTTATCTATGAAATGAAAGCACTGGGGTAGGAAGGCCTTTCTGTAAGAGCCTTTGTAGCTCTGCTATTTATTTTTTGCATTTCTGAGGACTGATTCAAGTTCAAGGGCTCTCAGTAACCTTGGGGATTCTAAAACTGGATTAGAACCTGAGTCCTCAGGATGGGCCTCTATGATCTCTGGCTTTTCGTCAGGGCAAAACCCAAACTCACTTGGGTGGTCACCAGCCGAATGCTACCCTGGGCTCTGAAGTGAAGTCTTTCAAATACCTCTGGGGATACTGTCACTTGCCTTCCTGTCTGTGAAGATTTCCCAGGTGTGATATCCTCGGCAGATCTCTTCTTATCTTGTGCTTCCCCAGGTTCCCTCCCCTCATTCTCAAACCTCCAAGGGTCTCTTCTGCCCATCGATGTTTCTATCAGCTGGGAAGGTAAGAATCCATGACAGACCCACTGGTCTGGGACACTAGCAGCAAGCAAGCCTAGAGACTTAGTCTCTTGAGGCTTCCTTTCTCTGAGACCCCACCCTAGCCCCATGCTTTAACCTCCAAGCAGAACAGGCCAGACAAATGAGAATCTACCCAAGCACAAGCTGCTGTTGAAATAGAGGCAAAGATGTTTCTTTATAATTTTCCCCTTGAAATAAACCCAGACTTAAGAACAACAGAAACACGCAAAATGTGTTTTTAGTGGAACCCAGATGGAGGGCTAGAAGCCCAGCGGGCTGTCTCCATAGAGGGTTCTTGTCTCTGGAATTCTATCCTCTCCACCCCGCCCCCCTCGGGAACATCTCCTCCCCCAACCCCTGGGCTTGGGCCCTCCAGCCCCAGGCCATCGTCTCCCTCAGGTCATCTCTTCCCTAGGTGGACAGAATGCTCCCCCAACCATCGCCCTCTGGATATAAGGCCAAGTCTGGCATCTAGAAAGATCTGTGGTTTCAGAGATTTGGGGGAGGGGAATGGGGACCAGGACCGATTCAATCCAAACACCTGGATCTGCCGAAATACAACAAAGAGAGTGAATTAAGACATCTGAAAAAAATACTCTGAGGAATTCCGCTCACCCACATGGCCCACTGCTTCTCATTAAATAGCTACAGTTCTCCATATTAACATATGCAAATCCAGCCCTGTGCGTGAGGACTTAGAACACAAAGACAGCTCCTTCCACCCCCAAATTGGTCAAAGGAGTTCCCTGTGGGATGAAGAAATCTCATCAGTTCCATTTTGATTTTACTAAAAACAACTGTCTTGAGAGTTGTAGCCAAGGGAAAACAGATGAGGGAAAACTAGGGAAATTGGTCCTGTAGAAGCTGCCTCTTCTATGAAGTGGTACTGCTCATTTTTCAACAACATTCCTGGCTGCCCACCATGTACCAGGGGCTGCACTGGGCACTGGGAACGCAGAGGTAAGCAAGACATGGGGACTAGCCTCAAATTGCTCACAGTCTAGTGGAGGAGGAGGAGAAGGAAGTTGGAGATTATAATTAAACAGCTTATGGAAAATAGTGAGTTTGTTCATTGCCTCTATGACTGCCAGGTAAAGATAGTTGGATATAGTGGGTCTGACACTCAAAAGTGAAGTCTGGGTAAGAAATAGAGACTTTGAAATTCTCAGTGTAGATAGATGTGGTAGACAAGTCACCTCGAGAGAAGAGTGGAGGGCAGAGAGCCGCAATGTGGGAAGGGGGTCATTTGGGCTTCCCAAATCTCTCAAAGTGCCTGGTTTTCAATTTCACTTCCTCTTGAGGTCATTCTTGACTTCGACTTCTTCTGGCACCCTCCTCTCTCTTACTTCCCCCCTTTTCTCCAATTTTCTCTTTTTCCAATTTTTTTTTTCCTGTGAGATGATCAGAATTGAATAGCAGCAGGAAGGAGTCCCATGAGGACAGAGACAGTGACCCTCATTCTCCAGCTCCTAGCTCCCTGCTCAGCACATAATGGGCCCTCAATGTTTGTTACCCAAATAAAGAAAAGAAGGAGAAGCCAGGCTAGCATTCCATTTTTTGCTCCCTTCGAGCCTGTGTAGGGCCTCACTCCTGCCTTGAAAAGGAAGGGAGCGCTGGAGAATGAACGGCACAGGGGCCAGGGCGGCGGGAAGGCTGGCGTCCTGTCTGAGCTTCACCTCCCATTTTCAGTCATGACACTTGGACAGAATGAAGCCGTGTGCTCTCCCAGGGGACCCTCAAACATGAGCCCTGCTCCACATGCATTGAGGAGCCGGCCAAGAGTAGAAGGAAGTGCCCAGACAGAGGGAGACAGAGTATTAAAATTCCACCGACAATTCCACGGGAAGGAGTTTACAGTTCCTAACCGACCGACCGTAAACCCTTTCTCCTGACAGCTCTTGGAATACATCACTCCAGGCTCTCCCGGAGCAGCTGACACATCGCAGTAACGCTTCTCCAGAAGTCAGGGTCTGCTGACTCCAGCGGGGACGGGAAGGCAAGCGGGGAGCAGCTGAAATGGCCCGTCTCCTCCGACTTCAGAGACCCAGGGCAGGCAGCCGGCTCAGTGGAGGCCCATGGAAAGGGCTGTCAAGTGCAGCGCTGTGATCCCAGCCCAGAGCAGAAAAGGCGGTTTCTTAACTGCCTCTGGGTGGAATCCTATTCACCTGGTGGGGAAACTCGTTTTCTCTCAGCTGAAAGCTTTGAGTGGCATGTCACATATGTCTTTTATTAATAAAAACGAGAAAAATGGAGTCATTATTACTGCATAATTGTAGTTCATTTGCTAGGCCAAATCTTTCAAAGCCCAGGTGCTGGGAGTGGGGCGGGGGGAGGTGGGGAATAAAAGGGAACCTTGATATGAACCACTTGGGAACCACCTGTGTAGGAGGCACCTCAGGAGAGACTCTCAATGGTGCGTGTCTTATGAGCCTCAGAGCAAATATGGGCAGCAAAATGCATGCTTCTCAGAGCTGCCAGCCTGCACCACAGCCCTGGTGCCAGCTCCAGGAATCAAGTGACCTTAAGCAAGGCCTTACCCTCCCGGAAGTTTTGTGTTTTTTTCTGTTTTTTTTCTGTTTTTTTCCCCCCTCAGGAAATCAGAGCTCATATTCCTATCTTGCTTGACTCACGAGGTTGTCCTGAGAATCAAATGACATCCATCATAGATTCTTCTCTTCATTCATTCATTTAGCAATCATCTGCCCAGTTATGTTATGAGCCAGACAGTATGCTGGGTAATGGGATGAAGAAGGAATAAAATGCAAACCCTGCCCTCAAGAAGCCCACAGTGTAGTGGGGACCATACAGAGGAAAAGATGGAAAGAATAATAAAAAATGGTATGGGGGGGGGTCCCTAGACACCCACGGTGCTATGTAAAGTCAGAGGAGAAGCCCACTCGTCTGGTATAGACAGGGCTTCAGGACGTAGATGCCCGAGTCGACGTGTAAAAGGTAAGCAAGAAAATTGGAAATATATCACATCATCTCCAGAATGTCAACATGATCTTGGTATGTGTGACCTTAAAGGCAGACTCTGATGCTCTGGTCTGAATATGATTATTGCGATGTGTATTTTATGACCACAACTACCCAGTTAGGTTATGAAAAACATGGCGATGGGGTTCGAGGGGACTTTTGCCAGACTACATGTGGAACACAGCATCCCAGTTGTCTTCTTAAGTTATTTACACTACCCCCAGTCTGCTTAAGATCTACTCTCGAAGCAACTTTCAAATATACAATACAGTATTATTAACTGTAGTCACCATGCTGTACATTACATCCAAGGACTTATTTATTTTATAACTGGAAGTTTGTACCTTTTGACCCTCTTCACCCAGTCAGGTTTTTGGTTTTTGTTTGTTTTTAGATTCTACAGATAAGTGACATCATACTATGGTATGTGTCCTTTTCTGACTTATTTCACTTAGCATAATGCCTCCAAAGTCCATCCGTGTTGTCATAAATGGCAAGATCTCCTTCTTCTTTAAGGCCAAATAATATTTCTTTGTATAGATGCACATTTTCTATATCAATCAACAGACACTTAGGTTGCTGCCATATCTTGGCTACTCTAAATAATGCCACAATGAACACTGAAGTGCAGGTAAAGTTAGTGTTTATCTTTCCTTCAGATAAATACCCAGAAGGGGAATTGCCAGATAATATGGTAGTTCTGTTTTTAATTTTTTTGAAGCATCTCCATGTTGCATTCAAAGTAAAGTTATTTTTTAAGATACCAACCTGTCTCAGCTCTAGAGAACTTGAACTAGAACTTAAAAGGAGCAATCTTATGTTCTTAGGAGCCAGAATGGTGGTGACAACAAAACTCAGAGGGAGAAACCCCTCTTTCTATGCTGAGAAAGATGGTGCTCAGGAGATCCAAGTTCCGGCCACATTGTTAGCCACCACTCCGAGCTAGAGTTTCTTTTTTCAGCATTCTTCTAGGTCACACTTGGGAGCATTTCTGTTTCTGTGTGTTTCTTTTCACAGAGAAAACATTTCACTTACAATTCCTGTAAGAAAATAGAACCAAGGCTGAACTCTGAAAATTTCTGTCCTCTGACTTGAGAAAGAGGTCTCAGGAAAATGGACTGGGACTCATGGTTGGGACTTTCGTAACTTGTGGCTCTTTGGATGCTGGATCCTATGTACTGTCTGTCTGCCAGCACTGCCAGTGGTTCCCACACCAGCTGGTTGTGCCGCCAGGGGTCCTGCTGTAGAGGTGGGTGGGCAAGCAGGATACACTCACAAGATGGGATCTGTTTCCTGGCTGAACTAGGGAGAAATGTTTATCCCTCACCTCTGGGCCTCTAATGAATTCCGATTCAAGCCACACAAGCCTAGGAATCGATAGTTTTAATCATTTCAAAAACTAGCCCCACTCTGGGTAAAATTACAACGGGCAAGAAGCTCAATGGAGCTTAAAGGCCACAACCTCATTATCATTTCATTAGACTCACATTTCAGCAAGATGGAAAGAAATGTTCTCACACACACACACCCCTCCCAGGCTCCCCTCTCCTCTCCCAGCCCTGTGGAATAACTCTGGAGGACAGCGATGGTTTACAACAGCTGTCAGCGACAAGAGCCACTGGCCCACTCCCATCATGCACTCTGCCGGAGGAGGACGCTCGATGCAGTCACTGGAGATCTCAGCGCAAATCAGCGCAAATGCCTCCCAAATCAAGTTCGCAATCCTGGGAAGTTTAGTGAAAACAACCCTGCTGTCAGTTTGGCTTCTCACAGCTGGAGGGGTCAAGTCATCAACACAGTATAAACCCAGGCCAGCAGAACCTTGTCCTGCCCAGGGCCCCAGACACCCTCTGGGAAGCAAAGGGTTTGAAAATGTCTTAAACTTTTCCAGTTTGTTTATTTTCCAATGTTTAATGATATTGTCCATGCAAGGAGCAGAACCCCAGCTCCTGCTAACAATTAAAGAGGTTTTCTAATTTAGGAGAAAATGTAATTTAAAAAGAAAGAGAGAGAGCAAGAACTTGCACAGGAAGCAAAGCAAATAATTCGCATCGAGAACATGTATGCAGAAAAGCCTCGAGTTGAGAAGTTCCTGATCATGTGGTGAGCTCATGCAAGAAGTGAAAGCTGACTAAACCAATCAAGGGGCAATTTCAGAGCCGGCTGGCAAATGTCTGCTTCTCTGGTACCCCTCTGTCATATCGCACCGCACCATTGCCACTATCAGTTCACGATCGTGGCTTTTATCTGTCACTCAAGTGTCCCCAGACCTCATTTTCCCCTAAGTCCAGGCAGGCTCTCATCAATGAAATTACCAGATTTCACTGCTGCTTGTGCCTATCTACCGGCAATTTCAGAGCCGGCTGGCAAATGTCTGCTTCTCTGGTACCCCTCTGTCATATCGCACCGCACCATTGCCACTATCAGTTCACGATCGTGGCTTTTATCTGTCACTCAAGTGTCCCCAGACCTCATTTTCCCCTAAGTCCAGGCAGGCTCTCATCAATGAAATTACCAGATTTCACTGCTGCTTGTGCCTACTGTAGGCTCACTCTGTAATTTGGGGGACCTCTTGGGAGTACCCCACATGTGCTCATAAATAGGATGGTCAGTGAGAGTGGATGCTGTGCCTCATCAAGTCTTCTCTCTCTCCCATCCTGTTTGCTCTCTGATGCTAGCATGCCTTGTAAGAATGCTGCTGACTATGCCCAGGGTGTTGTCTTGAAGCTCCCCCAAAGGGCCCCACTGTCCACCTAGTATCCTCAGTGCACTAGAACCTTAGAGGGTCCTGTGCCCTTCCCCCACTCTGTCACACCCTGTCACCTGCACACCAAAACTACTGACCTCTCTGAGTCTCATAGGCACCCCCTATGAAAATAGCCCCTTCAGCTACTTCTGAGGCCTCCCTCTCCACAGGACTCAGATGCAAGCGTGAGTGAGCAGGGGTGTGGTGCAGTGCACTCCCCTCTCCTTCCCCTGCCTTCCCCTCACTACTAATAGATGCCGTGCCACACACTTCCCCAAATCCAGCAGACACATCTGAATCCCACCGCTAGAAATGGTTTAGGCTGAATAAAGTTGGGATCTGTATTCCCTGTCCTCAGACCAGTGGTTCTCAACCTTGGTCGCATATTACAATCACCCAGGGAGCTTTTTCAGCTCCTACTGCCAAGGCCACATCCTAAACCAAGAAATCAGAATCTCTGGGCAGTGGTAATTTTTAAGTTCTCCTAGGTAATTCCAATGTGCAGCCAATATTGAGAACCACTGCCTTAGAGGAAGAAAGGAAGGGAGGGGGAAAGGGAGGGATGGTGGAAGGGACGGCAAGGACAAAGTTGGGAACCCTATCCCTGTGATGGAGAGAAGCGAGGCAAGCCAGACCTGGTGCCACACCCCGAGACACGTACCGAGAAAACCCAATGATTCTTTTGCCAAACCTGCCAGTGACTCCTGTTGCTGTTGTCAGTATCTCTTTCAGCTTAGTCAGCGTATTGGGAGGGTCAAAGAAGACGAGTGCAGTTCAGACTGGTGGCACCTGAGGTGCCCGGAGGGAGGCCTCATGTTGGTGGCTGTGGCAGAGGCAGACAGAATCCTGCCATCGACAGGACATCATGAGACCTCTGACCTAGCTCTTTTTAAGTTTCCACACTAAACTAGGACAGCTGGCCATCTGCTCCAAGAGAGGGTGTGACCAAGGACTGGCCTATGTTAGCTAGGTGAACAAAGAGTTCAATCATTCATTCATTCATTCAGTCAGTCAGTCAGTCATCTATTTGTCCATTCCCTTACTCACATCTGCACATGTCAGAGCTGTGTGTAAGAGACCTCAGATATCATATGCAGCTTCGTGGTTCCCAGGCTTTGTTTTTAGCTGAGGAATGCTGGTTTAAGTGAAACCGTATGGAAGCATAAACAAACACAAGGAGAGCTGCTTTGCTTAAAGTCGGAGAGAGGCCCTGGGCCCGGCCCACTTATCTCCCTTCTCCTAAGAGGGCTTTACCAGATTCTCCTGTTTCAAGGAGAAACAGGGTTTGGAAACCTCTCATCTTATAAATGAAGACACTGAGGCACAGAGGAGCATGGTGCCTTGCCCAGAGTCACACAGATTTCATGTAACAAAATTTACTGTGCTAAGTGTGGAAGAATACAGAGATGAGTAAGACACAAAATGGAGACGCTTACAGCATAAATTACTACTACCTCTACCTCGGATGCTAAGCCGAATGCCCAGTTTAATCAGGAGACCTGCCTCTCTCAGCTTTGTTTTCTGAAGGGAGCCTTTCCTGAGTTCCTCCCCACCACATGGCCCTCAGGGGAAATGCACCCTTGTCCCTCGGAGCCGCCAGGTCTAATTCATGGTCAGCCGGGAAGCTTGCTGCCAGCACACACTCTGACTGTCCTAAGAGTTTTCCTGGTTGTTAAATATTTTGAATACACATTTGGATTTCACCATCAAATTTTCCAAAGTATGAGTAAGAACCAGACAGCAACCGAAAGCATCAGTAACTAGATTAGCAATACCTGCATTCTCACTGCTATTATTTGACACCAGATCTACTTAGATCTTTTATACAAGGGGAGACCATTCTCTTCATGGGGTGATTGCTATGGGAGACTTTCTGGGTGTGGTCTTCCTAAGGATGCCTCTTGGGCACAGGGTGGCCAGGCTGACTTCTGAGATGGACCAAAAGCCGCAAGCCACGCAGTGCCTCAGGATACAGGCAGAACTGACGTCATTCCCTAGTCATCCACCTGCCATCAGCACTGTGTGCGTGCAGGGCAGTACTTCTCAGGTCTGGAGTTATATGTGAGGTGAGTGCCGTCCGCCCTGCGGAATTGCCCTGACTGAAGGGAGCTATCTTGCCTAAGTTATACCCCTTCCCAGGGGGTAAAATGACCCAGGCTCTCCCCTGGATGGGGGAACATCTTTGAAGGGTTGCTCAAGATTCAGCATGCCTCATGGGAGCAGCTGAGGCCTTGTGGCAACCCTACTGCCATAAGCCTCTCCCTCCGAACAGCCCTGTTTCCAGGATTCCCTTATAGCCGTTGTGCCATGAGCATCCCCCAGTCAACCTTGTGCACACAGGCCTCCCTCTAGGAATCTGTTTCCTGAGGAACCTGACCCTCAACAGCACACATGCACGCGTTGGGGGCAATAATCCCTACCTGTCAAAGTTATTGTGAGGGTCAGGTCAGCTCAGTGTGCATGTGGAATTTCCTCTCTGACACAGCGCCTGGAATAGAGTAAACGGGCACTACACGCTTGTTCACATCCTCCTTCTCTCTATAGTCTTTTTTCCTCTGAGTGTGTTTATAGACTTTATAGTGAGTGTTCTCTGTCCTCTGAGGGACACATCTGGCTCTCTGGTCACTGTCAGAGTGGAAGTGATTGACATATTCCAAACCCAGTAAGTATTCAAGCCCTTTTTTTGTGCTCAGGTGTTCTACATAACCATGCTCACCTCTAATACCAATACACACACGCGCACGCGCACACACGCACACACACACACACACACACACACACACATGCATGCACGATATTATAGAATTCTGCAATCTTTGTAGCTTTGCAAACGTCCAAAGCTTTACACTATCACCACAACACACAACCAGAGAATTGCTTGTGTACAGACCTGTATACTAGGTGAGATATCCCAGGAGGGAGAGATCACTCCCTGGTGTTGGAATCAAGGAGGTTTTCACAAAGGAGGTCACATTTGTCATAGGTTTTGAAGGATGAGTAGATCCAGGAAGAGAGGGTGGAAGTGGCTTTCCAGGCCAGGGGAATGATATGACAGTCGAGAGTACAGTTGGGAAAACACAAAGCATGTCTAGGCAAGTCCTACAGTCTTGGCTGAAAACAGGGTTTTGTAGAGAAGGACAAGGAGAGGAGCCAAGGCTAGAAAGACAGTTTGGGACCTGAGTGGGGCCTTGAATACCAAGCTGGGGCTGGAAGTAATGGGCCTCCATTGATGACATGGGAAGG
>NW_006494611.1:3283467-3288364 GCF_000325575.1 Pteropus alecto | reverse complement strand
GAGAGGATTGGATGGGAATGGTACTGGAGGTCAGGAAACCAGCACAGAGGTTGTGGTAACAGGGCTAGAGAGAACCCCACACCTGGCTGGAGGATGGGTGAGTCAGGAGGACAGAAGTCCCAGGATAGAAGCGCTGACCTCTTTGTCAGAGCACCACTACTATTAAAATCTTTAGGGGCAACTGTGCAAATATCCTTGGCTCCTGATCTGAGAACAAGTAACACATGAGTTTGTGCCTCGACATCTGTTTGGGGAAGTGGAAGAGGAAACTGACCTCAACATGAGGATGCCTGACTCATTGTTTCTGAGTGACCTTGTGCAGGAAAATTTTCTGAGCCTGCTGCCAGTCACCTCCTCTGCCCACACCTTGCCTCATAGGAACCTAAACACCGAAAGCGAGTCCCATGCACAAAACCCCTACAGAAACTTCTAGAAACAGAACAGACCCAGCCCTACTTCCTCACTCCTTTGCTGCGAAGCATTGGACAAATCACTTAACGCCCTTCTGGGCCTCAGTTTTCTCAACTATAAAATGGTAATAACAATTGTTACCACCCATTTGTGGGACTTTTATGAGATCATATAGCCTAATAAATCTGACAGTGCTTAAAGCTCTTTGGAAGCAGATGCTAAAGAAATGCAAGATGTAATTGTCGATGCTGTTACGTGATTGAGTATTACCATTGCCACCACCTCTGTTGCCTTGTACATCTCTTTTCTCTGAAGAACCCAAACACTGTTCATGGGCTTCTTTTTTTCCACAAATAATTTTCAAATGCCTCCTCTGGTTTAGACGTGGACCTTACACCAGGAGGTTCTACAGATACTGCCGACCTGAAACAGACCCTGAGTCAGATCCTACGAAAGCCAAAGAGAGGGCCTGGCTGAGAGCACCTTGGGGTGGTGGCAAAGAGGAGTGATTCACCACTGCTCGGTGGGAGGCTGCTGTTGTCTCTGTCAGGGAAAGGCATGTGACTCAAGGTGGGACTTTCTGGTCACAGAGAAACTGTGATCATCCATCCCTCCGACTCCTCCATGGACCCAGCAGCATGGACCCAGATCCTGACCCCACCACCACCACCCACTCCTGCTGGGCTACCTTCTGGTCCCACTGCCTAGAAATCTAACAGTGCAGCAAATGTGACTCGCTAACCGTTTGACCTCATTTTCCTCATCTCTAAATGATCTCTATGATTTCCTCATCTCTAATAATCCCTGAGCTGCCTACCTTACAGGGCTGATGTGAGGAGGGTCCCAGGGGCTGAGGATGCAAGAATGTTTGGTGACTATAAGATGTTGTAACGGACTGTTTGAGGGGATGTTTCAAGGGTATGTTTTTAGATGATTTCCCGCCCAGGGGAGAGATGAGGAGATAATAGCTGGAGGCTGCTCTGTAGTAGCTACAGAAAAGTTGTAGAGAGGGTCCCAGGATGCCAGTTCCCTCCAGACCCAAAGTTCCAAAGCCAGGTAGAAAGTGTTTCTTGAACACAGGTGTTCAAGAAAACATCTCTTGGTGTTCTGATACAAAGCACCCCGCTCAAAAAAAAAAAAGAAAAGAAAAAAAAAAGAAAAAGAAAAAGAAAAAAAGAAAAGAAAAAAGAAAAACCCCCAAAAACAAAAAACACAAAGACCAGGAGAGTGTGTGGGAGTCACCGTCTTCTGTCAACCCACAGCTTGGCTATAGTACTCTTCCCAAGTGTCTCTGGACTGGCTGGAAAGAGGCATGGGGGCTGGGCTGAGTCAGTGACACTCACCCACCCAGACCATAAAGGAGCATAGCTGGGAGGTAGCAGTCTCCCACTAATTAGACAAATGTCAGAGCTGAGCTACCAAAGTCCCCTTCCCAGGGGGACCTGCCCTGAATGGATGGAGAGAGGAGACCTCAGAGAGTAATGTACCCAGTCCCGTAGGGCAGCAGGTGTCTAGCAGGAACAAGTGCAAGGCCAGGGGCAGGGCCAGCTTGCCATTTGTTGTCTCTGGCCTGGATCCCCTGCTTATAGGTGGGGATGAGGGGAAAGAGAAGAAATAGGTTAGAGTTATCCAGGGGAAGAAGCCTAGTAATAACCCACTTCATTGTAGCCTTTTGGAGATTCCTGAATGGGGGCTGGGACAGGGTCGATGAACCCCAAAGTCCCTGAAACAAGACAAGCTCTCCATGTACGTGGAGAAGGTTTAGACCATCAGAGACTATGTCCTTGCATCCCACTTATAAGCGTTCCCTAACCTCAGATGATTTCCTAACTCATCAGCCTGGCTTTAAGTCTTTCCTTTAACTTGAACCCTCCTGTTCCAGACAGATGCAGATGACATTTCCAGACTCAGCCTGTCAGTCTGCCTCACATTGACCCCTCCACGTTGAGGGCCATTCATAGCCACACTCTCTCTCCTTGGACTCTGAAAGCAGAGTCCATGTTCATGACCTTGGCAGCTACTTAACCTTCCTAGGCCTCACTTTCCTGTCAGTATTTGGGGGATTATAGTAGGAGCCACCTTGTAGCCTTGCTGTAAGAATTAAATGCATTAACAAGGTGCTCAGTACAATGCTTGACACCCAACAAGCCCTACATCTGCATTTGTTCCTTTTGAAAATCTAACCGGGAGCCTTTTCAAGACTGGGCTTCAGATCTATTTCTGAAGGCCTTCCTTGACTGCTGTCTGCTCCACACCTTCCTCCACAGTTGCTCTGTCACTGCCATGCTGGTTCTCTAGGCCTCCTAGTCACATAGTAGCTTATGTAAGCTGATGGGACAAGCTAGCCAGCATCAGCCTTCTTGGGAACCCTCAGTCCTCCACCTACCTGGGCTCGAGATCCTTCTCTACAAAGCCATGTACCTCTCATCTATCAATATACTACCCCTAACTCATATCTTTCATGAAACATGGCACAGTGGGAGCTGCATAAGCTCTGGGCTCAGAGAGGCCTAGGTTTGAATCTCAGCTTAACCTATACCAGCCATGTGACCTTGAAAAATTATTAAACCTCTCTTACTCTCAATTTCCTGATATGTCAGATGAGGGAAATACCTCTTTCTCACAGTATGAGGAGAGGATGAAGTGAAACAATGACCCCTAGGTGTCTGGTTCAGTGCTGGATCAGTGCTGGCAAACGGTAGGTGCTCAATAAATGTTTCCCTTCTCTCTTCTCCACCCTGCTCTGATAGCATCGTCTCTTCTCTGCACTTAACAATCTTTACAGCCACAATTAGCTTACTCTATGTACATTCTTGAACATTTATTATGCATCGGTTACTCTTTCATTCATTCAACATTTATTAGACATTTACTATTTGTCTGATGCTGTGGTAGACCCTGGGGATAACTGTGACCAAACTCTTGCCCTGAGAGCTTTGCAGAAAATTGAGAGGGTCAAGTATATGAGCAGATAATCCTAGGGTCTTAGGGTAAATGTCATAGCAAGGGCATGCATATAAGGCACTCTAGATCACAGACTAACACTGATTTTGGCAGTCAAGGGCCTTAAAACTAACTCGGTAAGCACTGATTGAGTCTATGCTAGGCAATGAGGATTTGGAATAAAGACAGTGCCTCTGTTCTCAAGGAATGTAGGGTCCAGACAAGAGGACATAAGGATTACACCGTGTGGAAGGTGTCTGTGTGTCCAGGGTGTTGTCATGCAAGAGGGGGACAGCTAAGTGATGGAGGCAAGGAAGACATCCTGGAGGAGGTGGCATCTAAGACTTGAAGAACAAATAGGAATTGGCTAAACAAAGGAGGAATGGAAGGTCTGTCCAGGTGGAAGGAAATATCCTGTACGAAGTCTGGAAAGAGTAAAGCTTAGTGGAGCACTCAGTAAAAACAAATAGTTCTGTTCAGTTGAATGCATATGCATCCGGTCAGACCCCTTGGCCCCAGCTCTAGCTCTGCCTTTTCCCAGAGGCTTCAGTCCTTCTGATGTCCTAGCTTGGGAGCCATGCATCTCAGGCTCTTCCTAAGGGACAGAGAAGCTCTAGAAAGAAAAAGGGGAGGGGAGATGCTAAGGAGTGGGTGCTTAGGCTGGGCAGGAAGGAGGAAAATTTTTCTCCACCCTCCTGTTCCCTATGCAAGGACACTGACCAATGGCCAGGATTAGCCTTGGGTTGTGGTTAGTTCATGGTAACAGCTGCTAGATATCAAGAAAGAACCTGCTTCCTCAACTGAAGCCTCCCCACGTCCAGCGCCTCTGCCTCCCTGCTCCTGCCAAATCAGTTCCTGCTCATTTGGTCAAAGTGAAGGTCTCCTCACCTTCATGGAGTTTTACCATGCAGCCAGCAAGCCACGGAGACTCCCAGCACACCCCACATCTGCCGAAGGACATGCACAGACACCAAGCTCACTCCCATGTGCACACATGCACGCACACCCTCCTCTCCCACAGTACTCACACACTGACTCTCACACCACTTATCCATGCATCTGCTCACACACACACGCACACTCACACACCAGAAGGGGCAAGTTCCATAAGTTCCCTTTGGGGAAGATCAGCCCCTTGGAAGGTTCTGGGCCTCCAGAGAATCTCAGTATCCCTCAATGAGAAGGCACCAAAGGGTTAAGAGAGAACACTTCCAGGGAGTTTGCCTCTTAATCAACACAGTTAATTCTTTTCCTTTTGCAAACATAAATTCTTGGCAGTCAGTAACCAAGAAAGAAAGGGGTAAGAAAAAACCTTAACTCAACATTAGTCAAATCTTTGCCTCTTCCTATTTTTTTTTTTTTTTTCAAGTTCAAACTCAGGGGAATTCAAAGCAATGAGAGAAATCCCAGCCCAGATGGAATGTTTTTGCTAATATACGTCTGCAAGTTATTTAAATGTATGTTTAAGTGTGTATGTGCGTGCGTGTGTGTGTGTGTGTGTGTGTGTGTGTATGAGAGAGAGAGAGAGAGAGAGAGAGAGAGA
>NW_006494611.1:3280035-3283455 GCF_000325575.1 Pteropus alecto | reverse complement strand
AGAGAAGGAGGGAAGGTGAGAGCAAGTAAGTACGGCTGAGTGGTGTGTGTGTGTACCCATGTGTGACTAGAGCAGACAGCAGAGCAGAGGAATCATCAGAGTCTCTGCCTGAGCCCCAGCTTTGATTCTCCTGTCTAGACCCGAAGCAGGACAAGGCCATTACCCAGGACTGTCCTTGTCTTTCAACCTAGGGTCTCCTGGGACATAGCCCCTGTTTCTCCACCCTAGGACAGCCTCCATGATACATTCTGCTGGCAATCACTCATCCACCCTACACTTTCTTGTCCTTCTTTCCTGCTTAGCCAAAATATTTCGGGCTGGATTGTTTTAGGCCTGGAGGAGAGGAATAGTTGAGAGGACCAACGGTCCACACACACATACACACACACATGCGTGCGCACACACACACACACACACACACACACAGAGCCACCCCTCCAACGGCCCTGCCTGGACTGGAAATCTCGGCTTAGGCTCTATTTCTGGCCTCTTGATAGCCCCGCTGAGAGTTCTCTCATGGTCTTCAGACCTTGGTATTCCCTTTCTACCTTTTACGCTCATTCCCTCAGAACCTCCTCCAGATGACAGACCTGATCCTCGGCCATGGACCCCACTTCTGCAAGTCTCCCCATCTCTACCCCCAGAAGCCCTCCTGACTGGGATCAGGGTGTAGGGGCTTTGCAGATAACCCTCGCAGCCCCACACCTGCCCCTAGCTCCCTCTCAATCTGCTCCCTCCTGAGCCAAATTTAATTCTTTTAATCTTTCCCCTGAAATCACTCCTCTGGCCCCATAATCAGCTGTGTGGGTTCCAAATTCCTGATTTCCAGGGGGATATTAAGCAGCTTTCTCCATCTAAAGGCACTTCGGATGCCTGGGCCACCCCGTGGGCTGGCTAGACCCATCTCTGGCTAGGGGCCTGCTCTCACTCTTGTGAGCCTCGGCCCACCCCGAGTCCTGGGCCTTCTACTCGAAACTTCCCATGCCCCTACCCTGCCCTGGTCCCCTAGAGATTCCTGCCTTTCCATCCTTACCCCTTCACACAGAGGCCTCTCAGCGTCTCCAGCCAGGCCCAGAGCTGGAGTTTGCAATCTCTTCTATCACCAGCTCTTGGGAAAGGAGAGGTGGGGGTGGGATGGGGTGAGGTGGGGGCAGGGGTAGTGCTCAGGGTCTGAAATCTGCAGAGAGAATCCTCACTCTGGTTGAGCCCCATCCCTACCCCCCTCTCCTCTGACTTCTCTGCTCTTCCCACATACTCTTGCCCTCAGAGGCCTTTTTTTCTGAGAATGTGGCCATCCATGATCTCCTCTGGCTAATGAGAGGACAAGACTTACCAGCTTTCAAACTCTGAGAGTGTATTGTCTATTCCCATCTTCTGGGACCACCTCAGGATCTGATGCTCAGCGGAGCCCTGGCTTGAGACAGAGCAAAATGAATCAGGGTAATGGACTGAGTGGGGAGGTGCTACTGGAGAGGGGGACAGAGAGAGAGATTCTAAGAGAGAGTAGAAGTGAGTTTCGGATTACGTGACATTTGAGCTTGCCTTGATATGTAGCTAGGGGATAGTGGTAGCTTAGATCTGACTTTCAACATGGAAGAAATAATTGCCTGGAAAGGAATATCTGAGACAGAAATAAAGAAAGAAGATATTGTCCTAACAGGGTTGTGTTAATCTCTGAAATGGGTAAGGTCCTGAGGTCTCGTCTCATTGACACTGGCATCTTAAGGCCTGAAGATGCCAGGAGGACTCTGTAGTCTGACTTGGACTGAGGGCTTCAGAGAGTCCACGAATCCCCTGACATTGTATGCAACATCTTAGGGGTAGGGACATTATTATGGGGAGAAATTTCATGGTCGTAATCACATTCTCAAAAGGATCCCTCACCTCAAAAGAGTAAAAACCGCAGGACTAGAAGTTAACACAAAGGTGACATTTGAGGCTGGCCAGAGTGACCCAAAGGACAAGGCCAGATTGGAGCCAGATGACCTCTGGCTGAAACAAGTAGACTGGGTCAAGCTGTAGTAGTAATGTGAGTCTGAGGAGGTGACCTTCACTTCTAGATGTGGGGGAGGGAGGAAGGGAGGTGGATTCCCAGAGATTACCTGGGTTTCTAGAGACTCCATCTGAAAGCAGATCTCTGCCAGGTGAAATCCCATGGCTCACATAATACACCTTTGGTGCAGGACAGGGTGAATCCCCCCAAGTGGGGATTCAAGTCCTGCACCAAGAGAGGGTTCTTGACTGAGTGCAGGAAAGAAGTCAAGCAGAGTTAGAGACAAAGGAAAGTCTATTAGAAAAGGAATAACGCTCCATAGACAAAGTACAGTCTCCTCTCAGAGACAGAGTGAGACAGACTGAGAGGGACAGAGAGGAACAGTGAGAGACAGAGACAAAAGACTGGAAGAAAAAAGACAAATCGAAAGACAGGCAGACAGACAGACAGATAGACCCTAAGTGTTCGGGGAGTTTAGTTTATATACCATTCTTCGTTTCTATGAATTACAGTTTAAAGACTTTGTTTACCTATTTTCTTTTGGTGGTATGGTATACAGTGTGAAAGATAAGGGTATGTAGCATAAAAGTCATAGGTATGTAGCCAGAAAGCCTACCGGCAATCCTCAGCCTTTGTTCCATAGGTTCTCCATGGTTTTTGGCCTAGGGAATGAATGGTTGGGTTTATTTTGTGTAGGGTATGACTTAAAGACTCTGTTTTCCCTTCACAGTATGGGTAAATGGTTTGTTAGTAATGCCAGCAGGTTTTTTTTGTGGGTTTACCTATGGTCTGGCAGCTGCGCACTGCAAGCTCTGAATACAGCTTGATTTAACATTTTGTTCTCATGCCTCCTCCCTACATTACCTTCACTAAGCTGGGCTTTTTGTTGGTTTTAGCGCTGAGGCTCTGGCAGGTACCAGCTAGTGAGATGATGAAGGGGACTGAGCCCTAAGTCTTCCTGGGGCATCAGTGACAAGTGCATAGGAGGGTCTGTGCCCACAACTTTCACAATGTTGTGAAGTTCATCTGTCTCAGAGTAAAAATAATTGTCCACTCTTCAATGGCCTGTGAGCGTGTCCAGCACTGATGCAGGCAAGTCAAAGGAATCATAGAAAAAGAAAGCAAAGGTCATCAAAGCTAAAGGGTCAATTTGGAAGAAATGATCATTCTTAGCGAAAAGTCCCTTAGCCCAACTCTGCGTTGATCAAGCTAATGGACCTTCTGGGTCACAGTTCCCTCTCCCGTGAAATGATGATGTTGGGTTTTTGGGTCTCTGAGGGTACCATCAGTGATGCCACCTTAGGTTTTAAAAAAATGCCCTCTCCTGTCCCCTTCCTGGAGCTCTCGTGTGGAAGAAGAGATTATCCAAAAGCCGCAGGAAGCTTTCCAGGCCTTTTTCCTGCTGCACTCCAAGACCACCCACCCGG
>NW_006494611.1:3267298-3279990 GCF_000325575.1 Pteropus alecto | reverse complement strand
AAGCTGAGGAAACAAGGTGGGTTTTCCTCTTCCTTTTTTGACTTGTCTACCTATTTGCTTTCATGCTCAGCTTGAATACATTCAAAGGACAGAGCTTGGGGAGGCTGGCTCAGGCCAGCTGAGATGTAGCATCAGAGGTGTTGGCTGTTAAATGGGCCAGGGATAGCCAGGACGGGGGGGTGTGAACTTTCCTCTGGGCCCTCTGAAGAAGAGACAGTGCTCTTCTGTTCTAGATGCTCTAGAATGGCTCTAGAATGCTTCTTCTACCCAATGTGTGCCTGAGTAGTTGAGATATGTGTGTGTCTAGAGATATGTGTGTGTATAAATATAGATGGATACAAATCAAGGATTGATGAGGTGGCGGCGATGCTGCCTGTCTGTGGTAGCCAAGCTGCTACCAGTGCATCTAAGGGGGCAGCTCCTGTGTCTGTTCTCACAGGTCTCTCCAGTCACTTCCGCCTGTCACTCCTCCCAACTCCCCAACATCGAGCTGTCATCATCGTCATCTTCTCTCTCACTTTTCCTCCCCACAGCCAGGCTGTTGCTATATCCTCACTTCTTCCTCCACAGCAACTCCGAAATCTGTTCCTTTCTTGGTCTCCGCCCCCTCCATCAGCATCCCCCTCCAGTGTCCCCATCTCTCCTGTCTCTTGTCTCTGCTTCTTTTTGCTTTTCACCCTCTGACTCTGCTGTCTCTGTCTGCTCTGAGTCCATCTGTCTGTCCATCTCTGTCCATGCTTGTTTTATGGGCAGCTGTCTCCCAGCCCCCTCTGAATCCACCTCCCTCTCTTTCTCTCTCTCTCCCTCTCTCTGTTTTCTCTGTTTTGTAGTGTGTTTGTCTATCTCGCCATTGTCTCTCTGTGTCTCACAAACAACTCAGCCACAAACTTCTTGGGGAAGCATTGTTTCTAGCCTCCTCCTTCCTTCTGACCTCATTGTCCAGTTGACTTCTCACTTGGCCTGGGATCAGAGAAGAGCAGACGAGCAGCTCAGGGAGATGGACCTCCTCAGCCTGTGAGAACTAGTGGCTGTAGGCGGAACAGCTGGGTGGGAGAAAGCAGTGATGCAGTCCTCCCAGTTACTAAAACAAGTGGCAGGCCTGGCTCATTTGCATGTCGGGTCTATTTTACATAAATCTGCATATCGAGATGTAGGCCCTGGAGCCAGGTAATGCAAAATGATACAAAATAAGTTAATCAATGTTCCCTGCTGCAGGTGTAAGCCAGCCCTATTTTCCAACTGACAGAGCAGACCCAAACAGTTGGTGTCCTTATGGGGTGGGGGCGGAGAGGGCAGTAGCAGGTGCTGGTCTGGAGTGGGCAGGCAGATCTTCCACCTCAGGCTACGGAAGGCCCAAGGAACAGCCTGCTATCCAGCCTGGTTCCAAAGTAGCCCTGAGAGAAGCTGGGCCCTGAGGGCTGCAGAGGGCTGTGACCAGCCAGCCTGAACCATGGCCTCAACCCAGAGACTCCACCCCAGAGCTAGGAGAATGGGGGGCTTGGGGCTTACCTCACCCAGTGGGAAAATTGAAGTACAAAGAGTGGAGAAAGAACTTTTCCAAGATGACTCAGCTCTCCACAGTTGGATCCAGGTCAGAAGCCTGCACCTGTGGCTCTTGGCAAAGTGACCTTTGTGCTTCTTGTCAGTGGCTAGAATTGGGTGAATTTCCCTCTACACCATTTGACGGTTCGTGGCGACTTTGGGGGAGCAGAGAGGACAGTCTGCCCTTTTCCAACCCCAAACCTTTGAGAGGACTGCCCCTGCTCTAACCACCTTGGGGTGCCCTCCAGCCCGCCCTGCCCCAGCCGTGGGGCCCTGCTCCCACTTTAAGAAGAAGTAGCATGTGAGAGAATAGTGGCCATTCTCCCTCGGTGTTCTCCAGCCTCTGGGGAGTGTGACTTCTTGGCTCCCCCATGGATTGGAAATGGTTCCCAAAACCCTAAGGCTTCTAAGAGACCCTTCATGTGCAAGGGGGATGGAGAACAGGGTTACTAGAAGCAGAGCCTGTCCCAGACCCGGCTCCATTTCTCCTCTGACAAGCAAAGATGAAGCAGACATGAAGACTAAACCTCCCAAAGACCTCACACCTTCTCCAGACACAACCTTCAGTTTGTTTAAAGGAGATTCATAGTTAAGTCACATTTGTACCAACTCTGACTGCTCTTGTCCTCCTCTGCTGCAGGAAGCTGGCCAGTAGAGCACCGTCCCACCACTGGAGAGTACAGACTAACTGTGATGTGCAGGCCATCCCAGCAGGCAGGGTAACCAGTGGTTAAAAGCCGGAGCTTTGCAATGAGCCACATCTCTGTCTATGTCCTGGTGCTATGACTTAAAGACTATGTTTTCTGTGTGACCCAGGGCAAGACACCTGCCTTCTCTGAGCCTAGTTTTCTCCTCTGTACAATATGGGCGGTAATAGTTCCTACTTCATAGGGTTAAATGAGACAAAGCGTTCACAGTACCTCACACAGTGCCTGGCACAAAGGAAGTATCTATAAATGGTAGCCATTAGTATTACTCTTGCAAATATAGCTATCATAACCAGGCCAGCCTAAGTCAAGAGAAGGGAGGTGGAAAGCAGAAATAAGTCCACTTGGAGTCTTTTTCCCACTGCCCTTCCTCCTCCCATCACCTTCTCCTGTCCCTGTCCCTCCATTTTTCTCTTCATATTTGCACCAGGGGGAACATTCTAAAACACAAATATTGTCATGCCACTGACTTGCTTTAAATCCTTTCTGACTCCCTGTTGCTCTTAGAATAAAGCCCAAGCTCCCTGACATGGTTTTACAAGGCTTTTTGTGACCTGGCTCCTGCTCATCTCTCCAGCCTCATCTCTCAGCCTCTAGGAACCTAAGCTTCTAACTTTACACCCACATCTAGGCCTCTGCACTAGCTGCTTCCTGACCCCAGCTACTCACCTGCTCTCCTCTGAGCTTGGAAGTTGTTTCCTCCAGAACACTCCCACTCTCGTGTCTAAGGATTGAAAGAGAAAGGCTTAAAGGGCTCTTTATCTCAGGAGATTTGACCTGAGAGGTCCAAGCCATAGGGATGTCTCAAATCATCCAGTCCGACTGCACCTTTGGCAGAGGGGAGACCCAGGCCCTCAGAGGGAGGAGGCTCCTTCCAGGTTCCACTCATGCCCTCTCCACACCAACACGAGAGATCAGTGACCCCTCTGCTGGCACCGAGGGCCTCTCATATAATGCATGTGCATTTAGTCTTCTAATAACCTCTCCCAGGAAGAATAAACAGAAGACTTGGAGACCAAAAGGAATGAATTCCAAGCCCCAGGAGAGACCACAGGGATGTATTTTGGGGTAAGGCTATCTTAGAGCACCCCTCTGCCATCCCCACAGAGTCACTGTCTCCTTTACCTCTTCCTGATTCTGGTCAGCCTCATCTGCCAAGGGAGCAGAGCCTGTGATTGGGGGACAGAGTGGCAAAGCAGAGAGTCTTGCTGGGGAAATGCTAACTTAAAGGTTAGCCTGAGTGAGACCCAGTCAAGGCCATCACTGGTGTGTGGAAAGCGCAGGGATTCTTGAATCAGGAGGCCTGAGTTCGAGTTCCAGTTGCTAGCTGTGTGAAAGGGGAAACCACTTAACCTCTCTGCACTTCAGTCTCCCTATCTGTAAAATGGGGGTAATAATAGCTCTGCCCTCACTAGGCTGTGTCCTTCGGGTCATGTGGGGTGATCGATGTGAAAATGCCTCCTAAACAATTCGACATTTAACATGCATCCTTCTTAATGAGACCGGAGGAGCCCAGGAAGGTTCTGATCAAAAATCAGGCTCCAATGCCCAGGGTTGATTGCTAACTTACCCCTCTTCTCCTGCTTACATTCCGTGCCTAATCTGTTAGGGGCTGAAAGGTGTTCGGCTTATAAATATTTGTTCCTTATGGCCAGTCTTTCCTGAGTTCTTTCAGCCTGGCTGATAAGATAATCTGCCCTGTGGGGTGAGCTCTGGCACCTGGTGTTCTGCATTGCAGGTGACCTCTCAGACCTAACTTTTTAATACCTAGCAAGTCAATACATGGGCTCTCAATTTACAGGCTGGAGGGGGAGGAGCCACCTAAGAGGGCCTCCGAAATTAATTCTCTTTGTTTCTGAATCTGATATCTAGAGTTGTCCAGAGTCTCTGAGTTAACACCTTTCTTGCCAGATGGTGACCAGGTCTCCACTGAGCTCAGAACCAAAATGGTTTTGAAAAGACTTGAAATGAGCGCCCTTTCTCCTTTAATTAAGTGTGAGGTCTCCATATCTGTTCCAGGCTTTGAAAAGTGAAACCCAGGAAGGCACGTTTTCCAGGCAGAGAGAAGAGGTGTGCGGAATTAATATTCTATCTCAGTTTTTCCTGTGTAATTTAATAAGTCGACTGAGCTTATCGGGGACACCGGGGCTGCAGTCAGTCACTGGGCAAGCTGGGCTCCTGTTGCTACCTCACTTTCCCATTTGACAAAGCTCACATTAGGAGCAGTTGACCAGTCAGGTGAGGTGAGTCAGGGTCAAGGTGAAGAGCTGAAGCCCATCTCACCTTGCTCGGTCACACACCCTCTCATTTGACAACATGTCCCTCCCCACCTCAAACATTCTAGCCAGATCCTCACAGAGTTTTAGGTGAAAGCTGAACTGCACTCGCCCTCCTGGGCTCTGAGCCTTGGGCCCCAGATGGACCCCACTGCCTTCCACCTCTCCCAGCTTCATGTGGGATTGACTTGAGCAAGATATTGATGTGCTAGATGTTAAAAAGAGGAAGAAGAAGAAGAAGAAGAAGAAGAAGAAGAAGAAGAAGAAGAAGAAGAAGAAGAAGAAGAGGAGGAGGAGGAGGAAAGGGGACAATGACAAAAAGAAATCTCTTTAGCACTTCTTGCCTTCCTGGCTCGCAGACATCTATCTTATTGCTGTTTCTTCACATGACAGAGAGAGAGAGAGAGAGAGAGAGGAAGGGGAAGAGGAAGAGGAAGAGGAAGAGGAAGAACTACCCCAGCCCTGTACCCCAAGGAAGAAAAGCAGCTGTCTGGACTAGCTGAGTCCCAACCCCCAGCAGACTCTCCTTATCCTCCCTCCCAACCCCATTCTCCCCCTCCTCTGCTGGCCAGAGGGCAACTCCAGAGCTGCTTCTCTCTGGGGCTGAGGACCCTCAAGAAATGTTTCATAAAAGTAAAATTCTCATATAAAATTCCAAATCCCTGGAAAGAAATCTTTGGAACCCAGTGTGGGAAACATGATTCTGGGTGTTCATCTCTTCATGAACATCTACTAAGCGTCTGCTTACTCCATAAGAAACACTTGGGAGGGAGTAGAATACAAATATAGAAGTTTTTCCCCAGAATAATAAAACTCTAGAGCTGGAAGGGATTTCAGAGATGAACTAATTTACCCCCTTTCTTAACAGATGGATAGACTGAGGTTTAAGAAGGAAACATGGTCTGTCTAAGAAGTTCTAATAACCAAGGTGGGGCCAGCGGGGCTTTAGCTCAGGACTCGCAGGTGGGGGCGGTGTATTCTGTTCCAGGGGTTAGAAGCAGGACCTCTGGGGTCAGAATGACCTGAGTTTAAATCTCAGCTCTATTGTGAGACTCAGCCAAGTTATTAAAACTTCTTTGTGCTTCAGTTTCATCATTTGTAGAATTAGATAACAGAAACTACCTCATGGGGTGGATAAATGAGATAATCTGTGTTATGTGCCTGACATGAACTACACTAAAACATAAGCTTCTTGAAGGCAGGGACTTAGTTTCATTTACTGCTGTATCTTCGGAGCCTAGAACATACCCTGCCCAGAGCAGCAGTCGATAAATACATATTGAATGGATGAGTGCGGCGCATGGTTCTTATGATCATTATTATTTCCCAGAGTACTTTCAATCACCTTTTCTTTTTTTATTCTGCACTCTTTTCTCTGTTTACTCCTTGTATCAGTGTGTACATGGGCACTCCTGCAAACACACACACATTCACACCTGCACGTCCCTCTGCTGCACTGCCTCTGTCTCTCCTTGTGTCTCTTTTCACCTGCAGGGGGAGAGGGAGAACTATAAGGCTGAATCCAAACCCTTGCTTTCCTACCCAACCCCCAGTGTTCAAACCTCTCCTTTATGCAGTATCTGAATCCTGGCCGCTCTCCTCTAACATACTTTGGGCTGCCTAATAAGTCAGAGATGATTTAAAAAAAAAAAAAATCTCACCACTTCTTTTTCCTTTTCAAGGAGGGCCGTCCACTTATTTTTGTTTTGTCTGACTCAAAGCTGACTGATGCAATTCCCTTCTGCTTTGACAAATAGGGACCCTCAGCATAGAAGGAAACAGAGCCAAAGTGAAAAGAGAAAGGGTCAGAGGCTTTCTGGAGATTTATGAAGTCCCCGTTCGAGCCCAGGCAGCTGGACAGTTCTATTCTCTGTTCAGGCCTTGAGTTTCAGGAAAACACCAGACTCTGAGACGCGCCTTCTTTTGAGTCATTTGGGTGGGGCTGGTGTTTCTATAGGTGTTATCTTCCTATTTCCCCCTCCTTCCGAGCTTACAGCTGTGAGCAGTGAGTGGGAATGCCTGCCTTCTTTTACCTTTGGGGTCTAGGACACCAGAGCAAAATACAAAAAGATAATCCTTCAGTTCTTCTCAAATCCCATTTTCACCCCTTTTTTCCTATCTCTGGGTTTGGGGTTTTAATTCATTTTAAATTAGTGCTCATCTTGAGGGGAAAATGTGTAGGAAATTGAGACCAGATTATAACACAACATAAATAACTCAATCCTATAAATTAACACAGGTCCACAATCCTAGACCTAAAAGAATCAGACCACAGGCAAATAAGAATTTGGCTAATAATAGAAAATAATAATAATAATAATAAATAAGGCTGATGGTCTGCCAGAAACTGGATTGGTGTTACCTAAAGACAAATTGTAAAGTGAAATGCTTAATCCAGGCAAACTGTAGAGGTTTATGTGTTCCCTTAATGTACATGACTAAGAAACAGATCCCATTTACTCTCACCTTCTTTTTAATGACTTAACTGAACAAGGGTCTTAATTTACTAAATTAATGGAAATGTTGGCTCTGTGCAGATAAATAGTTTCCACCCTTTTGAGGTTAGCCTCCCCTGTTTGTCTGAGCTCAGATCTTCCCAGGCACAGTGCCTAATGCCAAGTAAGTGTCCAGTACCCCACTCTAACCAAGCAGGGAGGCGAGGTGTGATAGTCCACCTAGTGGGGCTCCAGTCAGCTGAGGCAGGTGGCAGAAGTGTCTCTTTCCACAATTACAGGTCATCTGAGTGAAGGGATATACCTGCTAAGTTGAGAGTGACCGTGCACTTCGAGTTCAGCAAACTGACAAAGCAGGTCTGTTATGGACTGCATATTTGTGTTGCCCCCCCGACACACACACACAAATTTATATGTTGAAATCTAATCCCCAATATGATGGTATTGGAAAGTGATACCTTTGGGAAGTGATTGGATCATGAGGGTGGAGCCCTCATGAATAGGATTAGTGCCCTTATAAAAGAGACCCCAGAGAGCTCTCTCACCCCTTCTGCCATATGAGGACACAGTAAGAAGATGAGCGGCTATGAATTAGGACCTCATGAGACACTGAATCAGTTGGTGCTTTGATCTTGGACTTCCCAGCATCCAGAACTGGGAGAAATAAATGTTTGTTGCTTAAGCCGCCCAGTCTATGGCATTTTTGTTATACCAGCTCAAATGGGCTAAGACAGAGTCTCAGAGCATTATGGGAACAAGATAGTCTTGCTGGGTGTCAGAGCTGGAGTGTGGAGCAGGGAGTCAAATGCTGGAAATGTTCTCCTCTAGCCTGGGACCCTAACCTCGAGAAGCATGACTCTGCCTAAGCCACAGGAGCCACTTAAAAACTCTGCCTGCTCATCAGTTCAATGTCCATTGCTTTGTTCTGCCCCAGACATTGGCTGTCACTCAGTCTCAGGCTCTCTCCCAGTCCAGCCTTCCTGGCTTATCCTACCTTAACTTGGCAACCGGGTTCCATTTCTGCTTCATGGCTGTCTCGGAAATTCTACAATTTCAGTCACCAAGAATTACTCCCCCAGGCACAAAATCTACCTCAGTCTCTTTAGCTATATCCAGCTCAGGTGCCTGAGATACCACAGCATGCCAGACTCTGGAGAGGGTAGGGAAGAGGCATGTGGGGAAGAAGGGGTGGGAACTAGAAAATAAAAAGAGTGGGTCAAAATGGACAAGGAAGGAAACATTTGGGTGAATATTAGAAAAAGAGTTAAAAATATACTCCTGTGGTACAGTGGCATGAGTGGGTTGGGTTCTTTAAAGGGCCAATGATAGAAAAATTGGGACATTAATTTCCTACACCCTTTGGCATAAAAAGAGATCCCCTGCCGTGAACCCCAATGATGTGGCCTCAGCCTGATTCCTTCAGCTTTTAGATGTGACCTCTATGGAATGACAGAAAGGAATGGCTATTTGAGCTGAGAAAAATTTATTCAAACTCTATGCAGTGTGCTAAAGCTCTTTTCTTGTTAGCTCCGTCTTTGTTCCAAGAATGTCTTCTTTATTACTTCTGGAGGTTTTAATGCTTATGGCGATCACCTGGCTCTTTCTGGTCTGGGGGTCGTCTGTCTCCTCACAATGGGCCTTACTTCTATTTTATAACATCCTCTATTTCAACTCAGTACTTGTTGGCAGAAGGTACATAGGAAACAATCAGATCTATGAAACAAGCTATCAATATTTGCCTTCCTGCCTCGTCATGGGTCACAGCCTCTGACGCAGAAGTGATGCTTTAGGAGTCTGTACCTGGTTACCCAGCCACTCACATTCCCAGAAAGTGCGCAGCACTAGTCATTCATGTTGATCCAAACAGAAAACGACTCTTAGGAATCACTCTAGCTTTGCCCCATCATCCTCCACACACCCAACCTTGGAAAATTTCCTCTCCGGCCTAAGAAAAAAAAATAATAACAACCTGAATGGGCACATAGACAGCATATTTATCAAAATTTCAGATAATATAAAATCAAGAGGAAATCACTAAATAGGGTAAAAGAGTAAGATTCCACGTCAAACTTCATAGGCTAGAACGAGGAACTGAATTTAACAAATAAAATTACTAGCGGGAAATGTAAGGTCTCACTCTTGGGCTCAAAAACAAAGAAAAAAAAGAAACAAACAAACAAAAAAAACAGCATAGCTGTATAATTTCAGAATTTGGAAGCTGGACCTAAAAGAGCTACATGTTGATTGCAAGCTCAATGTGAGTCAAGGGTATAGTGTGACTCTCAAAAAACCTAAGGCAAGTTTATGCTGCATCAATGGAACCAGAGAACGCAAAAGAAGGAGATGAAGGAGGTGATAATCCTGTTCTCAGCGCTGCTGGATCGAGCCTGATGTGTTTCCTTCTGACGACACTCTAGGATGAACGCTGACAAACTATCATCATTGGAGGGGTGGAAACAGGAAGGTAGAGAATCTGGAAATTATAACAAACAAGAATCATGAAAGAACTAAGGAAGTTTAACCCCTAAAAGGAAAAAAAAGATCTAAGGAAGCATGAAAGCTGCTTTCAAAACAAAACAAAACAAAACTGTTTTAAGGGCTATCCTATACAGAAGAGACAAAGCTTCCCCCTGCCCAACTCTAGATGTCAAAAATAGGTCCATGAGAATAAGTTACAGGCTAAATTTTTGTCCTTCCTGAGGAAAACCTTTCTTTTCTAACAGCGGGAACTGTGCAAAGCTAGAATGGTCTGCCAGGTGAGGTAATGAGTTCCCTGTCACTAGAGGTATTCAGGCAAAAGCTGGAGGATCGCATATGAGGTATGCTGTAGGGAGAATTCTCGTATTAGAGGATTGGCTCAGATGACCTTTAAGGATCCTTTCAACTCACAGATACTCTGATTCTGAGAGTTGTTATAATTTATTATATGATTCCCTACATGAAAATATCTAATTCTCTTTGATAAAGCAATAAAGCTACTGAATTTGGGAACTACTTCCTTGTTCTCTCCATTTTAAAACTTCAGATAAAGAGCACAAACTCCTGAGACAATTGCCTGGGATCAAACCTGGCTCTGTTACTTATTAGCTGTGTGACCTTGGGCAAGTTGTTTAACCTCTCTGAGCCTCAATTTCTTCATCTATGAAATAGGAATAATGAAATAGGAATAATAATAGTATCTACCTCATAGGGATGTTATGAACATTAAATAAATTAGTATTCGAAAAGCACTCAGAACAATGCCAGCATATATTATAAATGTGTTTGATAAATTGAAAAGAATGTAAAATGGCTGAAAATGAAGAATAGGAATGGTTCAAGAATGTCCTCCTCCTTTATCAACTCATCACCTACAGCTCTGGCTATAAAATAGCCAAGAACCCAAAGATAGGGGAAAAAAAAAAAAAAAGAATGCAAAAATCACGCAGGCTCCTTAAGCTCTCAAGGGGAAAGAAAAAGCTTCCTGCTATTGCTTAAGGTAACCTCTGAAAAGACCTGTGTTTAATGACACCGGTTTATCCCTACCTCCCCCACCCCTCCTCTGTCTTCTTGGAGTTGCTAGGAGGCCAGGGGTATGCTGCATTGTAATAAAGCAGCTTGGGGGGAGGGTGGGGGCCACAGAGTGTTAGATATACAGGACCTGTCAGCGGGAGCTTAATATCCTCTTACTGGAATAACTATTGTCCCAGCTTCTCGACAAATACCAACCATCATTAATAAAAGGACTAATAAAAGCATTTATTGCGCTCAGGCAATGGCTTCGCTTTTTCTAGCTCCAGGGCCTTGGCAGAGGCAGCTGCTGAGGGTGAGGGCTGGAAAAACGAGACTCCCATTGCAACCAAAAGATCAGCCCCTGCCTCCAGCCTCAATCCAGCACCCTTCCGAAGGGCTGGGCAGCCAGAGCAGTGGGAGACTGGAGAGTGAAGATAATGCATCACTTAAAAAGGACCCAGAGGCATCAGACTGCTGGGTCCTTTTTAATAGTAAATAGGGGGTAGTGATGCTTAAAGAAAAATTGTCTTATTATGACTTTCTTTCAAGAAGTTTAAAGCACATCATCTTCTAAGATTACTATTATCCCCATTTTACTGAGTGGAAAATGAAGGCATGGAGGGATTTAGGGGCTCACTCAGCCATATGATATATGACTTCCTTGCCAGAACAAAGCTAGAATCCAATATTACTGCCTCCTAAATCCAGGAAGATTTTGAAATTAAAAAATAGCGAGGCTATATGTATCTGTGTCTAACCTCCATTGGGGGATCAGTGAATGCTGTGATCATCATCATTGCTTCTCCAAATTATTATTGTTGTTATTATAATAACTAGTGGGTAGACTTGAGTGGGTGGTGAATACCAGATAATTACTAAGACCCCAAAATTAAAGTGTTGACTCTTTACTTTTCCATGGCTGCTCTAAGATGAAAATGAAAGCCAGCCTCCAGAAAGCCCCGAGAAGAGCCCTATCTTGAGGTAGAGTGAGGAGGGGAAGGCAATGAAGAAACGCCGGACTCAAAGGCCTAAGAAGCCAACCTTAGAGAGCCTGGGATTCTTGACTGTGGATAGCATAGCTGCACTGGAGGCCAAGACGGCACAGTCAAATCTGGGTTCAAATCCTGGCTCTGACAGTTCTTCGCTGTGTGCCCATAGGAAAATTACCTAACCTCTCTGAACTTCAGGTTCCTCATCTGTAAAATGGGGAAAATATTCATCCCTGCCCCCCTAGGGATATTATAGGTAAGGATTAGAGGATAGGCTGTGAGAACTCAAAAGAAGACGGGTTCTTTCCACCTCCGAGCCTAGAGCTTTGCCAATGAAGAGGAACACTAACTGAAGCCCCATGTGACTTTCCTGACATCAGGATGACATTAGGAGTCAGAGGAGTCTTTTTCTCAGGACTACTTGGGTTCAGTGGAGAATAACTTTGGCCTTAGTTTCCCCCATATTTAAGACAAGGCAACAAAACCTCTGCCCTTGGCTCCTCCCTGCCCCTGAGGGTTATCAGATGAGTAGAGGAGATGCCATCCTGGGAGGAAAGGTGGGCGTTAATAACAGCACCCTCAGTCTCTATTATTATTGTCATTATTCTGGCTCTGTCCAGTAAGCAGCGGGGACCCAGGTGATTCATTGTCTGCACACCACAGCCCTGGTCCACCTGTTGAGACTTGCCCGCCTGCCAGGATTCTTCCACCTAAGAGGTCTCCTCCTCCTCCCCAGCTCCTGAATGCACATCAGGGTCCTCCATCACTACATGGGAAGAGGGTGTGAGAGGGACATTTGGGAACAGAGTGCGCAGCTCAGAGGGGGCGGGACTTCTGTGCCATGGCTGCAGCTCTGCCTCACATCAGCAGCCACAGAGGGAGCCTAGGGTATGGGGTTAGTGGTTGCTGGGGCTCCTGGAGGTTGTGAGGTTCAGACCATCCACTTCTGGAGAGATCCAATTCCTTCGAAGTAGCCCTGGGGATGGCATGGAACAAGGAGAGAGGGGTTCAAGAATAAGAGGGCTCAGGCCTGGCTCTATTTTTATGACAGCCCTCCTGGGTGGCGTGAGGTGGGATTGGGACAATGGAATGAGGGGCAAGCCCTTGCCCACCTCCAGGGTAGCTGCTCTGAGTGGCAGAGACCTGGCATAACAAGCTGAGCGGCATCAGATGTTTCTTAAACTCTGTAACCCAAATACCTGGGTCCTAAAATTTCAACAACTGCTGGGTGTA
>NW_006494611.1:3257617-3265394 GCF_000325575.1 Pteropus alecto | reverse complement strand
ACACCCGCCAACTCCCACCCCAGGGTATTTTCAGCCTTCCTTTTAGAACAACATACCTTCCCTGCTTTCTCCCCGGCTGGCTTTTCAGCATACCCTGCTCTGGGTGCCTAGAACACAGTGGCATTCTTTTTTCTTCTAAAGTTGAGAAAAGGAGACCCTCATCTCTATGTATATTTTCATTTTTAAATTCAAGACAATCATCCTGAAGGAAGTTTCCTGAAAGAGAAGACAGAAGACACATTTTGGAGCCTGCCAGTCTTGAACCCTGGGTATGTGACCCTTGGCAAATCACTTCACTTCCCTGAGCTCCAGTTTCCTCATCTGTAAAATGGGGACATCAGCCCTCACTGTGCAGGGATTAAAAGAGATAACACTCAGAATGCCAATCAAGGAAGGGCTGAGTTCAGCTGAGAGACCCAAACAAGAAAGGACACATTCCGTTGCTTCCTCTTAGAATGGGTACCTAAAGCTTTTAGGACCTAAAAAACAAAAACAAAACAAAAAAACCAAAAAAACCCATAAACAAAACAAAACCACGTGCATTTGAGCTGTTGCTAGTGACTCAGTAGTGAAATGGGATAGCGCCCATCCTCCAAAAGGCTCCCCAAACCCCTGCCAAGAAAGGGAGATGGGTCCTTCCTGTTCCAAAGGGAATGAGGGCTAAAGCCAAAGCCTCCTCCAAAGCCCAGCGGACAGGTGGCTCTCAGGCTGACCTTTGACAGGCCGAGTAAGCCCCACAGTTTCATTGTTCCACCCGGGCTGCAGAGCTGGTTGGTGGAGTTGGCTTAGAGAAGGATATTTTGTATTTGGCTTTTGAAATGACTAATGAATGAGCTGTCTCCACTGCAGGAGAATTATGCCACTTAAGCAAAACCTAGCTGGGCTGGTCGGCTCAGAGATAGCTAATAGGAAATGCCTGTCAGAACACTGACGCTTCAAAGCCAAATATATTCTTACTGTGTTCTCTGTTTGCTAAGTTTACTTTATGCAAAATATAACTCAGCTGAAAATATGTAGATGGCAGAGAGCTCGCTCCTTCCCTCTGGAAGAAATGGCGAGGAGGAGGAGGAGGTCCCGCCGGGCTGAGAAATAGCCAGGCCCTTTGATTGGCCAAAGAGCACAGACCTCTACTCCGCAGAAAGTCTGTGCTACGAATGGGCTCATAGCAACTACAGTCTTCAAAACAGAGGCAGCTTCCCTCCCACCGGGCTTCCAGACAGCGGGAACAGAGCGACGGGGGCACGAGTGAGAGCACAAGCAGCCCAGCCTGCCATTGCGTCAAGCGTCACAGCAGCCAACCACCCACATGGGCACATCTGAATTTTTGCCCTTTTGTGGTCCTACCCACCAATACCCACCCTGCATAGGTGCGGCATAAAGTCCCCTAGCCAAGAAGCAACCAAGAAAAGTCATTGACCTCCAGAAACCCAAAATGGGTGGCAGCATTTCAGAAACAGAGTTGATGCTGAAGCTACATAATTGGTGGGAAGAGCTCCGAATGGAGAGTCAGGGTGTTTCTGCCTCTTTCCCCTGTGTGACCTTGCAAAAAACATTTCCTCTTTTCAAGCCTTGGCTTTGCCATCTGTAAATGGAGAGATCGGACCAGCTCAGCAATTCCTAGGGTCGCACTGAGCTAACATTGTCCATTTTACATGATAGAATGGAGGCAGGACTGTGGTAAAAGGACCCACTTCTCAATTCTCTGACCCTCTCCCTCTCTCCTCTCAAGGACTGCCATGGGTTGCCATGAGGAGCTCAATATAAAGACAGGATCATCTTTGTAGAAATACTTGAGATTTCTCACTACCTGAAGTGGGAAAGACCTCCTGAGGCCATGACCAGGGACAGTGGTATATGGAGAAGTCCTGCTGAGGAGGAGCAAAGAGATAGGGACTCCTACAACCTTTGACCTGGAAACACCCTAATCCCATAGGGCCATAGTCACCAAGCCACCCGATGGCCATTCAGCCCCATTTCCCAAACACTCTACCCAGATAAGGCGTCTGGACTTCCTTGGGGAAGACACATGGGTTTACTTCTTTGAGATCAAAGTGAGAGCTGGGCTGAAGGGGCCTTGGGCTTCCCAGAAGAACCTGGAGAATAGGTAGCACAGAGTCTATCATATAGTGTGCTGGCAGCGTAGGGACACAGATAGGAATCAGACACAGTTCTGCTCTCGAAGAGCTCCCTCTTTCAGTGCAAGATGGGTACATATGGAGGAAAAAGAATGCCACAGGGAACATGACATGACACCCACTTTAAGCACATTACAAGTTCAGAGAAGCAAAGCCCTTGGGCAAGCTGCTGAATGTCTCTGAGCCTTGGTCCTCACCTGTAAAATGGGGATAATGCTTACCTGCTGTATAGGACCAGAGATGTATGTAAATACCTGGTACATTTTAATCACTGGATAAAAGGGATCTATCACGGTTTTTATTACCGTGGCTTAGAGGAGAGTGTCTAAGGAGGTGAGCAGAGACTCCATCCATCCCTTTAGCTCTTGTGGCCAAGCCTGGGTTGTCTAAACCTCCAGGCTGGCTTTTCCCAGGCTGCTTGCTGTCCCTCCATTTACCCCAGTTTGCTTTTCCTTTATTGAAAAGCCAAGCTGACAGTCCTCAGAGTAGGTTTCAGAGCATAGGAGGCTTTGGTGGGGTGAGGGGAGGTGAGGGAGTCTGTTGCAGTAGTGAGAATCAAGGAGAACAGTAAAGACCCGGCACAAAGGGTGTGTAACAGGGAGTCTGAGAAGCAGCGGCAGCTGGGATGTGTCAGGGCCTCCACACAATGTCTTGTACATGGGCCCGCATCACAGATTATTAGTTGAAGGATTGATTCTCCTCTAAGTGAAGCAGGGTCCAAGTTGGGAGATGCCGAGAAAGGCTGGATAATGTGCCATCAAATGGGGTGAGACAAGTGACTGGGTAGATAGATGCAGGCAGGCATCAAATGGCAGAACCGAGCAGAACAGGGCATTCAGCAGGTCAGCAGGGAGCCGGGAGCCAGCAAAGAGCATCACCACAGTGCCTAGAAAGTCCTGAGCCAGGTTTGGCCAAGTAGAGGGACTGTCTCTAGAATGTGGGGGTCCCAGGGCCTTAGGGAAGAGGTTGCCACTGGTGGATAGGAGCAGAGGAGCTACATGACACCCAGAAAACCAGTCAGAGGAGCTAAGACTAACTTAGGCCACCTTAGAAAGCCATGCAGAAACAAGAGCGGAGCATGACAGCCCATTAAGTTGGCAGATGGGATCAGTGGTGAGAATCCCCCAGGGACCTCCACACACAGGCAAAGGCAGGGGTTGGGTTGTGGAGGAACTGACTTGGCTGCCAAGGTGGTCAGCGGTGGCAAGTCCAGCAACCAGAGGGGCAGGTGAACATGGCTCAGGGCAACTCAACTTGGAAGATTAGTCCATTAGACAGGTGGACTAGAGCAGCAGAAGTCCAGAGGCCGGAAGGCAGTGGCAACCTGGTTTTGGGTGGCTGGACCTCAGCTAAAAGTGGGGTGCAGTGAGGGGAGTAGAGGACTGTCAGGGCCCACTCCCAGTCAGCTGGCTTTTGCAAGAGGAGTAAAGAGCATGAGCTTTGGACTCAGACAAGCCTGGTTTGCTTCCCAGCTCCCTACCTAAGTAACTATATGACATTGGAGGTGACACTTAAAGTCTCTCAGTTTCCTTATCTGTAAAGTGGGAATAATTATAGCACCTACTTCATAGAGGTGAAGATTAAATAAGGTCATTTATGGAGCTTCTGGCATATGTAGATGCTCACAAAATTGTACCTGTTCTTACTGTGATTATCAGCCCTTGGGATTGTCAGGTTCCCAGAAAATGAGGGATTTAGGTTTGATGAGTAGAACGTGGCAGAAGCTCAGCCCCTATGAGAAAGGACAGTGAAGGGAAAATCACAAAGGCTCCGATCAAGATAAACTCCTGCTCAAACCCCTCCTCCACCATTGCCTATCTGTGAGTCCTTTTGCATGTGACTTGATCTCTTCAAGTCTCAGTTTCCTCAACTGTAAAATGGATATATTAATATCAGGCTTTTGAGGTTTCTGTGACAAGTAAATGAGATAACGTCTGTGAAGTGCCCAACTCAATAAGTGCTTAGTAAGTGACTACTCGATGGACGAGGCTGATATGTGAAGGAGGTGAGACGGGAGACCGAGGGGGCCTCAAGGGCCCAGGACTCATCCTCTATACCCCAGATCTCAGATCTGTCACAACAGAAATACTTTGTCCTTGCAAAAACAGAAGCAGCCAGAGCTATGGGAGCCCCACAGGAATGCACCCTGAGAACACACTTGCATACTCTGATAAACCAGGTAAGTAAGCCATATCTGATGACGGAGGGCAGCAGTGGCTCCAGCTGGGAGAGACCCAAGAAGAGAGAATGAGGAAAGGACTGGTGGAGGAAAAGGTATTTTTCATGGATCCACTAAGTAAATAAGTAAGCACTGATTGTGGACTTTCTGTGGGCTAAGTCCTGTAGATACCATGGTGGACAAGACAGCTGTGGTCTCTGTAGCCCCCAAACTGAGCCTAGTGTGAAGCAATGAAAAGGGAGCTTGAGTAAGATCATTCGGTGGCTACACACTGGCTGGAATGAAGTAGGGAGGAAATGAGGGGCAGGTCGGTGCGGGAGTGCTTAGTGCGATCCGGTAAGAGGCGATGAAAGCTGGGTGGTGGCTGAGGAGACAGGCTGTGTTGTGGTCGGAGCAGCACCGTGGGTGTGCATCAGACAGACCCAACTCTACCGCCCACCAGCTATTTTGCTCTGGACAAATTGGTTATTTGGCTCTTCAGTTCCCTTCCCAAAGATAGTAGTCTCTACCTCGTAGAGTTTGGGTGACTATGAAATTACACGATACACAGAAATCCTGGCTCTCAGTAAGTGTTCAGTAAGTGAGGGCCATTGTTAATAAGAACATTAATAATAATGTTCTAATTAATAAAAATGAAGCTAGGATACACTCTGAAGGAATAAATGACAAGACTTGGTGACTAAGTGTGGGAAATATTTTAGTTGACACCTGGGCAACTGTAATGAGATTGAGTATCTTCTGTGGGTCAGAAATGGAATCCCTGCTGGGAAAGAAGGTTTGGACGGGGGTAGAGTGGGGAGTCCAGTCCCAGCTAAAGAATTCTGAAGTCACCATTACCGGATATGCAGTTCAGTTTAGAAAATAGCCCTTGAGTTCAGTCTCTGGGTTAAAACGTTTCCACCTTTATTTTCTCCTAGATTTCCTCAGAGAGCAGTCAGAAGGCTATTCCCCGAGAGCCCCAGAGCCAGAGTCAGCTTGGGATACCCCTTGCTCCTTGGCCCAGGTCAAACTCTAAGAGAAAGATCCTGCACCAAAAGTGTAGTGTGGAAGGATACTCAATGAACATAGTTCCTTCCACAGACAAAACAAAACCTCAATAAACATACTACTTTTTTTTTTTTTAGTGGCAGCCTTATTGTAAGAAAGGGACTTACAGGACAAGGTCCCGGCTAGGAACAAAGGAAACACTCCCACTACCTCTCCTGCCAAGTGGCTTAAATTCTCGGAGAAGTCTTTGAGCCAAAATTCACAGGGAAAAGTCTCAGAAGACTGTCCATCAGGTAAGAAAATGTAGGCAAAATGTAATGTGTAAAATGATGAACCAGAAAATCAGCCAGCAAGCCTGCACTCAGCTATGTCTTAATGAGGCAAACTCCAAAGAAGCTTTTCCTTTAATCTGGCGTTTGAAACGAAATGCTGCTAAGAAGTCCCCCACCTCACCCACCCCACCCTATGTGTTGCCATGACTACCCAAGTTCTTAGAACATGAAAGAACTACCTCAGCATTTCCCTCTAAAACAAAAGAAAATTATTCCAGGTTTCTGGGCAGGGAACTCCAAGGAATGGGACCTGTTACTGGATAGCAGGTTCTTCAGAGTTGCTAGTGATGAAATATGAGCCTACAGGGACAGATGGAGCCTTCAGAAAAGCCAGGGAAGGAAACTGGGGATGACAGGACCCCAGCGCTGGCCCCAGCTTGCAGAGGCCACACTCTGCCGTCATTGCTGGCTCTCACCCCTCAGCTGGGCCTCATTTGCCCCTGCAATGAAGCACGTTAAAAGAAAACACACTCTCTCTCCATATGGAAAGGGACAAGAGTTTGGAAGAGAGTAGGTCCCAGCTCAGGAGACCCCAGGGTGGCAGCAAAAGGTGACTTCTCCTGCTCTGTAGTCTTGTTTGCTCTTTGAACAGCCCAGGTGAGGCCGCCCTGTGGCATGACTAGGAAGTCCTTCCAAAGCCCCCTTGAAAGCCTGAAGTCCTGCCAATGGGGGACAATCGAAGTCTTCTCCTGAACCCAGAGAGCAAAGCTGGGGATGTGACAGACGGACAGCCAACCCGCTCCCTCCATGCACCTTCCCCCACCCGAGCTCCGAGCCAAAAACCGGGGCATTTCCCTGGACACCTCCCTCTCCCCCACCCTTCACATTCAATCTTTCATCACATTTTGAGTCTCCTTCCTAAAATGTTGTCAAATTCATCCACTTCTTTCTCCACTGCCATTGTCTTGACTAAGGCTTCATTGTCTCTGGTCTGAAAAGATACATCCAGACCATCTACACACCAGGACTTGAGTGGCTGTTCTAAACCACAAACCTAATCATGTCACCTCCTGTCTAAAATTGTTCAGTGCTCCCCTTGCCTTTAGGATAAATTTTTAAATGCCTCAGAAAAGCATGAAAGGCCTTTCATGATGGACAACTCTTTCTTACGCCTGCTCACTCCAAATTCCATCCAAAAAGAATGCTTTTCCCTGATTTGCATGCTCTCCCACGCCTCCCCGGCTTCACAGTTTCTCACTTGGGAATGTCTTCCCTAACTCAGTGTGCTGGGTAGATCTACTTGCCCGTCTAGATCCACTCTCTGCCCTGCTCTGTACCCCAGAGGCTGCCCCATGTGGAACATATAAACAAACTCCAGTGCACCCTGGTTTCTGGTTGGGTTCAGCCAATGGGGAGCACCAGTAGAGATTGAAGCATAGAAGACAGTGCAGCCAGGGTATTTATTCTCTCTCCGTAGGTTGTATAAGGCTGACTGATTCCAGACAGAAGGTTCTATCAAGGCTAGACTTTCTCTCCTTCCAGAGTACGACACTCCTCTACACACACTTCTTCTGGCCTAGGGATGGTGAAAGCTCTGCTGCTGCTAGCCCTGGGTTTCTGTGATAACTTGTGATGTTCCCCCAAACCCACACCTTTGTGCATAAACCCTCCTAAAATTATCCTAATTTATGTGTCATATCATTCCTCATTGGGACCCTGACTAATATAGTCATCCATTATCTTTGCTAAATCATAATCTTTCCTTGGGATTAAGTTCAGGCAATACCTCCTCCAGGAAGGCTTCCCTCTTCTCCCCAGTCTGAATCAGCTACCCATTCCCTTGGGTTCCCAGAGCCTCTATATATTCCTTTCTCACGGATCTTTCCATACTTTATTACAAAAGCTAGTCCTCTGTCCTAAATCTGAGTTTCTGGAGGATAGAGACCATGTGTTGTTACTCATCTCTGCACCCCAGTATCTGGCACAAAATAAGACCACAGGAAACATTGCTGAATGAAAGAAGAAGAAGCAATAGCTCAGAGTAAGACCCTGCTAAAGACCCATAGGAAACACAGTGCTACTCTTTGTGGGTTGCCTAGTGTAGGAGCTGGAGTCTTCAAAGGCCAGAGTTAGATCACAGACCAGGGGGCAGTTATTTAAAGAACACCCCCACCTCCAGGGACTGGGATCCATGTCAGTGAGCA
>NW_006494611.1:3252350-3257586 GCF_000325575.1 Pteropus alecto | reverse complement strand
TATTTCAACAGCTGTGCTTCCTGGGGAAAAAGAGTGGCCAGCCTCCCTCAGCCCCAGGGAGACAATGGAAGTGTCCATCTTGAGCTGGGAGCCCTATGAACCTGCTGTTAACCCCTGAGAAACTCAGTTTACTGAAATAAATTTCTAAAAGGCCCGAGGCTGTTCCGAAACACCCAGCATCACTATTCCCCAAAACACCACCAAGTCATTCATTCATTCATTCATTCAACCAACAAAGTTTATTGGGGGGCTGCTTTATGCAAAGCACTTCCCTTTGATTTATTCTATTGAAATTCTATTCAAAAGGGAAAAGTTATTTTTTTTCTTCCAGTCTGAGTCCCTGCTGGGCCCTGTAACAGGACTGGCAGGGTCAGAGGAGGGCTTCGAGGTAGAAAAGCCCCAGGCACCTGGACAAATCATGAGGCATGGAGAAAACATGGTGAGTGGGAGGCAGAATAGTGAACTGGTGTAGTAAGAGGGCTCGAGAATCCTGGTTCCCACCTTTTCTAGATATGTGACCTTGGGCAAGTTATCTCATATCTTTGTGACTCAGTTTTCTCCTGTGCAAAATAGTGGTCAAAATAGGACCCAGCTCCTAAAGCTGTAGTGAAAATTAGATGAAACAAAAACTCCTCTGGGAGGTTGCCGAGAGCAGTGGATCCCAATCCTATCAGACCCAATACTCTCTTTTTATAGCAAATATTTTATAAGACAACCTTTACTATTCTGAAATGAAAATTATAGATAATATAACTCGCTTACACACGTCATTTCTTAAAGAATCAGTATACTGCCCTAACTATAGAATAATGAACTAAAAGGAAATAATTTAGAATAAAATAATATGCACTTTAATCTATAAATGTTTGAGCATAACTGCACCAGAAGATATAAGACAATTTTATCTACTTATAATGAATAAGTTTGAATTTAAGAGAAGTAAAACAATATTAACTGGAACATTATGGGAACTTCTTTATATTCGATGTTCTGAAGCAAGACTAAATAAGTACTATATATTCATAGAGATGTGTACAAATGCAGATGAATAGAGTGTGCTATTTTGGCAACTCAGATACCATGAGCATTTTGCCGTTGGTATCGTAGTTTTCTGAAATAGTGAACGACTCCTGATAAAGATAAAATATAATATTCTCTCGGTTTATGTGATGGTAGTATTCGTGAAAAATTCAGTGTCTATTAAAACTGTGCAAAAAGTTCTTTGTGTTATCTACAAAAAGGAATTAGGTTCTAGGCCGAGACCAACAGAAAGAGATTTTCTACCTATGTGAATGTCTGGTGGGGCATGAAACGTCACATGAAGTGCAGGACAAATCTTCATTGTATAAAACTGCCCCACCTAAAGCAAGAAGTCTGATTCCCTCTGCTTCCCCCAAGAAGAGTCCCTGCTGCCAATGAAACAAACATAAATACACCATTTCTAAAATGCCTCCAGGGGCAGCACTGACTCCACTGAGGATCAGTGGGCCAGAGTTCACGGTGTTATCCAACTGATCAGGAATGCAAGATGATAGCCACACCACCTACAGGAACACAGACAGACAGACAATGTTACGGAAATCTACTGGCACATCATGCTCTGACCCCAATGCTTTACTGTGTCCTGCTACATTCTTGTTTGGTCAGGAGCACAGAGTAAGGTTGTTCCTGATGTATAGGGGACCTGGTCTCTCTGAAGAATATGAAGAAGAAATCAGCATCAAAATAGGCAGAGCTACATCACTTAGACTTCCAGGCAGAGAACGAGTCTTAGTAAACTGACAGATCCTTTTATTTTTTTCTTCCTGGTCAACTACTAGGGACTCTTTGAAAAGCAGATCCTCAGCACTCTGTAAGTAACCTCGAATGGCTCACCTGTGCATGGCTCCATTGTGAATCAACATCAAAGAGTAGTTCACAATGTTATGACATTTTGCCTCTTGACTAACATATCTAAAGAAACACCATTGTCTTTTGTGGATGTAAACTGCACTTCTAGCAAGACCAGTTAAAGCACTGAGGTGAGCTGATGTGTGCTGACCCCTCTTATTCCTGTGTGCAGCCTTAACCATCAATAAAACCATACTTGAATCTGAGGTTCCATTTCCCACAAATAGGACCAATCACTTCAACCATCCCAGGAGGAGGCAGCTCCTTAGGCAGGAAACTAGAATTCAGATGGTGGGACCAGATAGAAAGGAAACTTTCCTCTCCTTGGTTTTATTCCTTTAGTGGATCCTTCTGAACTTTCAAGAGGATGGCTATCCAGGCTTCTGCCCTGAGGCTGGGACTGCTGTGATGATACTGACTATCGCTAGGATAAGGCAGGACCCGAACCCTTATGTTCAAGTCACATCTTATAAACGAAATCAGAATCATGTTACTTGCTCTGTTTATTTCTTTTTTGTTATCCCCAACCTGCAATAATAGTTGGTGGCAGTGAGTCTGCCTTTTGGAGAAAGTGCTTCTATCCCTAGACAGAATGAATCCACCAAAGCTGGGAACTAGGCAGGTTTGTCATGTATCACGTACATGTGTTTTTGGGGACAGAGAAGAGGCCAAGAGAAAAAGAGAACAAATACATAAATAAACATATTTTCTCAAGGTTTGTCTCTCGTCACCTCCTGCTCTTCTCAGGAGGTAAAGCTATGGTGGTCCCTAGATGCCCCTAAAGGCAGAACACATACCTGGGAGGGGACTGGGAAAGCTCTGTCTTCTGAAGAGAAACTGCCAACATCATTTCTAAATGTCCAGAGGAATGTGACAGAGCGACAGAGACCTGAGACTTGGAGCTGCTCCCTTTAGCAAGCCCAGCAGCCTTCTGAACATTCCTGATATCTCTACCATCCGGCCTTCTGCAGCATAAAAAGATCTCCCCAACCTGGGGCACATTTGGGGAGAGACCCAGAGAGGAAAACCGACTACTGGACGTGAATACAGATCTCACAAAGCCAGCGCACTCGATCAATGATTTTCAGCTCTGCATGCACGTTAGAATCACCTACAGAGCTTAAATACACCTAGGCCTGGGCTCCACCACCAGAGATTCTGATTTAATTGGCCTGGAGTATGGCCCAGGCATGGATATGCTTTAAAAACTCCCCAAGTGATTCTAACATGCAGCCAGAGTTGAGAACCACTACATTATACAACAGGAGAGGCCCTCAGGACCTCACTCAGGTCCCAGTTACTCTTAATTTATATACACTCCTAAGAATACAGTTGTCTGTTTTCCTAGCTGGTATAAGATTTAAAGCAGCAGATTTAGAAGGGGGAAAGACTGCTAATGAAAAGACACTAAAAGCAACAAGACATAACAAATGAGGGTCTGCTCACAAGAGTAAAAATAGAAAACCTATAAAAAGCAAACCTAGCACTCAACCCCTCCCCTCTCCAGTATATCCTATTTACAGTAGAGCCTGAGGAGATCACTAGGTGGGGTGGGGAGCCGGGTGTCGCGGTGCGAAGGGCAGTGATATACATTGACTACCCATGATATGTAAGGGATATGATGACAGTTGTTACAAACATTACCCCATTTAATTCTCAACGCAGCACTATGAGATAAATATTATTACCCCATTTGACAGATGAAGAAGCCAAGACTCAAGGAGCATCATGGGCTTGCTCAAAGTTGCACAAATGTTGAGCTGCAACGCTGGCATTTGAATGTCAAATGTCAGTTGGTTTTGATTCAAAAGCCCACATATGTTGGCGAATGCCACATCTGCCTATTTAGTACTATAACTGATATTCCTAATGATGACTCAAAGTCTAGAGATGGATTACCCCTTCTTATCCACACACACACACACACACACACACACACACACACACACAAATATATGCTTTTTAACAGTGATGAAAGAACAGGGTATCCATTTGGGAAATAAATAAATAATACAAGTTATTGCTCAGCTCACACCATTCATCAAAATGAATACCAGATGGATAAAGATGGACATGAAACCATAAAGGTACTAGAAGAAAATATAAGTGAATATTTTATAATCTTAGGATAGGGAAGGACTTTCTAAACATGTCAACAAAAGCAGAAACCATAGAGGAAAAGATTGATAGATTTGACTACATAAAAAATTAAAAACTTCTGTACATCAAAAAACCACCATAAATTGAAAAAATATTCAACCTTACTAGCATTCAAAGAAAGGCAAATTAAAACAGCAATGAGAGACCACTTTTTTGTTGTTGATCAGATTGGCAATGATTAAAAAGAATGATAATTCTGAGAATTGGCCTGGGTGAGGGGAGACCAGCACTCATATGCTATTGCAGGAAGTGTAAATTGGGACAATCTTTCTGGAAGGCATTTTGGCAATATGTATGAAAAAAGCCTAAGAAGGCGCGTACCTTTTGACCCAGTAATTCTATGTATAAAAAAAATTTATCCAAAGGAAAAAAATTGATCCACTACACATGCACGTGCATGTAAAATATGTGCATGATTTTATTCACTAAGGCACTCTTTGGAATATTGAAAAACTAGAAGCAACCTAGATGTTTAACAAAAATAAAATGGTCAAATAAATTATGCTATATGCATAACCAGAAATATTATGCGGCTACCAAAAAATGATGCTGTATAGATAAACAGGCCAATGAAATAGAAGAAAGCCCAGGAACAGATCCAAATTTATATGAGAATTTGGTATATGATAAATATCAAATCAGTGAGTTAAAGGCAGACTTTTTAATAAATGGTGTTCCACTAACTGAGAAAAGATAGAGGCTGGACCAGTATTTCACATAGTATACCAGGATAAACATCAACTGGATCAAAATTTAAATACACAAAAGAAAACCATAAAATTACCAGAAGAATAATAGAACTCCTTTATAATCTTGGAGTAGTAAAGACCTTTATAATTGACTCAAAATCCAGAAGTCATGAAATAGAAGGGTGATGAATACATCTACATAAAAACCTTGAAATTCCTACATGGCAAAAGCACTATAAGCAAAGTAGAAAATAATAACATCTTTTTAAAAGCAAATGATGAACTACAAGAAAAAATCACAACTCATTTCACAAAGTGTCAATCACTCTAACATATCATTTGTTTCTATAAATCAAGGAGACCAATAGGAAAAAAATATCCATTTTCAGGAAAAAATACAAATGGCATTTAAGCATATGTTCAACTTAATGAGAAGAGTACAAATTATAGTTGGAATGATATGTCCATTTTTCACCTATCAGATTTACATATATCCA
>NW_006494611.1:3242076-3252297 GCF_000325575.1 Pteropus alecto | reverse complement strand
ATAGGCACCTTCATACACTGCTGATAAGATTACAAAATGATATACCCCTATGAAGGACAATTTGGCATTTTCCATTAATATTACTAACATATTTACCCCTTAACTCATCAATCCCACTCCCAAAATTTTTCCTGAAAATACATTTGCACACATACAGATATGACATCCGTATGCATTATAGCTCTGCTTATAATTGTGAACATTTGGAAATGACCCAAATGTCCGATTACGTGAAATTTGTTAGATATTAAGGACCATCCATACCATGAAATACTAGGAATCTCTCTATTTACTGATACGAAAAAGTCTCCACTATATACTATTAGGTTGCTTTTTAAAAGCAAGGTACCTAATAATGCATATAGTGTGCTAACTTCTGTGTGAAACGATAGGGCATATTTAGTTGCATTGCTTGTGTTGTCAAAAAGGAACACTGTAACTATTAAAAAGCAGTAATCTATGAGAAAGGAAATTAGAAAACCAGGAAAAAGGGGATGTGGGTGGAAGCAAGAATTCTCAGTGTATATTTTTTATATTGTTTTGATTTTTGAACTATGTGAAAATATTGTTTATTTTTAAAATAAAATTATTTTAATACATAATGATACAGATTCATTTATGTTGACACAAAAGATTTTCAAAATAAATTTAGCGCATAAAATAGGTCACAGAAGTATGTATACAAAATAATATCAATTTTTTAAAAAATCATTTCTATATGGTCATATTCCTACATATATTGGTAAATAAAATAGAAAGATCTGGAAAGACACACTCTAAAATATTAATAATAGTTATCTCTAGTTGAAGGGGACTTAGGGTTATTTAATTTTAATTATTTTTCTTCTCATCTCTATTTTCTAACTTTTGTACAATGATCATGTTTTATTTCTATAATTACAAAATAAAGAGAAAGAAGCTTACCTTAAACAAGCCTCAAAGAAAAATAATCACCCAGGAAAGATATGCAACATGACAAAGAATTTAATATCCTTACTATTTAAAGAACTCTTGTAAAAAAATAATAAAAAGAAGAATGTTCCAGGAAAAATTCAAATGAATAATAGAACAAATAAATGTTTGTACACTTATACAATATATTATCAGAAAGCAATAAAATAATATTGAATACTCTTCAATGACAACAGTCATATATACTAAGAAGGAAAAGGGGGTTGGCAAATAGTCTCATTTTAATAAAAATGAATCTATACCAAACTTATAGACTTTATTTGGTGCATGTATTTCTGTATAATATAAATATATGCACAGAATAAATCTGTAAGGACGAGCTCTGCAAGATAAATAGATATGACTTCTGGATGGTAGGATTACAGGTGCTTAATTTTTTTCTTGTCTTAACTTCAATTTTTCTGTAATAAAATAGTTATTTGTGTACTATAAAATAGAAGGAAACATTATTTCCAATATTGCCTGGTGATATATTTAGCCACAAGTAAGTTTATCACACTAAAAACAACCTAAATATATAATAATAGGCATTAAAGTTAACACCAAGTCTGAGATATTTTCAATCACAAAACATTACATTATAGAAAAGTATTTATTATTGTGAAAGATTCACAATATGCAAAGAAATATATTGTGCATATATAGGTAATATATATAACTCCATTAAAAATAAAAATGTACATGCTTAGAAAAATTGGGGGAGGATACACAGCAAAGTATTGGTTAACTGTGGTTACCCCTGAGTGGTAGAATTAAAGGTGTTTTGTTTTGTTTTTCTTTTTGATTGTCAGGATTTTCTCAATACTCTACAATACACAATTCCTTCTAAAATGAGAAAAAATAAAGCATTGAGGAATTTTTTAATGCTTAAAAAAAAATGATGCTTCAAAAGACAAATTCTCAACTATCTAAAAAAAAGTCACCCACTCAAAAGGCGAGTTTGGCTAACTAAGGTGGGCTATCTCCATCTACTGATGATAAAGAGAAGTAAAGCTATGCCTTGGTCCTAAGCTAAATTGCCTTGTTCCCTCCTTTCTCCCTTTGAGTCCCTCTCGACCACAGGGTGTCTGTCAGCAACCGTACTAGATACAACAGCACTGCCCACCAGTATAAGACAGAAGGATGCTGCAACAAGGCAGGATCTCTCTCCCTCATGCCTGCTCCCCACTCCCAAGAGAATCATTGGCCTAACCACTTGCCTTCTGATAGGTAAGCTAATAAATCTGCTGGGCTGGAAGGTAGTAGGCAGGCAGCATGGTGAGTGAGGTAGCCAGGGTGCAGAAGGTTCTCTGAGAGGACCCTTTCCTGGCCCAGGCCCAGGCCCAGGCCCAGGACCTTCCTAGGCTGCTTCTGCTACAGCCTTCCTGGCCATCTTAGTCTAATCCTAGTCCTTCCTTAATAAGAAGGAGCAGCTTCGGAGTAGGGCATCTATTAGGCAGCGCCCCCAAAAAGGCCAGGGTAAAGAGGTGGGCTCTGAGGCCCAGGCAGCCCCCTAGGCCCTTCGTGTCTCTTGAGAGTTGATTGCAATAGTCTCTTACTGGTCTCCTGCTCTCAGTCTCTGCCCTGTCCAACCCATCTGCCAAGCCCCTGCCATGCTTCTTGAAATACACTTAATTATTTTATACCTGGGATCAAAACCTTTACCTAAAGTTAGTACTTCTCAAACTTCCCAGCTGAAGTACACCAACAACAGACAAAAGAAATGCCTTCAGTTCCCTCAAGGGACTTCATAGCCTACGCTCCTGCCAACATACCCAAGCTCTCTTTGAAGTCTTCTGTTTTCTCTTAAAAATTCATAAGAATTTTGCATTCTATTCCATGATATATCTGAATTTCTTTTAAGATAAAGATGTTTGTAATTATTCACCTCAAGGAAAAATGATGCTCCTGAAAGAAATATTGTGTTTATCCAGAGGCTCAAGTATCCTTCCTGGAGAAGTTCCCATAGCATAAAATCCACACTACTGACAGGCGAGGCTCTTTACAATGGCCCTCGTGAACCTTTCTGCCCAATTCCCACTACTCCTTTGTACACTCTCCTCTTACTGGGCCACCTGGACTCCTGTCATTTCCTGCTGTGCCAGGTTCTTCCCAGCCCCCAAGCTTTTTGCTCTTCCTTACTGTGGACCCCACTCTACCTGCTGACAACACACCATCACTAAAGTCCTCAAGGGAGTTCAAAACATCATCTTCCACATTAAACCTCCTCTGATGGCACTTGACAGATACAATGTGAGGGGTAGCATGATGCCATGAAAACAGCCTGTTCTTTGGAATCAGAACACTGGGATTTAAATCCTGACTCCAACTGTTGACACTGGACAAATCACCTTACTCCTCTTAGATCTTACTTGTAAAATGGGGAATAACTACACTTCTCTCATAGGCTGTTATAGGGATTAAATTAGTTTTGAGCAACAGCACAGTGCCCAGCACATGCTCCTTTCCACTCCTCCAAACTCCAATAGCACTTTTTTTATGCCATGCATGTAAAGAATATATGTTTACACAGTCATTCTTTTTCATAATGGCCTATTTCCCCCAAATAGATCAATGGTTCCCAATGTCCCAGAAAAGCTTCTTGTATTACCCCCTATGATCCCATGGCTTGAATGGTTATTAAATCAAACACATTTATGAAATAGCAGCCTGCTTTTCTAAGTTCTCTGTCCTATTAAGCTTTTTGAATACCAAGAGCAGTCCCAGGCTTTCCTCTCCTGCCTCACTTTAGGGACTGGGAGTTGGGAGCCACCCACGGAGACCATAAACACCTTGAGACTACAGCTCCGTCTTCACACTTCCCACAGCACCTTACTCAAAGCCCTGCACTTAAAACACATCTAGTAACTGCTGTGGCATAAACAAAAAGTTGGGGGGTGGGGAGGTGGGCAGGGGTGGCGCAAGCTCTGTCTAAATTAGCCAGTTGGTGTGCAGAAAGAGGTCATTGTTATGGGAGGCAGGGCTTGAGGCAAGCTTTTCTCCCCTCACCCGCCAGAGCAGCACCCCCAATTACACCAGCTGGCCTCCAACTTCAGTGTGTGAGCCGATTAAAAAGCGCCCTCTCTTCAGTGTCTGGAAACTCCTGCAAGGAAAGTTTGCTGCCCAAAGTTGGCTTTTGACTAGAGTCTTAATAAGAGGCCTCAGCAGGCTGTGGCTGGAGAGACAATGTCACTTAGAGGAGCAGCTTGAAGCTGCAGTTTGGAGAAGAATTATTTTAATGAATAGATTTCCTTTCAATTGTATGGGAATATCAAGATCCCATTAGAATAGGGAAGCAATTAGAACTAATAAAGATGAATGCACAGTGCTCGGTGCGTGCGGAATAACAAGCAGCCAACAAAGGGGCTCCGGAGAGCCTGCTCTAATCCAAGTGAACTGGCGGCCGGCAGAGGGGAAACGGCTCTGTGCAGTTGCTCAAAGAGCCTGTGTCGCGCGCATTCCGATCACGGCCAGCGAATGGCGTGAGTTGGGCTTCTGAGGTGGGGGTGGAGGGACCCTCCCCTCACCCGGCCCCGGCCTGGCCCAGGCCCCGGCCCGGCCTCACAGGGATAGAGATGGGTTATTGGCAGCCTCTTGGCGACAGCCATTCAGACCAGGGCCCTGGCTCTCTGCCAGCCTCGCGCCTGCCCCTTGCACTGGGCCTCATTGTGTCCAGGTGGCAAATGCCTTCTCACCAACTCTCCTTCGAGGTTTAGAGAAGGGGTGGGACAGTGGAGGAGGGAGAAGGAGGCCCTCTGCCCCCAGCATCTCTCTCCTCCCCCTCTAGCCTGGCTCTGCTCCTCCTCTGGGTTGGGTGTTATGTTACAGACACTGGTGGGTCACAGGCGGCCCAACTCAGAAGTACTGCTGCTTACACAATTGCTCGTCAAACAGAAACAATTTTCATTACCCAAGCCAGATCAAATTGTCCGCCTAGCCATCCTGCATCAATACCAGCTATGCACATACAGGACTGGTGGCCTCAGCTCTGCTGATTCTCCTGTGACAAAACTGGGCTCTATTTTGCCCCTGGCCCAGGGATACTGGACAAAGCTCTTCCCCTGATGCCTTCTTTGAGCTTCATCGGCTGCAGGGTTGTAGAGACTGCCAGGAGAAATAGGAAAGACACAAACACCTATGCAGTTTGGGGCTCCCTCAGATCTGGAGTGAGATGTTACTCAGCATCTGTGTGAAGAAGGTCCTTGAGTTTGGAGGATTCTATTGCCAAGTTTAGAAGGAATCCAACAAGATAACTCTGGCTCTTTACCAAAACATTCACTGGCCTTAGATGGAGTGTCAGGACTTGACATCTCTTTATTTAATCTTTTTTGGCCAGACGGTGTTTTCAACCAGGAATGTGTAAGCTCATTCCAAAATGTCTGCATGAGAGGCCAGTCACACTCATTACTGAGATTTTTCTACCACTTCTCTTTAAAAAAAAAAAAAGTGTGTAACATTTTATATTTGTTTCTTAATGGTAGAGCACTTTAAATGCTAAAAAAAAAAAAGTATGTTTGCATTTATAATCTTACTTGAACCTCAACATAACTCTGTGGGGATGGGCAAAGCAAGGGTTGTCAGGCCTTAAAGATGAGGAAACAGTGGCCCAGAGAGGTTGCCTCCTATGCAAGGTCACAGAATGAGTGCGTGAGGAGGGACACCAGAACTCAGGTCTTCTGACCTAGTTCAGTTCTTTGTTCTAGGACACACCTTTTCTACACCCACACTGCTGGACATTTCCAGGATAATTCATCCTGTACTTCTGCTTTTCCAGTGTAACTCCCTTATCCCTTTCCGCATACTAAACTGTGCTAAGCACTGTGGGCTTTCAAAGACTCTAGCCTAGACGACAAGGATCCTCCCTCAAGGTGTCAATCTAATAGTTATCAAAGTATTTGTTTCGCTGTCCTCTCCCAACCAAAGAGATAAACATTTTCTCCCTTTTAATAGCTTGGGTAAGGACTGCTTTATTTTTTTAAATTAAACTGATTGCAGTGACATTGGTTAATAACATTATATAATTTTCAAGCGTACATTATAATCTGACATCTGTATATTCTATAGAGTGCTCACCACCCAAAGTCAAAAATGCATTGAGGATTACATTGTAAGAATTGAGAAGGCCAAAGATATCATGCACTGAAGAACCAAGCAGAAGACAAACTCAAGCTGGCAAACAAGGAGGTTGCCCAGGTCACCAGCAAGGCCTAAGCGGAGGCCTCGGCCTTCCACGTGAGCCTGAGAAAGGAACAGGTGCACATCTACTCACTGGAGAAGACCTGGAGCAGAAGACTAAAGAATACAATGTACTCACCAGAATCTGTGGTGAGCTTTTTTCCAAGATAGAGAAGAGCTGATGTGGAAGTCCCTGTCCAGTGGCCGTCCTCCCTCCTGTCTGTTAGGTTTCATGTTCTTTCTTCTTTCTGTCTCTTAACCGCAATTCGTTTTACAACTAAATTGCTTTCAAGTTTCCCTTAAATTTAAAAAAAAAAAGACCAAAACAGTGATTGGGACATTGGACGCTGGCTCTGGATGTCCAAGGCCTTTATGATATTGTTAGCCTAACATGCGTTCGTTTCACATTCTTTTTCCCTTCTTAAGGTGAAATAAACCTCGACCTGGTAAGCCTATCGTTTCTTATCCAAATTTCAGTGACAATCCAAACCTGAAAGCCACTCCAATGGTCTTGAAAATATTATGAGATTTGCTCTTAAAAATATCTGGACTTGGTTCGGCATTGCCATTTATTCAACAGGTAACTTTAGGCAAGTTACTTAATTTCCCCGAGCCTCAGGTTCCTCTTCTATATAATAAGGACAAAAATACACACCTCATAAAGTTGTGATTCATTTTTAAAAAATCCTTTATACGTGGTGACTATAGTTAATGCTACTGTCATACACATTTAAAAACTGCTAAGAGAGAAAAATCTTAAAAGTTCTTATCAAAAGAAAAAAATGATTTTGTAACTATTATAGTGATAGATGTTAACTAGACTTATTGTGATCATTTTGCAATACATACAAACACAGAACGTTATGTTGTATGCTCAAAACTAATATTATGTCAATTATACCGCAATAAAAATTTTATTTTCATAATTTTTAGGTATATTTATATACTGAGATGCATAGATATTAAGGGCACAGTTTGATAAGTTTTGACAAATGTATACAAATGTACACCCAAACCAAGATACAGAACATTCCCATCACCCCCAGAAAATTCATGCATACCCCTTTCCAGTCAACTCCACTCTACTGTTCTAATGCCTAGCACCATAGGTTAGTCTAACCTATCTTGGACATCAGATTAAATGGAATCATATTGTATGTAATCTTTTGTAAATCTTTCTTCTTTCACTCAACAGAATATATGCCACTCATTTTGCGGTAGTTTGTTCCCTTTTTTATGAGCAGTAGTACATTATTCAGTTTTTAAAACTGTCCTATATTAATTTGTTCTTCAAAATTCTTTCCATTCATTTTATCTCCTGCATGCTTCCTTTCCATGCATATATCCTGCATCTCTTAGGCAATGCTTGATATGAGAAAGATATGTAAGTGGACTTTTTTATCTCTAATACTGCCCTTTTAGGTAGGAGTGGTTCTCTCTACCTTCGGGAGAAACAGATAACAGGCAATCCAGCATGGTGGTTGTGAGTATGTCTTCAGAACAGACAGATCTAGGTTCTCATTTCCGGTCTAGCACTTAGCAGATGGGTGGTTTGGGACAGGTGATTTAACCTCTCTGTGACTGTTTTCCCATTTGTAAAATGAGGATAATAATACATTCATAATAGGGATATGTGAGGACTAAATTATACTGTACATAAATGTTTGGCACAATGGAAACTAATAATAGCCTCAGACTAGACTATAATATATATCTTCTTGCTTCATTCACACACTTTTAGATTTGTTAAGTCATGTAGTATAAATGAGTATAAATTTTCGAAAGTTTTTAAAATGAAGAGTTCGTGATTAATCTAGAAAAGTCTATTTGTCAGATGTTAAAATAAATGTTATTTCCTACGTATAAGAGTAAAGGCTTCCATCATTTATTCTGTGACAATTATATACTGAATGCTGACTCTGAGGGGCTCTTCAGAAAAGTTAAAGACACGACCTTAGCTTTTAGGATGTTTGGTTTTGGAAGGTAATAAAATAAGCACAAAAATAATTATAATACAAAGCAAAGTATGGTCAAGAATAATAATTAACATTTATTAATATAGTAGTTATAGGGAAGATCTTTGGAGTCATACTATATGGTTCAAATCTCAGTCATGTGATGTTGAGAAAGTTACTTAACCTCCATGTGTGTTACTTCACTTCTAAAATGGGGATAATAATACCACTTATATAGCAGGGCTGTTATCAGGAGTAAATGAGTTAATACATGAAAATACTTAGCACAGTATCAGCACATTAAAAATATGCAGTAAATAATAGTTAACATTTATTGAACAATATTTGCCAAGCACTGTTAAATGCTTCATATCCATAACCACATAATCTCCACAATGTTATTTCTACTATCATACCCATTTTACTAATGAGATAACTGAGGGGCAGGGAGTTTAGGTAATTTGCCCAAGATTACATAGCGAGTAAATAGCAAATGCCATAGGAAAGACATATCTATAAGATAGGGATGGTCATAATAGTACTTAATGAAAATTAAACAAATTAATATTTCAAAAAAAAGGTGAGAATAGAGCCCAGCACATAATAAGGTCTATGTAAATGGATGTGAAATAAATACAAATTGCTATGGTGATTCAGAGATGGCAGTGAATAACTTCCATGCATGCAGACTAAGGAAGGCTTTGGATGGTGACGTTTAAGCTGAACCCTGGAGCGGAGGGAGGGAGAGGGGAAAGGGAGAGGGAGGGACAGAGAATGGAGGAGAAAAAGAAAGAATGGAAGGGAGGGAGGGAGGGAAAAGAGGACAACAACAACAACAACAACAAAAAACAGTGGCAAGAAGTGGGAGAAAGCTCAGAGTAAGATACCAAAAAGAAAAAAACGGGAGTAGTTAAATTTGATTACGTAAAAAACAAAACAAAACAAAACAAAAACAAAAACACCTCCCTTTCCTCCAGTCAGTCACTATTTCTGCCAGCTGTACTTCAATATATCTCTTCATTTTCCTTTCACCCCTGTAGAATCTGCTATCCCTAGCCCTTAATCATCTATTTTACAGTATTTATGGAGTGCCTCAATGTAGCAGGTACTGTTCTGCACACTAGGGATACACCAAAGAACAAGACAGGCCAAATTCCAGTTCCTATTCTGCACTGTAATAATACTCCAAACTGGATTCCCGGGTTTTGGTCGGCCCTACTCCAACCCAACCTCCACAGTGCCACGAGGGATAGTGAAGATACAGACTGGTCCGGGCACTCCCTTGTTTAAATCCCCCTGTAGTAGTTTCCCATCGTGTTCGGAATGAATTTCAATTCCCCTCACATCCTGTTCAAGGTCTTTCACTAATTTAGGCCTGCACGGCCTATCTCTCGGCTTTCACTTCCATGCACTCTGCACGTGGGCCACAATAAATCATTCAAAATCCTAGATACACACTCTTGTAAATAAGCACCTGCTGAAAGGACGTGGCTAGAACTGCATCCCTATTTCATCCTTGTACATTGTAACATTACCCACTGCCAATGCCCTGGATGTTAAAACCCTGGTAGCGCCCCTCCAGCTCTCGAGTCTAAAAAGCAGCGAAGAGCGGACACTTTTCCACGGACCCGACGCCCAAGGAAGCCCGCGTGTACCCCAAGCCGGGGAGGACGGGGTTGGGGGGGAGCCGGAAAGGGCGGGGCTTTGCGGGGACCCGGGCCCACAATCTTGCCTAAGTGGCCGGAAGTGGCCCCGTGAGCCGGCGCGCCGGCGCGGACTGAGGCTGCGCGGTGGCCGCCCCGCAAACCTGGTGCGGGGGGTGTTTCGGCGGCAGTTCCGAGTTCTCTGCGGTGCTGCCCAGCAGCCACAGATCCCCCTCTGTCATCGCTCCTAGTCTCCTGCCGCCGCGCTGGCCGCTGTCCAACGCCTCCGCCGGGGTTTGTGCAACGGGTTGCTCGCCCCTCGGCCCATGTATGTGCTCCGCCCCTGGCTGCCTGAAAACGTGTTGGAGAAACCGAGAGCGGGGGGTCTCCCCATCCTTCAGGCCGAGGGGGAGAAGGATGGCGGCCAGACGGTGAGACCCTGACCACCTCGCAGGAGGAGGCTCCGAGCCCTCTCCTGCAGGAGAGCCCCAAGGAGG
>NW_006494611.1:3228799-3242055 GCF_000325575.1 Pteropus alecto | reverse complement strand
CCGCTCTCACCCCAAAGGCGCGAGGGCCTTCGCCGCCAAAGCCTTAGCCCAGCGCAGGGCCTGCTGCTCTCTGGATCGTACGGTTGTGGAGTTGGTGCGGTTACTGCTAGTGAAGGACAAAAAGAAGAGTCCAGAGACTTGAAGGATCTGGTCCCCGACATCATCGCTAGGGCCGCAGAACATCTGCGGTGTCTTTGGTTTCTAGGTGAAACAGCTTGGCCACAAGCACCACACTTATATCCCGATCAACAAATTAAAATTTCTGGAGGAGGAGGAGGTGGCCTCAGATTGAGTCTCTTAATGATGATCTTGGGCCTTATCTACGTAAAAGGTAGTAGCGCCAGGGAGGCACAGGTGTGGGAGATGCTGTGTCTATTGGAGATGAATCCCTTGAAGTATCGCTCCCTTTTTGGGTACTGGAAGAGACTTATTATAGACGATTTCGTGCAGCAGTGAACACCTCAGTTACAGGAGGGCGCCTCACACCGATCCACCAGAATGTAAATTCTCTAGGGGTCCCTGAAACAACCTGGAAACCAGCAAGATGCAAATCCAGGGTTTCTTGGCCAAGCTCTGTAAGAAAGAACCCCAGCACTGGCCGGTGCGGTACCGTGAGGCCCTGGCAGATGGGGCTAACTGGGCCAGAGCTGAGGTCAGTATGAGGGTTAGGGTTAGGGCCTGAGCCAAAGCTAATGCTGGTATCTGCCCCTGGTGAGGCTGATGTAAAGGTGATCAGCCAGAGAGGGGTTGGGGGCGTGGGTATGGAAGCTACTGTTTGAGTCTTAAGTAGTATAGGTAGGGGGAGGATTATTTCTGTAGGAATTGTATAACTAGGTTTTAAGTTTTGTATCTTGATAGTTTTTGTTAGATTTAATATACCATTGATGTTTATAAATGAGATTGCTCTACTTGTAGGATTTTGTTGTAGAGTTTTGCTGGTTTGGTAAAATGGTTTGAAAACTTTGTATTTTATTCTGTGATCTTGAACAAATTATGCAGCATTGTAGTACTGTACTTTAACAATTTGAAGGACCTCTGCAGTATGAGGATCTGGTACAAAAAAAAAAAAAGTAGCTGATTGGTGTCTAGCTTCCCAACACTTTTTGTCTATTGTATAAATAAAAAGGACTGACATGTACCTCTATTTGCTTAGCTATTATAGTACCTAGAGAAAAATTAAAATGCAGTAAATCAGAGATATACTTTGGTACTCTAAATAAATCAAACATTTGTTGAGCATCTTCTTTAGTGTGATGTGCCATTTGGGATGTTTGGGGATAGAATGTTGAACAACATTAAGAGCCTACTTTCCAGAGCTAGACTGTAAGTAAATAAGCCAGAAATTACAGTGCAGTTAGTTGAAGGCTACAGAGAGCCCCCTAACCCAGCTGGAGTGATTGGGTGAGGCTTTAGTCAAACTTTGGGATGGGGGTGAGGGGGTGTGATGAGTGGAGGGGAAGGAAAGGAAAAGAGGAGGAAGATGTTGGTTATGGAAGATGGTATTAAAAATGGCTAGAGTGTCCAGATTGGTGAACACATGGAGATTTGGGGGGAGTCATATACCAGAAGGGGGCATGGAAGCTCTGCACCCTTTCCCATACCTTGCATTTGGCTGCTCCTGGTATATCGTTTTATAATAAACTGGTAACCTAGTAAGGAAAAAAAATGACTTAAGGTCACAGATGTTCCTCAGTAACGTGGGAAGAAGACTTGATACACCACAGATCTGGAAAACATTCTACCTTTGCCTGTGCTTTTGCTCCAGAGCAACTTATTACAGTACACAAACAATGATGGTAACTCACCCCTACAAGATTCCCTCTTCTACCAAAGCCCTCAGAGACCAAATATTGTAACAATTCTGAAACAGTATGTAGTGTGGGTGGGGAGGGCACATGCGGTGTCCCCTATTACCAAGAAGTTCCACTTTCTGCTCTCTCCCCTGCCACCAGGAAGCCCAGTGCCCTCATCCATGTTTCTACCTGCTGCTTTCCACCTACCACTTCCCATTTGGAGGAGAGGAGATCGTAAGGCATCCATCAGTTTTGACTACTCATGAAGGGCCATCTACATAAGCAGTTCAGGCCTCTGCAATACCTACCACCTTCACTCTGGGGATAAATCCTGTAGAGTGGGTACATAACACAATAAGGAGCCTAGAGGAGTGGTAACCAAACCAGAGGTGTATTTGGAAGAAATAGGGAAACTGTCCTACAGCTGTCATATACAGAAGAGCTGCTTTCTTCTATTCTTACTGCCAGTTTTTTTTCTGGTTGTGTCCATAAAAACATCTCTGAGTATATTAGGTTAGCATGGAATACAAATACTTTGGGACACAGGCCCAGAGATCCAACAAATCAGATTAGAATCAAAAGATAAAAGCTTATGGGCAAAACACCTCGCTAATGATTAAAAACATTACTTCCAGGCAGTTTATAATTCATTAAACAAAAATATTGAGTGCCCACTATATGCCAAGGACTTTGCCGAGTTCTAAAGATTAAAAGGGAGAGGCTGACTTTATCCTCAAGGAACAATAACAATGATAATTTCTCAGGTTTGTATTTTCTCATAGAGAGGTCAACAGTGTTTGCACCTGAAGGTCAGATTACTTGGTGATTTGCCTGTGGTCACTTGATCAGCAAAAGAGCGTCAAGACTAGAACCCAAGTCCCTTGCCCCCCAATCTGGTGTGTTTCATTCTAGCACATTATTCCCCATTACTGGCTTCCAATATGTTGTGTGTGATTTTAGTTATTACAACTCCAAAAAACAGCAAAGCTTGTGTACTTATCTCCAGTTTCCCTGCAGTCCTTACAGGAGTAAGGTAAAGTGGAAATACTCACCATTTTACCAGTGGCAGAGGGGACTTTGCTGGCAAAGACAGGACTAACAGTACCACTTATTAAACATCTACTATAGGCCAAAAGCATTTACCCCCCTACTTTTCACAACCACATCACAAAATAGTTATTGCTAAATACCCCTATTTCGCAGATGTTAATATCTAAGATAAGCCAGCTTTTTTATGCTTTACATATTTTTTAGTGATTTTTATAACAGCCTTACAGGATAGATACTATATGTTCCATTTTGCACTAAGCAAACAGGCTCAGAGCCTTTTTAAAGGTCTCACAGATAGTGTATAACAAAACAAGGACTGGAACTGAAGTCTGACTGAGTCAAAAGCCTGCACTTTTCACTATTTTACATTTCTTTTATCTTAGAGCTCCTCCTAGACTTGCGTCATCTGTCTCCAAACTCATGTTCTTTCTTCAAACGCCACTGTCTCTCTGGAGCTACAAACAAGGATTGTGTAGCCAAGGTACTTATGACTGACAATGGCCTGAAGGAAGGTTAAAAGGAAGGTAAAATAAAGTTGGAAAATTATCTGGGAACATTGATCCTAGCTCTGCCTACTCTCTCCCCAGTGTTCACAGAGTGTTGACTACATGTAGACTGTGTATCTTTGCTCAAACTCATCATGTTTTGCCCTTATAGCCCATGTCACCTCAGTCTTCTTTAGTCTGCTCTCTCCACTAAGCCTCAAATTAAGTGTCTCATGTCGTGGAGCAATCAAATAACATTTGTGGACCTGTAAATAGGATTCCCAGTGTTGTTTCCAGATGGTACAAAGGGCTGGAAGAATGCATACCCTTGCCTCAGGACAAAAGACCTCCCATGTCACAGATGCCATCATCAGCTTCTCAGAAGTATTCAAAGTATGGCCTCTGGGCCCATGTGTAGAGCAGACATGGGCCATGGTGAGGGCAAGAGATGAATTCTTCTGTTTTGTATGGTCATTCGCATGCAAAAGAAGGCCTGGATCCCCCATCTCCTTCCCCTTTAGGCCCAAATAGAACTAGATCTTCCTAGGCGACACACTGAGTGAGGAGAGAGAGCGTTGTTTTGGGGAGAGTGGTGATGGACGAATTGCACCAAATCATACTTGCACTGCAACTAGAAAGCAAAGCCAGTAAAGGAAATTCCCTTGAAAACTATGAATCATGTCTCAGATGATAGGAAGATCTCGGTTCAGCCACATACTCTGCAGGGATCTTGACACCAGAGTTGAGACTTTCGACCCACTGGAACTTAGAGAATGAGTGTTTGGAAACAGGCTCAGGTTGATTACAACCCCAACAACCAGCTGGTACCTAGTGCTCCAGAGGTGGCAGCTCATTTACGGCCTCTGCAAATCAGGGCCTCAATTCACAGGCTCAATCACAGTTTCCACTAGAGATAATTAGGCTTCTTGCCTTGGTCATGTTGGCAATTGATGCTTGTGCAAATACTCCTCAAATTGTGCAACCCAGCAGAGATGGCAACGATTACCTCCCAGCAGAAATAATAGTGTACTAAGGAGGTTAGGTATTCTGAAAAAGTATCCTAATCAAGGCCTTTTAAAAGTCATGACTATGTAACCTTGAACAAGCAACATACACTCTGAGAACTGAAGCTCTAGGAAAGAGTTTAGTGGGTGATTGGAATGGTGGTCAGCTACAATCCACAGCGCACACCCCATCCTACCAGCTGATTGCAGACCCTGCCCAGTTCCCAAATCAGTCATGACCAAATAACAGTAAAAGCCAGCATTTATTAAGCCTTATATATCAGGCATGGTGCTAAATATGATCACTACATTGTCTTTTGCATCTGTACAACAGTCCCATGAAGCGGGTTCTACGTTTGCCAAGATTATGATACTAGAGGGCAGCCACTGAGAAAGAACAATTCTGTTTCATCAGTGCATAAGTTAAAAGACTTGTCCACACTCATGACATGGCTAGTGAGCAGCAGATCCAGAATTTGTACCTAAATCGTCTGGGTTTTTGCTGGTGTGCCATCCTACTGGTCTTCAGGAGGTTCTTAGGGAGCAAACGACACCCCCCACCACCACTTTGGGAGAATAGACAGAAAAAGAAAGGAACCCCATTCCCCCCCCCACTTTGGGAGAATAGACAGAAAAAGAAAGGAAACCCATGGTTGTGCTCATTTATGCTGTAAGCTAGAGCAACCAGGCTAGAAAGTAGAGGCAGCGAGCGGGGGAGGGGCAAGTTGGCATCTCTGGTTGTAAGATTGTGGGCCTTTTGTCACAAGAAGGAACCCAAATTGGGAGAGGAGCCCATTTTTGAGGAGTGATGCCTCTGAGCAGCAGCTCCGTGGTCCCTGCAGTGGGGGAATCGGCACAAGGGAAGCAGCAGTCCCAGCCTGAGCTTATTCAGGAGGTCTGCTGGTGTCAGGCCCAGTGAGGGACGCTTAGCCACGTTACCCAAACCACCAGGATTGAGGAGACATTCTGAAGTGGAAGCTCCTGGCCCCTGGAGCAGTCATCCCACTCTGCTACACGATAGTATGTGGCTTCAGCTGAGTTACCTAACCGCTCTGAGTTTTGGTTTCCTCACCTTTAAAACAGAAATCATGCCACCTACCTCAAAACACCGTGGAGACTGAATGAGAGGATTACTCAGTACCCACCACAGTATCTGGTACATGGTAATAATTGTTATTATAAAATGTGCTCATTCAACAGATATTTATTGAGCATCTTCTATACATACTATCTATACATACTAGTCATATATATATATACTAGATAGTGAGATTATAGCAGAGAACAAAATAAAATCCTTGCCTTCATAGAGCTTACATACTAGTGTAAGGAGATAGATAATGAAGAACTATAAAACATAGCATGTCGGATGGAGATCTATGTCATAGGAAGAAATGCAGCAGGAAAGGAGGAAAGAGTACTAAGAGGATGCAAAATTAATTGTAAATAGCTTGGTCAGGGAAAGCCTCACTGAGAAGTGACATTTGAGTCGTAACTGAAGGTGATAAGCAGGGAGACCACAAGCTGTCTGGGTGATGGGGGAGGTGGGGGTGCTGACAGATGCAACAGCAAGAATGAAGGCTCAGGGTGGGAGCAGGCCAGGAAGGTTCTGCGAAATAGCTCCTGAAAGCAGAGTGAGTGGAGGGGGAGAGCTTGAGGAGGAGATGAACTCCTTATCCTGAAGGAGCTCTCAGAGCTGGCACAAGGACCTAAAACAATGAATAAACATGGATCTGCACCCAAGAGTTACTGTAAGAGTTCAGCAAGGGAAGAAACCACAGCAGCCTTAGGCAATGCGGAAGCTTCCACTTGGCCCAGAAGAGGAAGGAAAGAGAAAATATTCTTTATTCATAGCTTTTGTTTTTCTAATTACAAATGCTTACAGTGCAAAAATTTGGAAAGTTCCATAAAAATACGAAAAAGAAAATAGACTCTCTAGAATACTGGCACCCAGAGGTAACCACGGTTAACAGTGTAGTGTGTATTTAATTCTCACCTGCCTAGAGTATAAATAATTCGTTGCTTCTTTAACAATGCGTTGCAGTGACACTGAGCCCCACTCCATGCAATATCTCCCTCAAATATTTCTGGGAGCTCCCAATGGGGCATCTCAAATGATGTCATAAATCCATCCACCCACAGCAGTCACTACGTGGAGCTCGTGGATTCCTTTATTGGAGATGCTTTTTTGTGGGGTCCCGAGCATCTATCGCTGCTGCCTCCTCTATGCCCAGAGTTCTGGAGGGATGCTGTGTTCTGTGCAGAGGCGAACAAAGTGTCCTTCTCCCCAGCTCTCTGCCGAGATATGTCACCTGGTACCCAAGCAATAGTGCCAGACCCCCTCCAACCTCCTCAGGAAGATTGGAAGATTGCAAGCAACTCTCCAAACTTCAACTGAAAATAGTCACCTCCACAGGGATCGGTCCATGCTCCCCTCCTCCACAATTCCTCTCTCGAACCTTAGATAAAAAAAGGAACAAAAAGGCCGTCTCTGTCTCCAAAGCCATGGCTATTTACAATGCTGAACCAGAAGAGTGATCCGCATTCAGGCTGACAGTGACTACACAGTTTTAGGTTTGTGTCGATTTTTCCAAAACATAGCAAAAGTCTGCCCCAGAGGTGAACTAAATTCTCTACGTTTAGCAAACTACTAGGAATTATAGCTTCCCTCACCCCCACCTTTCCCACCTCTCCTTATCATGTTTTCAAAATGTTAGGGTGTTATGTGTAGTGTTGGAGATGCCTGGAATGTAAGTAAAATGTTGGAATGGGAGAAAGGATTTCAGCAAAGATAGGGTAGCAGCAATGCATACAATGTCCTGGGAACCACAAGGGACCAGTTAGGTTTGAGCAAAAAGTGTGTAGAGGAGGGGAGAGGGCGCTGTGGATGGAGAAAGTGGCTGAGGGAGAGCAATTGGTTCATGGCGGTGCTTTAGGAGGCGGACTGGCTGGTTGCGAAGGGAGAAGCTAGAGTTAAATGGGAGACCTTGGCAATAGTCCAAATAGGACTTGAGGTGGCAGTGGGAAAGGACATGTTGCAGGTATAACTGGAAATGATTTGATAGCTGATTAGCTGTGGGCAATGGAACAGAGGGACACGTGAGAGATGACTCTGCAATTTCAAGCTGGAGTGAATAGCAGAATGCTGGAGTCGTTCATCAGAATAGCTGGATGCTCAGGGGGAGCCGGTTGGGGGTCAGGAAGATGGATAAGGCTTGGGGAACACTGAGTCTCAGTTGCTCAGTTGTACATCCAATGGACACTTAGAGATGAAGCAGAGGAGGCACACTGAGGCTGAAGGTAGACACCCTGAGGCATCCTTTTAGAGGATGTATTCAAAACCATGGTCTTTCTCCTTGGGAGTGTTTAGAGGGAGGAGAGCAAGAAATTGACCCATCTCCCTTCTTGTGTAGGAGAAAGCAAGAATCTTGGAAGTCCCAAGCAGGTTACCCAGAAATGCAGTCCCGCTCCCACAGTTGCCTTTAGGGGCTGGCTCTGGTATTCATCTTCTAGATTTACTTCCACAAATGATCTGGGGGATAAGAAAAAGGTCTCAGAAGGGAGCAGCATGGCCAGGGAGTCATGAAACTAGGGGAAAAGAAGCTGCATATTGTTGTAGGTGGGTATCAACTAATGGGTAACCAAGATTCTTTGTGTGCCCTAAAACAGAACTGCAAACAACTGAGTCACACTACACTGGAAGGACTCATGACAGACCCAAGCCAAGGCTTAAATGGGCCAACCCATGGGATTCAAGCCTTAGCAGTTTTTCTCTCTTTTCTTTATAGTGGACCTTGTGGCTTAGAACTTTCCAGGCAACATCATCACCTTTAAACAGACCTGAGATGTCTCCACAGCACGAGATATATCCTGAGGATGGGAGATTCTCACTCAGGAGGAACCCACACATTCAGACCCCTCAGACACACAGGGAACTTCACCCAGGCTCGAACACACGCTTGGTATATACATCTAGAAATGTCTCTTCCAACTATATAGGAGACACAAAGGAAAATATCATTTGGTAACTACGATATACAAGGTACTATGCTTGGAGTTTTCCTAGTATTTTCACATTTAGTCTCACAATTTAGTGAGAGAAAGAGATTATTTTCCCATTTTATAGAAAACTGAGTCTAAGAAAAGTTAGGTATTTGCCCAAGACCATGCCTGGAAATAGTAGATGGATCCTGACCCAGGTCTGCCAATACTCTCACCTGTTATTGTTCTTCATTCTTCACACATGTGTGCACAACAGACACATACACACAAACATATCCATCCCTTCCAGATACGCAAAACCCCCATAGAATGCAAGCTTCTCAAGGGCAGGATCTTTATTTTGTTCACTGATGTATCCCAGGCATCTAGAACAGTGCCTGGTGCCTGGCACACACTCAGTAAACATTTTATGATTGTTGTTAAAAGAATTGAATGAATATATACACATATGACACTCATCTATGCACATGAACCTCTACACAGACATATACAACCACTCACACACTTTCACACACACTTATAGATGCACCAAGTTCACTGACTGAAGGGAGATGGCAGGTGAGGAAGATCCGGCTCTCAGAGCTGCCCCACCGGCCTGCTCCTGGAGGGGTGACCTCTGCATCGTGGGCCCCACTGATGGTGTCTAGTCTCTTCCCCAGGCTCAGCACAGCCCACCTCCTCCTTTCCTTAGCTCAGTCAAAACAAAGAATTTTTCTAAAAGATTTTTACTGAGAGAAAAATCAGGGAAAAATAAATCAAGAAACTACAAGCTCTTGAGGGGACCAGTCGACAGAGCTGGATTCCAATCCTCATCCACGCCCTGGAGTCTGGCCACAGCCTGGCTGGCTGGTACAGCGGTCGGTTGACTCACAGAGCCCCGGCCCCGCTTGGAGCCTCCACCAGCAGCTCAAGATGCCCAATCTGAGGGAGGAGGGGGTTGGCACAGCTGCTCAACCTGAGGATTCTCTCTTTCTCCAGATACTGCTTCTTCTGCTGTCAGGACACAGACCCTTCTGCCACTCAGGCCTTGAGCTAACTGGAATTTTACACCCTCCTTGCCATCTGCCGTGCCCTGGGATTGTAAACCGGCCTGATCCAATCCAAATCACTCAGTAGGACTGTGTCAATCCCTTTCTTAAAACTTTAATTTCTTTCTACAGCCTCAAGGCTTGGTCTGTGGTGGCTTCTGCCCATTTCTCGGCCTCATCCCACTCCATCCCTTCGTCTGGTCTCTGGCTACATTTGCAGAGCAGTTCTGATTGACTTACCAGAGCCCAGGATTCCAAGGATCTATTTACCCAGACACCTCAAACTACTCCAAATCAGCCTCTGGACCGGCATCAGTATCACCAGGGCCTCTGGATTAAAGTAAATTCTTGAGCCCACCCAAGAGCTGCTGAATGAGAATCTCTGCGGCTGAGGCCCAGAAGCCAGCACTTTTAACAAGCTTCCCAGGCAACTCCCACACTCCAAAGTCCAATAAGCACCACCCCAAATCTACTAAATTTCATACATACCCCCATGCGCACATAATAATAGTAATAGCTAAAACATTTATTGAGCACTCACTATGTGCCAGGAAGTCTTTCTACGTATTGACTCAGTTCACCATGTTGATGATGCTGTGAGGGAGACATATTATCATCCCAGTTTTCGGTAACTTGCCCAGGTTCACACAGCCGTTGGTGGTAAAGTCAAGAATTGAACCTAGGTCTTGCGACTTTTGAGCTTGCACACAAACACCACACTTTCCCTAGCACACATGAATGTACCCCCACACTCTCACACTGACCACGCGCAGGACCCTACCCCCTCAGGACCACTGACAAAAGAGGAGACGGAAAGCCAGGGTGTTTCTGAAGGCTCCTCGTTTCTCTCCCACCCCATGCCTGGCATACCAGATCGGAGCTGAGAGAGCCAGCAGCCACAGCCGACAGGGCTGGGGAGTCGGCCAGCTGTGGCTCCAGGACTTTCGCAGTGCCCACAGGCCCGGAGGCTCAGCCCTGCCTGCCTCAGTGAGTGTGCCCACTGCGGGCCTCGAGTGCCAGGGGCCCTGCACCCCACCTGCCAGCCTCCACCGCCTGGCGTGTCCTGGCTGCCTGCGACCTGAGCCCCTGACAAGGCCCTCCTGGAATGCTACAGCCAGAGAGCAGATGTGCTTGCAGGTCTCTCCAAAAACTCGTCCTCTTAGGAATCTCGCCACGGGGAAAGGCAGGGGGAAGGAGGGAGGGATTGGAAAAACCACCAAAATGCCATAACACAGAAAAGCGATCCAAATACAAAGTAGCAACTGTGTATCTGGAAGGAATAAACTGAGGAGGAGAGGCACGGAGTGGTGCAGCGTGGCGGCAAGCCTGCCAACCTTGGCAGCCAGGGGCGGGAGGCCGGGCAGCTGCCGCCAACTGGCCACAGGGCTGCGCTGGCCAGGGGCTGGGGTGTGGGAAGAGCAGGGTCTGGGCTGACTCAGGAGTGGATCAACCAGCAGCATCCGCCTTCCCAGGGCTCCAGGCACTGTATTCCTCACCCCCCAGAAGCCCCAACACCCCAAGAACTACCCGAAGGCCCCTTCTCACTGTCTTCCACCTGAAGGGTCTGCTTGAGACCATGGAAAGAGCCAGAATTATGCCCAGATCCACTGCCATTCTAAGCATGGGGCAAGAGGGCTCTGACAGTGGGGGAAAAGAGGTGGAAAAGATTTGTTTTGAGGCCACGATATGGAGAATCAAAGCAGGTTCTCACCCAGCTCCTTTCTGATAAGCAGTGCAATCTTGGGCAACTCATTTATTCTCGCTGAGGCCAGATCTCCTCACTGTAAAATGGGCTAAATCGAGCTTTCTTCATACATCTCAGGGTCAAACAAGACTGGTAGGTTGGACAGGTTATCAAGGCCTGGGCCCAAGACATCGAGATGGTGGCGTGTCACAGGATATGGAGTTGAAGAATTGGGTTCGAGACATACCTGCTAGCCATGTGACCTTGGAGGAGACACTTAGCCTCTCTATGCTCAAGAGAGTCAAAGCCTGGACAGTGAAAAGCTTTTGGAAAACTTTCATAAGCAGTAGCTGCTATCAGTTCCCACTTCCTAAGCCATGTACCAGGTACAAAACTGGGTGTTTTCACATATCGTGCACGTATTTCTGCAAGGTAGGTATTATTATTCCCGTTTTACAGATGGGAAAATAAGGCTCAGGAAAGTTAAGGAACTTCTGAAAACTGGCAGATGCCAGAATTAAACCAGATCTGTCTGACTACAGAGCCCACATCCTCTCTGCTATTGCAGTCCCTGATGGGCGGTGTCCCAGACAGCGAGCGGAGGGAAAAGACAAAGTCCTAGCAGAGGCGACCGGCCTGGGATATCTGGCAGCAGGTGGCAGGGACTCTATCTGGGCTCAGCCAGTGCAGGAGACTCAGTGGAGTATTCTCAGACCAGGAGGAGCTGAAGCCTCCAGTGCCACATGACAACCTGGAGGCCAGGTGCAGAAGGGTGCAAAGGTGTTATAATCCACCATGAGGGAGATTGCCATGCAAGACCTGGAGAACAAAACAGGAAGCATGATTGCTGCCAAGTAGGTCAACAGAGCATCAAATTGTTGAGCAAGATATGTGAGGAGCTGAGAACAAGCTGAATTGTTAACAGGGCAACTGCAGATAAAAGGAGGCCCAGACAGGTCATTAGATAACTCAGGAATAAACTCCATAGCCACTGCTGAGGTCTTCCTCTACATCAGATGCTCTGGGAGCCCGTGGGGGCTACTAGATGGACAGGTAATCAAGACCTGGGCTTGAGCATAGAAAGAGGTGACATGTCATGGGATATGGAGTTGAAGGATCGGATTTGACACCTACTTATTGGCCGTGTGACCTTGCAACAGACACTTAACCTCTCTGTGCGCAAGAGAGCCAAAGCCTGGGAAAGAGCACAGCAAAAATTGTTTCCCTCCATGTCTTCTCACCAGCCCCTTCTTCCAAGCCCACGCCCATGTCATCCCTCTGTGAAGCCTGCCATGAGAGCGGTGAGTAAGCCTCTCCCTTCCTGGCACCCTTTGGCCCCTGAACATGCCTCATATGTGCCTTTCATATGGAGTTTTGACCTCCCCATTGTAATGACCAGCATGTATACCTGTTGCCCCATCAGGACTGTGGGCTTCTCAAAGGCACCCCATTACAGTGCCTGAGAGAGAGGCTGGTAAGTGTTTGAGAAATGAAGCAGGGACTAAGTGAATCAAAATTCTACAGAGGGTTTCCTAAAGCAGGTAGTGGTCAATCTGGGTCTTAAAGGAGTTGGTATATTTCGATAGTAATTTTTCTTCAAAGAAATCGAAGCCCCTCTGGGCTCCTAACACTTAAGTTAGACATACCAGTCCCCATAAGCTAGAACTCTCTCAGCAATGTGTATTCATTCTTTCCACAAACATTTACTGAACGTATATTATGTGCCTAGCTAGAAAGCAAAAGCTAAGAAGATATGGCTGACCCTTGTCTTCAAAGGTATAATTGTCAAGTGGCCGGGAATGGGGTACAGATAATTATATTAGATAACTATAACCTATGACCACCTGGAGGATTCTATGGGCATCCACTAAAGAGATACCCAATCCATCCATGAGGGAGCAAGGAAAGACAGAGTTGCCACATGCGGCTGTGCAGGCTGTGCACTGCACAAGCCAGGGCACTCCCTGGAGTCGTACAATGCAGAGGCCCAACACTTCCAGGCCAGCAACATCGAAGCCTTTTCCATCTCACCCCAACCCCCAAACTCTAGTCCATTAACCTGGTCTTTCTCTTCCCCTGGCTTTTCTCCTATCTGAAAGCTCCTTTGTACTGTCTTCCAGAGGCTTCTTCAGGAAAACTACCCAGAAGCCCCTGCTGTTCCCTTTCTCCTGCCAGCTCTGTAAAGCAAGCCGGCTCCTCTCAGAGAATTA
>NW_006494611.1:3220066-3228783 GCF_000325575.1 Pteropus alecto | reverse complement strand
GGAAAGAACTCTTTCCACGGCTTTCTAACCTTTGATGTGACCCCAAAAAACCTGTGGCTAATACGGAGTGATCTAAATCTCACAAAGCTCATAAACACAAGAGCCGCACTGCATTGGGCCATGAAAAAGGCCTCTGGCCATCCAGCTCCTGCCACCAGCTGGAGGAATGTTCCCCTTCTCCACCCTACACCAACAGCCCTCCCCACAAACCCTCCACTCTGCTGGCAGCTCCTGCAGGAGCAGCATCCCAGGGCCCAGTAACTGGGAGGTGGGGGCTTGCTAAGGCCCACCCCGCTGGCCCACCAGTCTTAGCTGGACCCAGAAGCTCTGTCTCTCCAATTCAGATAGGAAAGAATTTAGTTATTGAGCAAAGGAGAGAAAGACATCAAAAAGCCTCTTTGATGGGAAGAACAGCAAAGAGCAGAAAAACATTATGAGTTATAGGTGACATGTCTGCAGAGGTCGTGCCCATTGTGGACACCAGCAGCTGTAGTCCTCGATCGGACTGAAGTTTCTGGAAGTTTTCTTGCAAAGCAAAACAATATAAACGAAGTCTTATTTGCCCCCATGAAAACAATGTTTCGGGGGGACTAATATATCAGCGACAAATTTAATGAACTAGAAACCATATGCATGATCTCTATTTAGTATGCCTCTTTCTAAAGCAGGTTATAGGAGAAGCAGGATAAGGCGCTAACTAATGAGATAACGTAAATGAAATGCCTCACAGTGCCTAGCTTATGGTAGGTGATCAGTAAATGGCCACCATTACTGTAATGCCTTATTTTATTATCTGAGCAATCCTTGAGAGAGGCACTGAGCAGAGCATGGAGAGGGGCCATAGTTTCCAGGAACTAGTCTGAGGCCCTGCCTGGGAGTGCCCTGGGACCTCCCGGCTCGGGTTTCACTTTAGGAAGCTGGTTCACAGTGCACAAGGACATTTGTGCTCTGCCGCTCATGTTGAAAATGTTACTACCACACAGCTGGGCATAAAGGCAGAGGGTCAGGCAATGGCCAAACTAAACTGATAGCTGGCTTCAAGACACTTAGTATAGGATTTTCCTCCCTCCCTCCTCCCCCATAGCATCTCACAGCAATTTGGAAGTCAAAGATTCTTAAAACAAGTTTTTGTCACTGGGACGAGCCTCACAGCCAGTGGGATCCTGGGCCACCACAATCTATCTGCAGACAGACCGAGAAATGGAGACTGATCTCAGCAAGCCTGCCCCCATCCCTCTCATTCTAGCAAATAGGTGACATAGGCACTTACTCCAGAGGTGGGACAAGTGGGATAAGGGGTTCCTTTCCTGCCCCCTCTCTCTGAGCACAGTGGGGGGTCTTGCTCATGGGAAAGCCTTTCCAGAGATTTCTTTCCTCAGTCGCCAGGGAAACACCAAAAAGGAGAATTTAGTTCTCTTCCTCAAGGTTGTGGCTGCATCGTGGGAAGGACTGGGTCACATCCCAGTGGGGGCCACCTAACAGGCCCCAGGTGTGGAGCCAGCTAACCCTCCTACACTTGAAACGCCACCCATGGCAAGGAGACATCTGCCCGCTCCGCTTGTTCATTTCATATCCAGAACCTGAGGTAAATGAACTCCCCTCCCTCTCTGTTTACCCCACTTCCACTTTAATCAGATTCCCACTTTCTCTATTGAAGGGAGAAGAGAAAAGACCTCCTTCGGGTGTGAGCAGAGACTCAAAATAAAGGGAGAATCCCCAGGAGACTTGCCACTGAGCCCATGTTTACTCTCCAGGATTTGCAATCAGGAGACATCACTTAATCACTTTCCTGTGGTCATTTACTCTTTTGAGCCTCAGTGGCCTCATTTGTGAAATGAAGATAATAATAATATCGCTCCCACAAGGCCGTTTGTTTAAAGGAAAAAATAAAATGGGGTATGAAAAATGCTTTGCAAACTGTGGAATGCTATATAATAACAATAAGAAATAATAATAATAACAATAATAACACAGTGCAGCAAGTACTATGAAACAGCCCTATCCCTCAGAAGTACCCCCAAAGCCTGTGAATATTTGGTGAGTCAGGGGGGGACACCGCCAGAATCTTCTAGACAGGAGTCTCTGTCTCCTGAAGGAGCCTGCAGCAGGGTATGGCCAGGGCAGGAAGGCTAGGGTGAGGTCAGCCCTCTCACCATCAGCATCAAACCTCCAGCAGGGGACAGTGATTATACCCCCCAGAAAGAGTGAGGGTCTCTTCCCAAGGATTACCACACTCCTCCAGAGCCAAGCAGACATAAAGAAAGGGAGAAGTCACCAGCCTGAAGTCACCAGCCTGAAGTCACAGAAATTTCCCAGAGCCAACCTCAGAGGCAGGGCCAGAAGAACAAAGCACGAAAGGGAGCCGATCCTTCAAGTCAAATCCAGGATCCTCCCTCAGTGCCCAGAGCCCCACTCCGGAGGGGCCAGGGAGACAGAAGCACCAATAACAGCTGTTGTTTGCTGAGCCTGTGCTAGGTGTTTCCTGTCAATTTTCTCTCATTTGACCCTAATCGCAACCATGCCAGACGGCGGTTATTATGTCATTGTTCAGATGAGTCTCCTATCGCATGTCCTTTTCCCAGGGTTGCTCATTTAGCTAGTAGCAGAACTGGACAGGATTTTAACTAGGGTCTGATTGGATCCAAAGCTCAGAGCCACTCTACCCACTGCCTGCTTGTCAGTGGGCTGGCCCACAGTGGCAGGATGGGCTGGACTAGCTTCTGGGTGGGTCCCCAGCCACACCAGGGAGAGGAGAGAGCCTAAGAGAACGGGGAAAGTTGTTCATTTTCAGTAACTGCACTTCTGGACATTCACCAGCCCGGCACACACCGGACTAAGACCACATGGCTATCTTGCCCTGTGCCTGGCTAGGACCAATGTCAAGGGTGGCCTGCTCCAGTGCTTGGCTCCAAATTTGAGAAAGGCACCAGGGAGGCCCAGAAAGAGGCTCCCCACTTCCCTTCTTGCTCCCTGCAGAACAGCAGGAGCCTGATTATAGAAGCCAAAGGACCCTGCTCCTGGAGAGAAGGATACAACCCTTCAGTCTTCCATTTCTGAAATGGCTGTGGGGGAAAAAAAAATGCCTGTGTCCTCCCACAGAGCAGGGGCTGGCTGGCTCTCCAGGGTGCCCTGCTGAGCTCCCCCTCCCCGCCCCCCACCGTTCTTGTGGAAAGGGTAGAGGTGATGTGGCCTGGACTGAGGTAGAGGATGAAATAGTGCAGATCCTATCTTCTGGTTTTTGTTGGGATGGATCACCCCACAGGAATTTTTCTTTTTATTTAGTCTAAAAGTCATGTAGACATATTGCAGAAGATTTGACAAACAGAAGAAAAAGAATTATCTATAATTTCACCAGCATAACAATTCCTGGTAACATTCTCAAGTAGTTCCTTCCCAGTTATCCCACCTTTTTTATTTAAAACTATTTTTTTAATAATTTTAACTTTATCATTTCCAGAATGTAGATCCAGATTTTCCCAACACTTGTCATGACATCATAATTGCCTTTCCATGTCACTGTACAGTTTGCCTGTCCTCCTTTTGAATGGCTGCAGGTGAGTCTATCGTGTGGGCAGGGGCAAAGGGTTTCAACCCCTGATTTAAGAATGTATTTAATTACTCAGCCATAAGAAGAGATGAAATACTGCCATTTGCAACAACATGGGTAGAACTCGAGATAATCACACTAAGTGAAATAAGTCAGACAGAAAAAGTTGAAAATCACATGATATCACTCGTATGTGAGATATAAACCTAAAAGCAACAAATGAGCAGGACAAACAGAGACTCATGGACATGGACTATAGACTAGTGGTTACCAGAGAACTATATAGACTAGTGGTTACTAGTGGGGTGGGGGAGAAGGGGAGAGGGAGACGGGGTAAAGGGGGTCAAATATAGGGTTTAGGGGGAAGGTGAAGTGGGTAAAGGGGATCAGATATATGGCAGCTGAAGGAAACTAGACTTTGGGTGGCAAACACACCATCGAATATACAGATGTCAAATGATAATGTACACCTGAAATTTATATAATTGTATTAACCAATATTACCCCAATAAACTTAATTAAAAATTTTTTTAAAATTTTAAAAAAGAATGTTTGTATTCGAAACCTTCAAAAGGTAGAAAATTTGAATCACATTTAGTCAAGCCTGACTATTTTGAAAAAAAAAATAAAGTTATAGCGACTCAGAAGATCTGGGCAGCCCCTGGTTGCGACACATTGGGAAGGGGTCTGCGAGTGGGGGAGGCACAGTGGGGATGGGATTGGAGCACCTGCCACCATCCAAGGAGCCACAAAAACCAGTCCCCTTGCCTTCGTGGCCCTGCAGGACCTGCGTTTGCAGCATCGCTCCCATTCCAGAGAGTTGCCAGGAGAGACTAGTTAGGAGAATGTTAGGTTGGAAACCAAAGAGCCTGTCAGATGCCTGCTGCCCTTCGCAGAGGCTTCCTGCACTTGTTAGGGGTCTGCCAGGGGAATGCCGCCCTGGAAGCCCTGACCCACTCCTTGAAGTGCAGCACAGACCCCAATCCTTACTCATCCCCAGGTGGGTCTCCAGCCCATCAGTTCACTCAGGGTTGCTCTCAAACAGATACTCTTAAGATTTATTAGGTATTTATCAAGAAGCTGCTGAATGCATCATTTGAATCCTTTTGCAAACAGAAAGAAATCGTCCCTGCTCATGGAAGCTTATGTCTAGTTACTGAAGGCTTTAAAACAAAGGCAGTGTAGTCTAGTGGTTAATGGCTGGCACTCTGGAGTCAGACCTAGCTGGGTCGAGTGCTTCCCCCAGGCTCCCCTTTATTTATTGAACAAGTAAATTACCTTAACCTTCCTAAGCCCCAGCTTCCTCATCTGCAGAATGGGGTTAATCTAATTCACCTTGCAGAGTTGTGGTAAGGATTAGAGGCAATATATGTAAAGTGCCAGACATTTGGTAGACTTGTTGGTTATAATTAAAGTAGCACAAAACACATGTAAAATGCTAACAGGACACTACATAAAGCAAGGGGGTCAGAACATCGAGGGGTAAAGAAGTGAATAGTTCTTCTGGAACAGGGGTTCTCAACGCTGACTGGGTGTTAGGATCAACTGGGAGCTTTGAAATTATGCTGATACCCAGGCCTCAAATCAGACCAATTAAACCAGAATGGGACTCAGGCCTGGGCATATTTTTCAAAAGCTGCCCAAACGAATTGGTGCATCCTGAATTGAGAACCACTGCTCTAAGAGGTGAACTGAGATTTGGGAAAAAACGCAACGTATACTGAGTTAACTTGTATATGCCAGGTATTTTCACAATTGTTAGCTCATCTAAGTTCTCCCAACAATTATCTGAAGCTGATACTCTTAATCCTTTTTGAAAAAAAGGAAGCGGGGATTTAGATAGGTCATTGATAAAAACCGGCCGCAGCCCTGCCCAGACACTGTTTTACTGCTCGATGCTCCAGGGCACCGCTGTCCATTAGAAGCCTGAGTCACAAACGGGAGCCATAGGTATAATTTCGAGTTTTCTAGTATCCACATTAAAAAATTTAAAAGAAATGGGTGAAATTAATTTTTAAATATATTTTCTTTAACCCAATTTACCCATAATATCATTTCAACATGTAATCAATATAAAAATTATTAATGAGATATTTCACATTATTTTTTCCATGAGTCTTCAAAATCTGGTCTGTATTCTACACTTACAGCACATCTCAATTCAACTGTTCACAAGTGCTCAATAACCACATAAGGCTAGTGGCCAATGCATTGAACTGGCTAAAGGGACAGTTGACTTGGAATCCCGCAAGGCAGATAAGAAGAGGAGGTTGGAAAGATCCATGGGTTGGGGATGAGGAGTTTCAGCATTACCAAGAGATTCTTGAGTGTCCTATGACCTGGTACCCAGGATGGCACTCTGATGGCTAGGGAATTTAGAGGCCACCCACAAGACAGAACAAGCAGTCCAATTGGATAGCCACATGTAAAAAATGAAATTGGACCCATATTTTATACCATACACGAAAATCAACTCAAAATGTATTAAAGACTTAAACTTAAGACCTGAATTCATAAAACTCATAGAAAAAAATATAAAGAAAAAGCTTCTTGACATTAGTCTTGGTGATTATTTTTTGGATCTGACACCAAAAGCACAGGTAACAAAAGCAAAAATAAACAAGTGAGATTACATCAAACTAAAAAGTTTCTGCACGGCGAAAGAAACAATGAACAAAATGAAACAGCAATGTATGGAATAGGAGGAAATATTTGCAAACCATATATCTGAAAATGAGTAAACATCCAAAATATATGAGGAACCCTTACGGCTCAATAGCAAAAAAATAAAAATTAAAAAATAACCCGATTAAAAAATGGGCAAAGGACCTAAATAGACATTTTTCCAAAGACATGCAAATGGCCAATAGATATATGAAAAGGTGTTCAATATCATTAATCATCAAGGAAATTGAATTGAAACCACAATGAGCTATCATCCCACACCTGTTAGGATATCTGTTATCAAAAATACTAGAGATAACAGGTGTTGGTGAGGATACGGAGAAAAAGAAACGCTTGTGCACTATTGGTAGGAATGTTAATTGGTGAAGCCACTATGGAAAACAGTATGGAGGTTCTTCAAAAAATTAAAAATAGAACTACCATTTGACCCAGCAATATCATTTCTTGGTATATATCCAAAGGAAATGAAATGACTATGTTGAAAAGATATTTGCAGTCCAATGTTTGTTACAGCATTATTCACAATAGCCAAAATATGTAAACAACCTGAGAGTCTGTTTGTTGATGGATAAATGGATAGAGAAGGCGTGATATATATACACATATACAATTGAATATTATTCAGTCATTAAAAAAGAAGGAAATCCTGTCATTTGCAACAAAATGAATAAAACGGTAGGGCATTATGATAAGAAAAATAAGTCAGACAGAGAAAGAAAATATTGTATGATATCACTCATAGGTGGAATCTAAAAAAAAAAGTTGAACTTAGAAACAGAGTAGAATGATGGTTTCCAGAGGCTGAGAGGTGGGGGAAATGGGTAAATGGTCAAAGGGGACAAACTTTCAGTTATTCATCTTATAATGAGGACCTAACGTATAGCATGGTGAGTGTAGTTAATAACACTGTATCATATACTTGAAATTTGCCAAGGAAGTAAATCTTATGTATTCTCACCAAAAAAGGTAATTATGAGGTGACGGATGTGTTAAATTAGCTTGTTTGTGGTAATCATTTCACAATGTAGATGTATATCAAATCATCAGAGTGCTGTACGTACACTTAAAATTTACACGGTTATTAGTCACTTATACCTCAATAAAGCTGGGGAGGGGGAAGTCCAAAGACAATGAGAGGCTAATAAGAGGTGGAGAAAAAAATCCAGCAGGAAACCAGACCTGTAAGTAGGACTAGGAGCCTTCGCACCTGCCCTCACCCCTGCTGGAGGAGACCCCAGCCAGGGCTGCAAGTGTGGATTTACCCAGTTGGGAGAGTGCTGTTTTACAATTCCTTTGGCTCCTCACTCATGGAAGCAGACTTGCACCAGATCCCTCCCTGCCAGCTTCCCCCACCACCCCTGCAGCCCATAAAGGGTAATGGAGCTGAAGTTAAAATAGTCACATGAAACCCACCTCATTTGAAAGGGCACCTGCTTTAAAGGCCAAATTTCCTGAGCCCAGGTTTATACATTAAGCTAGAGAAAGACCTAATTAATTCAGACCCCACTTACTCTGAATTTGGGATAAATTCTGCCTCCGGCTGGTCTGAAGTCTTTCCTTTTGCGCTATCTATGAAGAAATGGTTTGCTAAGCAAATAAATAGTGCAGGACAGATTACAGAGACAGGTCTGGCTTACTTAAAACATTTTTTAAGAACTTTCAAAATCACTTTAACAGCCCCATTCAGAGAAAGTTAATGAGATCATTACAGCTGGTCTTTATCTATTTATTTCAACATTTTAGTTTTCCACACACCTTCATACACATTATCTGATGTGACCCGTGGGTGGAGATCATGTTACTTTTCAGTCTTCAGCAACTGACTTAAGGCCTGGCACATAGTAGGGACTTAATAGTTGTGAAATGAGTGAAGGTAGGCATGGCAAATAATATTAGTTCCATATTACAGGTGAGCAAATGAGACTGACTTGTATCTAATGTATATCAAGGTGTCACTACAGCTAGACCAGCCACATGGCTAGTAACTGGTGAAACCAGGTTCAAACCATTCCTTGCTCTCTGGGATGCAGTCCCCTTCCCTGAGGAGCATGGGAGGCTTTTTTGAGCAGGCCTGACTCTGACTCAGCTCAGGGCCAGCATAAGTGTGTCTTCCCTGGTGGGAAAGAGCAGGAAGAATTGGGGACTTCTCCAAGCCAATCTGGGCCCAGCTCCTCCGGGGATTGCTTCTCAAAACACAGGCCTCCCCAGGAAGGATGGTCTCTGTCCTCTAGGTCTCCCTTGCCTGGATTGGGGGTACAGTGAAGCGGGGAAATGGTCGCTGTCTCTGCCTGGCCTTTGTTCTGGAGGCTCTGCCGGCTTGGAACACTGCACAGGGAAAATTCCCTGACCGTGAGATCTGCAGGCTGCACGGTCCCGGGGGGAAGGCTGGGCCTGCGGCTCTTTCGTGCTGCAGCTGGGAAGAGGGGTTGGGTTTCAGCGAGCAGGGCTGGGGAAGGCAGCCTGCCTTCCTGGTGGTGGCAAAAGA
>NW_006494611.1:3213330-3219963 GCF_000325575.1 Pteropus alecto | reverse complement strand
GACTGCTCCCAACTTGGTGGATTAGGGGGTGAAAGGCCCAAAGGAGAAGGAGAACAAGAGAGGCTATCTGGTCTGTTCTGGCTGGGAAAGTGGAAAGCAGAGCACCAAATCCTTTTCTTGATAAATCAATTCTGCGGGCTCCTTGTCACACGGTCCAGCGAGCCTGGGTCTGGGGAGGGGGGTGTGGTGAGCCTTGGCATTCACTGGGACCGTGGACTGTTTGTTCTAAGTCCCCTCCCCCCAACCTGGCCACACACATCCCAAGTGCCTGACAGGGAGGGAATGCAGTAGCCACAGTCCTGCTTGGTGAAGAGGAGATAGGCTCCCACTGTGACAGGGAACAGAGAGGTGGTTGGATTGAGGGCAGTGCACATAGCTCTGACTCCCAGGCTTCTCCGCCAACTGGTACCTCCAGGCCAAGTGCAGCCTCAGTCAAGGAATGAGGCCTCCCACTAAAGCCCTCAGCCTTGAAAAGGCCCCAAGTATCAGGCATTGTCTAGAGATATCTTGTTCTGTACAACAAACATGTATTGAGCACCTATTGTATATGGAAGTGGGCACAGAGGCAAGTAGGATTCAGGCTTGCCTTAAGAAGATAGACTTGAGATGATAAGGTTTGAGTGTGACAGGGTACAGTGAGGCACAGAGGAGGGTACCTAGCTCAGCCTTGAGGCTCAGAGACAACTTCCTGGAGTAGATGGTGACTCAGAGAAGGAAGAGGCCAGTAGGGAGAGGAGGTCAGTTCAGAAGTTGCTCCCTAAGGATTCAGCTTAGTAGCAGCAAATTTTCAGGAGTTTCAGATCCCACCTAGTGTGCAGTTCACTACTTCCTCTCCACCCCTGCCCTGCCACCACTGGCCAAGAAGTGGCCTAGGACCCATAGATCTGTGGGAGATGGAGAGGATCAGTGAGCCAGCAGAACCTACCAGCTTCCCAGCTGTCGCAGGCCTGGTCAGGGTTTACCAGGTCAGCTGAGCTCATTTCCCCTCTCCTGTCCACACTCGCTGTGACAGATGCATTGGATGGTAGGGAGAGATAAGGGACTGCCACTTGGGCCACCAGCCCTCCACTACCCTCCAAAAGCAACCAAGAGTCCCAAGACAAAAGCCCATGTCACCCAACACCTCACCAACATCTGAGGGTATGTACTGTTAGCCACCTTGGAACTTCAGATCCTAAGCCACCTCTTCTTTGGGACTTCTGGTTAGGCTCTGTCTGCCCTGTAGGTGATTTTTGTTTCAGGCTCCATGTCTATTGTTGACATAGCTCAGCATTCCATGGAGCTGGAACAGCATGCTGTCCCTTCCACTGAAGGTGCTCTGAAAAACATGCAGTCTGAGGGGGTGGGTGGAGAGTCTGTGTGTGTTGTCAGGCACCTCATTCTGATGGGCTCCTCCATCCAGGACACCTGTTTGTGACACTCAGAGCTGGCTCAGCACAGAGGCCCCAGGAGGTCCTGGCAGTGGCCTGGGACTCTGAGGGAGCCAAGGGTTCTGGAACTCTGGCTGGCTCTAAGGACAGAATTGTCCCTGCATGGAGTTCTACAGGCCTGGAATGCCACCAGAAGAGAGGGTGATGGGAATGTACCCCTCTCCAACCAGGCTGCCAGCTGCTACCTTATCTAAGGGCCCTGAGGAAGGTGAGGGAAGCTGATGCTTGGATGTCTATCAGGCAGGATGACGGGAGAGTATGGTGTGGGGCGGAGTGGATGGGAGAGGAGAAGAAAGGCTACCACTGACCTTGAGGAGAGTCTGAACACTCCTCCCTGCTGTTAACCAGCGTGTCCTGTATTGGGATTCCCTCTAGCATCCTTTTTTCTCTCTCCACTAGAAAGATGTCACTTCTTTCTTTCTTAGTTTTCAGAACTATCTAGATGCAGTGGACAGAGAGAGGTCTGAGCGCTTGAGGACTCTGATGATTATCTCTCAGGGTCTCCTCCTGGATGTCCCCAAGAGCCTAGTTCAAAGCTCCCCCCCCCACCCCCGCTCCAAGAAATCTCACTCTTGCTTCTCCACTGTATCCCTTTTCCTTCTACCCTCCCTGCTTCTTTCTCTGTCCTGAAGCCCCTGTGCCTCCAGCACGTTCTCCCTTTGGGTCTCTGAGTCTTCTTCACTCATACACGGCATGTCGCTCAGACATAACCATCAGCCAACAAGCACTTGGGCAAACCACCTCACTTCTCTGGGCCTCAGTTTTCCTGTTTATAAAATGGTGCGAGCAGTGGGTGGGGGTGGGGAGTCCAATGGTCTTGAGAGCCCCAGCAAGCTCTGCCACCCCAAGATCCGAAACACCAACATATCAACATCCTGGTGCCTGGGCAGGCATTATAAAAAATGGACTGCCCAGTATGTGCGTTAAGGCCCTGGCCCCTTGACCCAGGGCCAGCTCAGAGCTGGGGAGCAATCAAATTTGGATTTAAATGACCACAGGTCAGATGACAGGATGGGGCACAGCCAAATAGGGACACGCCGATAGGAAGGAGGGCAGCAGGGGAATAAGATGAGCCTTCCATTCTATCCTCTCTCTTGACTAGTTCAAATACTCTTGAGCTCTGAAAAATTCCCGAATGTTTCTGAGCCAAGAATCCCCAAAGGAGTGGCTCAGTGTCTGGGGTTACAGAGACTTTGTTACTTCAGCAAAGCACACTACACGCCATTTACTGGTTTAATTTAATTATTTATGATAACACTTCAGAGTAAGAACTACACTTGTCAAAATAAAGGGGACTTTGTGCTGCAGTGACCCAAATTTTATTGTTGCATTACTTAATGCACCGAAACCCGGTAATCGGCACCAGATCTCCCTGCAACTTGGGCAAATCAGCACTGCAGAAGGAGGACTGAAATGGATTATTGCTTCCTAGGGGAATTATTTTAAACTATTCTAACAAAAAGGCATTTCGAGTCCATCCTCCCACCCCAATCGCATCTCCTCCTCTCCCCAAATAAGCTGGCTTCCAGACTCTTTTGACTGTTGGCCATTTCCCGCGTGCCCTGGGACCACCTCCCTACCTTTGCACATGTGGTTCACCTCCACCTATGATGCCTCTCCCACCCTCCACTAGCCAAGCAATTCCTAAACCTGTCTGCACAACAGAATCCCCTGAAGAGTTTTTAAAAGAATTCAGATTTCCCACTGAGTTTAAACGTCACCTCTATGCTGCCACCCTGACTTCCGGACCCTGTCAGGCACCGCCTCCTCTGTGGCTCCCTTTGCTGTTTCCTGACAGCTTCTACTCCTTGACTGTAAGTTCCTCAAGGACAGGGTTTTTATTTTTTACCTCAGTGACCTCAGGGGAGCAAAGCTTCTCTCCAAGGGGGAGCTCAATGGAGGGTGGCTGGTTGAGTGTTGGGTGGTATTTTGAGGAACTGAAGAGTTTGTGAGGGTTACACAGACCCAGTCTAGAGTATCAACTCCTATTCTCACATAGTGCTGGGCCCTTCTCTTTCCCACCTGCTGCCTGCAGGACTATATTCTTCCTTGGGCCGAAATGGCCATCTTGGCCAAAAGACCTTTGAGGACGTGAAATTCCTGGTTACGCTGTGTGGGCTTTGGAAAATGTAACTTCACAGTGGAGTATAAATGGCATGTAATCTGGCCTCACCATTCACAGTAAATCTGTCAAGACCAACTTCAGGGCTCTCCCCTGAGTCCCAAGGCTAACAGGGTCTTTCAGTGCCTCCCTCAGCCCCTGCCCCTCCATTATTCACAGCAGTGACAGTGGTGATGTCAGCCCAGGTGACCCACAAGTGAATGTGGGCAATGGATGCCCAAAACAAGGTTTTGGGCAATGGATGCCCAAAACAAGGCGGCCCCGTTCATTCATCCCGTTCATTCACCCATGCATCCAAGTCACGTATTGCTAAGTCAGGAGGAAGATCCAAAGGAGGAAGAAGAAGAGGAGGAGGAGGAGGAGGAGGAAGAGGAAGGAGAGGAGGAAGGCAAGGAAGAGGAGTCCTGTTGTCTGCTCTTAAGGAGCTGGCAGTCTCGCTGGGAAGACAGAGAGTAATTGTAACTCCAGGGCTCTAATCGTGGTCCCCATCTCCAACTATTCCATCTGTAATAGGAATAATTTCCCACATTGTTGATGCTTAGATTTACAAAACACTTTCCATGTGGTCTGGAGTTCTTTTCATAGAGGAGAGGATTCCTCAGTTTTGTCATCTCTAAAACCAATTTGGACCAGATGAGCTCTGAGGTCCCTTCCGGCTCCAGTCCAGGTGGGTCGTTCAGGAGGAACCCCTAGTAGAGGAACTTCTGGGGCCCACATGCTGCACATTGATGGCTTCCTGGAGGTGTCTGCTAAGGAACCAGGAATTTTCAAGAAAGATCTAATAGTCCATAGAGTCATTGAGTGGTTCCCGTAGGCCATTGGGAACCACTCAAACCAATGACTCTCAAATCTGTCTGTACATTAGAATCACTTGAGGGCTTTAGGAGGGAAAAATGAAACCAAATTGGATCAGAACTCTGGGAATGGGGTCTGGGCATTACTATTTCTTAAGGGCTCCTCAGGTGACTCCAGTGCACAGTCAGGGTTGAGAACCATTGATCTTGCAAACTGGCCTATTTTATGTTTGAGGGATCTGAGGCCAAGTGAGGTGTAACCTGAGCAGAGACACATGTGAGAGTGGCAACAAACAGATGCCGAGCCACCGAAGCCCCTGCTTTACCGTGAGGCCCGCCTGCCTCCCCACTTCTCTCCGGAGGGTTAGTTCTCTATCTCAACTCACTCCAGAGACATGCAGTCCCTGCTGTCCTTGGAGACTCCGCTCTGTCCCCATTCTGAAGACAGTGCCTAGAGCTGCTTGGCCCCTGATGCGTCTTTTCCCAGTGCCCAAAGGTAGAAGGGCAGGCAGTGGCAGGTGAGCCTGGGGCCTTCAATCCAGAGGCTTTCACCAGAGTTGATTGGGATTGTTTGTCTTAAACAAACAGGGCTTGTTCCAGGAAGATGTTTGTCTGTATGGGGCAGCAGCACCATTCATCATGGTGGCTCCATGGCTGGGGGCAAGAAGTCAGCCTTCCAGGGCCCTGGCCCACAGGGAGGGGTTTGGGGGCTGCTACCCGAGGCCCAGCCCAGAGAAGATGTCAGGAAAGCTAATGAGCGACCAGACAGCTGCAGCTTGTTAAAGAGCGCCCTGGGCCCATTGTAACTGAGACCTTTAAATATACATCATAGTCAAATAAACAGCATCCTCCCACCCAACGGCCAGTCCCTTCAGTGCCAGCCCAGCCTACCCAGCCCCTCCTTCACCTTCCATACCTCCCTCCTTCCTTGACTGGAAAAGACCAAATTACAACTGGGAGAGAGAGATGCAGCCAAGTTCTCTGACCAATCCTCTTCCCACCTCCCTCTACGTAGAAACGGCAGTAGCCCCTTCACAGATCCTGTCACCCTAATGAGGTCCCGTGGGTTACAGAAAATCAGGATGGCACTGTAGGTTCCTGGAGAACCTTCACAGGACACATCTCTCATGGGTCAGAACCTCTGGAGCCACTGAGACCTAACCTGGAATGTGTGGTCCCTGGTTTTCTACTCCTACTCCTCCCACCTCACATGTCACCCCCTCTGGGAAGCCCTACAGACTCACCTAGACAGAGCTGGTGGCCTGTTTTCTGCTCTGAATAAATGAGAGGTTCAAGCCTCTGGGAGCACTTTAAGCCCAGGTGAATCTAGGAATCTATGTCCTCTGCCACCCTGAGCTCCTTGAGAGCGGGAACCAGTTTTTATTCAGGTCCGGATCCCCAGAAACTAGCATAGTGCGTGACACCGTGGAGGTCTTCAGTAAGTCTGTGCAGAAGCGAACCCTGTTCACCACTCGTCCCCTTGTTAATGCTCTCATCCATCCATCAGGTCACATTCGGTGCCCAGGGTATACACGGTAAAGTGGGCACTTATGGATCTGCAGCAAGGTGTACTGGCAGGAAGGAGCCCAGGCAGGAGGTCACAGAGCTGTTCTCAGAGTAGTGTCTGTTGGAGAGGGATATTTTTAGATCCATTACAGGAGGGACCCTGTCTATGAAAAGTCTAATTTAAGAGTGGAGAAACGGAAGTGGGAAGGCGAGACAGGACAGTGAAATGGAGGGCAACACTGTCCCTTACCATAGCATGTCCCCTCACCATAGGGGGCCTCAGTTTATCAGTGTCCTCCCCCTCATCACAGCAAACCTCACCTCCCCGCAGCCATCACAAGATAACTTATTTCCCCACAGCACACTCTACCTCACCTCAGCGTGCCACTCAGCATACTACATCATACTTCTTCACAAATACCATACAAATGCAGTGTGTGGGGTTGAAGCTCCAAGGCCCTGCCATGGTCAACAGAGGCAGTCCTGTTTCTAAGCCACTAGATGCAAGGGAGGAACTAGAGGGGAGAAGAGAAGCTGTGACCAAGCAAACAGAATGGGTCTCTGTGTGACCACAGGTAGAAGCTTGGGCCAGCCCAACCACCTATTGACCTGGGCCAGGTGGCAAACCTTACTGATGTAGACATTCCTAACGAGTGGACATTCCAAACAAGTAGACATTCCTAAAAAGCATTAGTGGATGTGCGTGTGTTTGCGTGTATGTGAAGTGACATCTACTAAACATTCATTAGTTTTTACAGGCATTGTGCTAGGTGCTATATAT
>NW_006494611.1:3208093-3213027 GCF_000325575.1 Pteropus alecto | reverse complement strand
GTCAGACAACCTCTAGTTAAAATCAGTCATAAGCATCCTGCCCTAGGGATAATCCAGAAATAGTCAATGCTGCTGACCATATATCTCTGGGTAGCAGGGTTGGTACAGAGAGGCATCACTGCCTGAGGATACCCAGTATTAGCGGCCATTCCTCCAGTTGATAAGCAGAATAAGCACTTCACGCATATTTGCTGTCTTCAGGTTCCTTCGTCCCCAGACAAGCCAGGCTCCCACCTTGGCCTGGACTCTAGATCAGCCACTTCAGTGTGGTCCTTCCCATGTCCCTGTCCCTTGGACCTGTATTGGGTCTGCAATGCCTTTGTCCACCCCAATCACTCCTGCCATTTTTTTCATCCCTGTATCCTGGCCGTAGGGCCCTGCAGAATTAAAATGCATGAGTTTCAGAGTCATACTGTCCCACTGATTGCCTCTCTTCTCTTCCCTCTCTTCCCTCAACCTGGGCAACACTTGATACTTAGGGCATGGGCTGGGTCTTCTGTAGCTCAGAAAACTCTACGGGGTCTCACACAGCACTTGGTACACAGGGTCGATGGGTACATTTGGGTAAGTTGTTTACAATATAGAGGCGCTCAGCAGAGGGGCCAGTCAGGGGTGGAAATCTCCTCTCGCAGAGATGCTGACCACTTGCTAAGCCCCGCACCCTTGAGGCAGTATCTTCCCCTGGGAAGTAGGGACCTGCTTCTTCTATACTTCCCGCAAAGGTGCTGCATATATGTCAATAGTTCTGCTGGTGCTGATGTCCTATCTCATAGAATAAATGAATAATTCCAAACTGCTTTCTGACCAATGACTCTCTTAGCCATAGCAGAGGGGGCAGGCTCTCCTGGGTCCTTTACCTAACCCTGTCCCCTCCGCCATCACACTTCTGTTTCTCTATCCTCCTTTCCCACTCACTCTGTGCTCTGAGTAGAAAGTGTTCTTTCTATTTGCCCAAATCATCCCCACTGGAACACCCAGGCCCCGCCGAGTTCTGCCACCCAGGAGTCCTTGCCCTACCCCTTCTCTCTACTTCCTCCTCTCCCCCTCCTTTCATAATTCTTTTTATTTATTTTTAATTTTTAAAATTGTGGTAAAATATATGTAACATCAGATTTACCGTTTAACCATTTTTATGTGTACAGTTCAGTGGCATGAAGTACATTCCCATTGCTGTGCAACCATCACCACCATCCGTCTCTAGAACTTTTTTCATTTTTTCAAACTGAAATAATAACTCCTCACTCCTCCCTCTCCCTAGCCCTGACAACCACCATCTTACTTTCTGTCTCTGTGAGCTTGACTCCCCAGGTATCTCATCTGAGTGGAATCATACAGTACTTGTTCTTTCGTGACAGGTTGATTTCACTTAACATAATGTCTTCACGGTTCATCCATGTTGTAGAATTTCCTTCCTTTTTAAGACTGAATACTATTCTATTGTATGTATATATAACACCTTGTTTATTCATGTATCTATCAGTGGATCTTTGGGTTGCTTTCAGCTTTCGTCTACTGTGAATGATGCTGCTGTGAACATGGTTGTCCCCTACTTCTTGGCATCCTCTTTATCTTTCTCTTTATTTTTTCCTTCTCTTCTGATTGGAAACCCACACTATTCAGCAGCCACAAAGCCTGGATTTTTCAGGACAATTCCAGCTTCATACAATTTTTTTCTATTGTCCCAGAAAAGTCCCAGAAATTCCAATAAATTTTCTCCTTCAGTGTCTTATATTCAGAAGAGACACAAAAGGCCTTTATAAGATCTTGATATTTTTATTCAGGAAATTGCATTACTTTTTAAAGTGCCTCCCCCATTAAATAAAGAACAAACATCTTTGCTTGGCCCTGCTGCCTCCAGGTATCATCTTTGCCCTTCTGTTTACTGCCAAACCTCTCTGAGTGTTCCACACACACTTCTTCCGCTTCCTCGCCCCCTGCCACTTGCTTAATGCCCTGCAATCTGGCTTGGCGGTACAAATCTACTGAATCTGCTCTTGCCAAGGTCACCAGTGACTTCTTTTCTAAACAAGTTTCAATTGTTCTATTTCTTGATTATCAAATGAATGCTTCATTGTAGAAAAATTGGCAAGTATAGAGCAGTGCATAGGAGCAGAAAAAAGGATAATCCATATACAATCGCACCACCCTGAAGTGACCACTGTGAGGATTTTGGCATACTTCCTTCCAGTCTTTTTTCATTATCCCTATAGTTTTCCTGCTTTTCATCATCCTCGTCTTTCCTGGTCCCTGTAGCACTTAACGCTATTGAATAGTTCCTTCTTAACACTGCCTCCTCTGGCCTGCTTCTCTGGTCTCTGTTCCGGGCCTACCACCCATTTCCTTTGTGAGCTTACTGAGTCTCGCCAGGATTTAAATGGTGGCTGAGTTGAGGTCAGGAGCAGATCCAGGCCACCAAACCCCCAAGTCGGGTACCCCCACCCACTTCTCTACCCAATAAACTCCCATCATTCTTCAAATCCTTATTCAGATGACACCTCTTCTGTAAGGTTGTCCCTGACTCCCCCTGGCAGAGTCGATCACTACTACCTCCGATCGTCCGTTTCCCCTCAGTATGCTGTCCATCCTTCTACTGTAGATGTAGGCACCTTGACTTACGATGACCTATTTACCTGACTGTGTCTCTCTCTAGACTGGGAGCTCCTTGAGGGCAGGACACTACATTATTGACCCTTGTATTTCCCGAATTCAGTGGAAAGCCCACTGGCCAGTCTGAGGCCCAGAAAGGGAAGCTGACTTGCCCAAAGTCACACAGGTACAGGCTCAGGCCACCAAACCCCGGTCTATGGGACCCCTGGTCCTGAGTTCTTTCTACAACACCATGGTGGAACCACGATTGTGCTGCATAAGAGGAAGGGTTCTGGGGTGCCTGACAGGAAACTGCAGACTTTCAAAGGAGCAATGCGAGACTGATAAGGAAGGCAAGGGAAAACAGAGGCCGGATCAGCGCTGTGTCTGTGCCTGAGGCCGTGCGGGGAGTAGGCCTTGCTGCCCCATCCCCTAATTTACCATGAGAAACCATTCTCTATGACTCATTCAAGTTCCGCATTGGAACTTCATAATCACCACTCTGAAATTTCAACCAGGGAGCCCCTCCTTAAACTTAACTCGATCTCTCTCCTCCAACTGTTTTGAGCCAGATAAATAGGAAAAGACCAGGCTTCTCCCTGCTACATGAATGGCAGAGAAAGAGTTCAGAGAGGGAGTGCATGAATACGTTTAGGAGATCAGGGAAGAGTTATAGGATAAGAGACATCTGAGTTCAATCCTAAAGGATGACTAGGATTTGACATGTAAAAAAAAAAAAATGTTTTTAATGCAGGAAGGAAACAGCATGAACCAAAGCATGGAGGTGAGCTAGTATAGGGTGCTGGAAAACAACTAACCAGCCAACAGCCTCCTGGGGTAACCCTCCTCTTCTCTAAGAATGCTCCCAGGATGGCTCCTGAGTCTTTCCCCATCTACCTCATTTATCCCTTAGATAAAGCAGCTCCAGCAAATGTAAAGTGGGTGCTATATGAGGCATGGGATGATGGAAGGACTGTGGGCTTTGAAGACAGAACAATCCAAGTTTGACTTCCTAGTTCTGCCCTTTCCTAGTTCTGTGACCATGAGCAAGTCAGGTGATGTCTCTGAGTCTCAGTTTCCTCATCTCTAAAATGAGGATTATGATACCCACCTTGAGATATTGTTGTAAGAATTACATGAAGTAATCTTGAGCATGTAGTAGCTGCTCAATAAGTGGTAGGTAGCACCAAACTCATTATTGTTAGTGTTTTGAGAACTACCATTTCACACGCAAACAACCTGGGGAAACAACCTAATCGTTGGAAGAATTCGATCACGTTTCTCTACCATCACCCTTTGTTTCTTTCATTTTTGTTGTAATGAGGTGGAATCAGAAGACCTAGGTCCTTCTTCCACATGGCCATGTGACCTTGAGCGAAGCATTTTAACTCAGTGTCTCCACCTGTAAAGTGGCGATAGTAACTCCTACCCCCATAGGCGTGTTGGAAAGAGTCATGATGCCTGTGCGTTAAAGCCTCCGCCGGCACACCTCAGGTCTTCAGTCAAGGTTTTGGAGATCCTTGCCTTCCCTGCCACCCTCCTGGAGCCCAGTGTGTGGCCCAGGGCTGGGCTGTGGGTCAGAGTTGCTGGGTGGTGGAGTGGGGTGCGGCGGGGCTGAGGCAGGACCCAGAGCTGAATGCATAAATAACCAGCCATCCCCATCTTGCTTCAAAAGTCCTGGTCTCCAACCCTTTAATCATGGAGCTGCTCTTCCCTGGCCACCCTCCAAGGCCCGCCCTCCCACTTCCCATGCAGAGGAGCGCTCAGGAGTCAGCCCTGGTCTTTACAGCCTGCCTGTTCCGCACGGCAAGCCCGCTAATAGATCCCAGGAACCCAGGGGGCTGCCTCTCAGTCGACTCACCCCATACTCAGCATTCCCCACCCCACCTCACATGCTCAGTGCTGGGCTTCCCATGTCACCCCGTCTATGACCAGGCTTACCTTTCAACTCTGCCAGGCTGGAAAATGGATTTGACAGAACAGTGCCCTCCTCTCCATGGTGACCATATTGTACCATCAGTCCCAAAGGCCTAATAGTTCCAAGTGTTCTCATGGGACAATGGAAACCTAGTATTAGAAAGTGAGCCAGTCTCAGAAAATCCAGGACATGTGTTTGCCATGTTGATTACCAGCCCCCCTCACTGTAGCCGAACCTCTCTTTAGGCAAGGCGGAGTATTCCTTTGGGATCAAGAGTGAGAAGTATGTTGCGGCTGGGGGTGGGGAGAGTGAATTGCATATGAAATCACATTTGGCAACTTGGGTTGTATTTTTAATGCACTAATGGAGTTGGCTTCTTCAAGAAAAGAACCAGTGATTCTTTTTCATATGGGAATGAATTCATATGGGA
>NW_006494611.1:3192189-3207082 GCF_000325575.1 Pteropus alecto | reverse complement strand
CCTGGTCCGCACGGCAAGCCCGCTAATAGATCCCAGGAACCCAGGGGGCTGCCTCTCAGTCGACTCACCCCATACTCAGCATTCCCCACCCCACCTCACATGCTCAGTGCTGGGCTTCCCATGTCACCCCGTCTATGACCAGGCCTACCTTTCAACTCTGCCAGGCTGGAAAATGGATTTGACAGAACAGTGCCCTCCTCTCCATGGTGACCATATTGTACCATCAGTCTCAAAGGCCTAATAGTTCCAAGTGTTCTCATGGGACAATGGAAACCTAATATTAGAAAGTGAGCCAGTCTCAAAATATCCAGGACATGTGTTTGCCATGTTGATTACCAGCCCCCCTCACTGTAGCCGAACCTCTCTTTAGGCAAGGCGGAGTATTCCTTTGGGATCAGGAGTGAGAAGTATGTTGCGGCTGGGGGTGGGGAGAGTATTGCATATGTGAAATCACATTTGGCAACGGAAAGAGTTCCAATATAAGGAGCTATTTTTAGATTTGGGTATATCGAATTTGCTTAAACTGAGGCACACCAGTATCCAGTTTGCAACCCCTTCATTTGAGGTTTTCTTCTCCGAGTATCCTTGGTGTTGGAATTCAACTGCGCACACTGTCATTTACACTCCTTCCCGATGGAGATGAGGTACAGGGTGGCACAGCGGAGTGAACAGAACCTTAGCATTGGCCTGGGTTTGAATCTCTGCGCTGCCACTTCTCAGCCAGGTAACCTTATACATCTTATAGGCTGCTTTTGCCTCTGAGCCTGGATGGAGTTGAGAGGGGTAGGGGCGGGGTACAGCAGTATTCTTTCTCAACAGATCGTATGAGAGGATTAATCAGGTCATGTTCCTAAGTCACTGAGCATTTGCTGTGGCACAGGAGAGAGGAGACCATGAGATTCTCTCTCCCTAAGACTCTGCCTCAGAAGTTCTTAAAAAATAACATCTGCCAGCTTAGGGAGCACATCTGCCTGTTCCCCAGCACACCATTAGGCTCTGCTAACCTGAGCACATCCTGATTTTGCAAATTATCTTAACCAGGGCTCCCCTTATCCCAGATGAGCCCCTCCTTCTGAGTTCTGAACTCCGGCAGACAATGGAACTGCAAGATTACAGCAGACCAAGGTATCTTCGTGTGAACCCCCGCTGCTCACTGCCTCCCTGCACCCAGGCATAGCTAGCCCCAGCACTCTCGGAAGTCACAGAATCCTAGAATCATAGGGCTGGGAATGTCCTTAGAGGCCTTCTGCATCCAGCTCCCTGTGATACAAATGGGGGAACTGAGACTAGGAGAGGCATCACTTACTCAAGGTCGCAGAGCTGGTTGGTGGCAGAACCAGCATGAGAGCCGGATTCTTAGGATTCTTATCTTCTCTCTCTTCCATTTCCCTTGGAGAGTGGCAGGTCTGGCCACCCTGAGAGCCTGCATTCCGCCCAAGTAAGGACTGTATCCCTCATTAGTCCACTCCCAGAGTGCTGAGTAAGTGGTGTTGGCCGATGACTGAGAAAATTCTTCACAAAGGAAGATTTTAAAGGAGTGCTGGAAGCCTCATGGTCTTCCATCTTTGTCTTTGGGAGGCAGTGTGGTGCCAGGAAAGAATGTGGACCTGGAGCCAAGACACTTGGTTTCTGTAAAATCCAGCAAGCTCACATAGACAAAATGATCAGCACAGTCACTTGAGTTGGGCTTAGGGCATGTACAAGATAGTGGAGGCCATTATCTGGAATATTGGTTCTGATTCTGCTGCTGCGCGACCTTGGGCAAGTCAACAGACCTCTCAGCGTCTCAGTTGTCTGGAGAATAGGAACAATAACACATCCCCAGCCTAACTCCCAGGGGAATCAGTGATTGCAAATATTTCACAGGACTTCACAGAGGAGACACTTGAGAGATGAGATGATCTTACTACAAGTTCAAGGATGAGACAGGAATTCCAGGTTGAGGGACCCACAAGACAACAGTGATACAGGGAGGAAATTATGGAATAGAGAAAAAGGTCCCTTTGTGTGGTCACTTTCTGAGGCTCCTATGTACACACAGCTAACCATCACTCTCCAGCCCCCGTTGTCACCTAAGGACTGGGCTCCCCGGGGGAACCAATATTTATGGTGCTCTTACTCCTTGCCCCACATGTAGCATACCTTATTTAATCCTCACCTCAGCCTCGGTGGGGTTTACATTATTCCTACAGATGAAGGCCAACTGCCTCAAAGTCACGCAGGTTGAGAATGGGGAGGCACTGGAGTTAAACCCCAACATGCCGGGTTCCTGGCATATCTTTCTGTGAGTCACAGGCTTAAATATCAGTCTTCCAGGTTCTCTGCAAATCCAGACAGTCATCCTCACCCCTATCTTGCACCCAGCTTCAGTGCCCAGAGTCCCACTCCGCTGGAAGGATTTCCGGCAAGTCAATGTCCTTGTCAAGACTCAGGAGCAGGACTTAACCTGACTCCTTGGACACAGATGACAGGTGTTTGTAAAACCTCTGAAATCATGTGCAAGTCTGTTATGTGCGTGCATGTGTGTGTAGCAGTCTCTCGCTCTCATCAGATATTCAAGGAGGGCTGTGCCCCAATATAGTTAGAAACCTCCAGGCTCCACAACCCTCTGCAGGGACCAGTTCCTCGTCCCTCAACCTTAACACTATGGAGAGCCCTGCCAACTCCAGGTAAGAAATGCAGCTCACCTGAGCACCTACTAGCTCCAGGCTCTGCCACAGACTGGCAGAGGAAAACCTATAACTCCTTCAAGCCTCAGGAAGCTTAAATCAAATCTTGACAGACTCAATGCCCTCCTGCAGGTGTTTCTTTCTGTTCCATCCTCTGTGGAGATGGAGATCTAAACAGGAAGAGCCTGGTAAACTCCTGGAGTCCAGTAGGGCGAAGTGGGAGTGAGGGGCAAGCTGGCATTTGGGCTTCTGGAGTCATCCAAGGTGGCGTGTGTTGTGAGATGAGCAGCTGGCCCTGGGCTGTAGGTGCTGACAGAGCACAGAGGATCTGCCCTTCCCCCTCAGGTTTGGGCAGATGAGGAGTGAGTGACAGCAGCAGGTCTGAGCCAAGTGGCCTTAAGGGGCTCTCAGGCCTCTTCAGCCACCATAGAGGCCCCGGAAATACCAGGGCTGGGAGGGGTGATGGGGGAACAGAGGCCTAACCTCCTATCACTTGGGTGCCTGCCAGGTCATCCTTCAGCCTTGGCCACACTCGCCAGCAGGCACCCTTCACTGTCGTTAGACCCCTGCCAGGCCTTGAGCTTGCTCTTCTATCGGGCTCCAACACCATGCTCAGAAAGACCCTGTATGTTTTTCAAATTAATGCAATTAAGAGCATTAAAGTTTGCGAACGATAGAGTTTTTCATTTTCCTTTTATTTGATTAGAGAAATTCCCACCGCACAGTTCCTCCAAATGAAACCCAGACCCGAGGCCCATTGTTCCGGGGGCTTCCATGAGAATGTGTTACCTTTCAATCTCACACACTAATGTGTTTAGCGTTACAGTCCCCCCCGGGCGGCTGCAGGAAGGATCTGGAGCCTTGATTAAAGCAGCTTTTGCTGGGCAGGAATGTGGGCTCCTCCGCCTGGGAGTCGCAGAGGGGCTGGGTGTTTGCTCGACAGAGCCTCTGCTCACATGGCCAGCTGGCCAGGGACTGGGCTCGAGGGCAGTTGTGCCTGGCTGTAATTAGACATTTTCCCCTCTCTCTTGCCTTTCCTCACGGACCTCCTCCTCCACCACGTCTTGTCCCAATACATTCACATGTGGCAATACAATACCCTCTTGTGTGCATGCGCGTGTGCATGCGCGTGTGCATGCGCGTGTGCGCACACACAGACCCACGCAGACACACACTCTCTGTCAATCCTCTCCTCCTGTCTTTATTGTCCTCCTCTGTCCTTTTCCTCCTCTCCTCTTTCGCATCGTCTGTCCCTGGCTGCTGCTATGCTTCCCAGCAGCCTCTCCACAGTCAGCTCTGTCCAGAGGCAGATTCAAGAAATCACACTGCTCCTCCCTTGTTCAGGCCCAAAGCTCCAAGGTGAAGAGCAGAATTAGAGCCAAAAGTGAAAAATTGATTAGAGGAATATGTAAGGAAGGCCTGGGAGAGGGAGGAGAGAGGGTCATAACCTCTGTTAAAAAAACGCGACTAGTGCCAAATTTAAACAGGATGTTAAGTCTATACCCCTCCCACCCCAAATCACCAAAGGCTCAGCCCTGGGAGGCCCAGGCTCCTTCCTCTTCCAACTGGGAGGCCCCAGGAAGGCCTGGCTGGGCAATCTGCATTCTGCCAATGCCCTGGAAGATGACCATTCATGTCCTGCAGACCTTCACCAGCCCAAGCCAGGGTCCTAAGAGACACCTTCAGGGCCTGGCCCAAATTAAGCAAAACCAAAAAACAATAGGGCTTGTGAGCCAGAAACGGAACTAAAAATAAGCCCGTCAACTCTCAGAGGCCTCACTCCTGGGTCCCAAGGAGTTGGGGGAAGGCTTGGGAGAGAAACGTGATCCATTTTCACCCCCACTCCAAAGCTGCTGGACTCTGCTGCATTCCTAGATGCCTTGCAGTCATTCCACAAACATCCATGGAGGCCCAGCCTCCAAGAGCAAAGAGGGCACTGGAAGGCTCAGAAAGGTGTGCTCTCCTTCCCCAGGGTAGTTGAAGAAGTTCAGGGCTTAAGTATTTCTAGTTGTACTGGTGACAACACTCTCTAAGGCAGGGGTCCCCAACCCCCAGGCTGCGGTACAGGTTGGTGGCCTGTTAGGAACCGCGCTACACAGCAGGAGGTAAGTGGCGGGTGGGTGAAGCTTCATCTGTATTTGCAGCCGCTCCCCACCTCTAGCATCACCACCTCAGCTCCACCCAAGATCATCAGGCATTAGATTCTCATAGGAGCACTGGTTCTTGGTGCCAAAATGTTTGGGGATCGCTGCTCTAAGGAAGAGGTGTCACCCCTAGACCATGACCTGGACTATCAGGGACCAACCTATACTTACAGATAGAAAGCCCCCTGGCCCCACTGAACCAAGAGAGGGTCCTAACACAGACTGAGCCTTCCCCACAATCCCTCTTCCAGGCCGCTGCAAAACTCCACACCTGGTTGTTTCTATGTACAAATCCCAAGCCATTCACATGCTCAGATCTACTTTTTAAGAAGCTGCTCTGTGGAGAGTAGAGGCAGGGAGGCTGATGCCTACCTGGGGAAAGAGAAAATGGCGACTGAATTAAAGCTATGGTGGAGGGTAAGGAGAAGGGGAGGACAGAGGGATGACTCAGCCAGTTCAGAACCAGATCCCCTGCCTCCCACCTGGGCTGCTGCCTCATTTATTCTACTACATCCCTGGGGAGGAAAGTACCCCCACATGGGCTGGAAACGCTGAGGGACTGATTTGCAAGGCTAAGTAAGGGGAGTTCACTATCCTTTTGTTCATGCAGACATTCACTCAGGCAATACTTGGCCGATGAGATAAATCCACCTACACCTTTAAGCTGTACCTCCCCCACTCAGGGCCCAGAAGGTCTAACCCTTGGATCAGTCCCAGGGTTCTGCTGCAAACATCTGCCAGGGCCAACAGCCCCCAGGGAGCAGGTACATAATGTGAACTGCATTTAGATGAAGAAGGAGTTGGAGAAGGCAGCATGAGGGAATCTGGATTGCAGTGGAAACTGCTCAGGAATTTGGCTTCATGTCTAAGTTGATTCTTCCTAGACAATCACCTGAACGTAGGTATCTCCCAGTTACTCGAGCTGTGGAGAAGATTGGGGAGGGGTTAAATGATAGCCAAGGTGAATAATCCAGAGACTATTTCTGATCTTTCCTGTTGTACTTTGCCAGTTGGCTTTTTCTTCTTTTGCTGGGAAACTTGCTTCCCTAAGCAGGATTTTCTTTAACTATTTTTCAAAATGTACTCATGATTTCCAACCACGAACAATGCTTCCCCAAGATGACCAAGGCTTGGCTTTATCCTGAGCTCCATTCAAACCACAAAGACAGAAAGCAGGGAGTGGGGATGGGGATTAACAGAGATAGTGCTGGGGTCCAGGCACCCTTACTGAGGGGTCAGAATTCACTGTGGACAAGCCGCAGAATGAGAAAACTACCAGTGGAGATTCTAGCCCTGAGACCAGTGACTGTCCACCCTGTCGCTGTAAGGTCCTGCAAGGACATGGCCATAAGACATGCTTAGGCCTTAGTAGCAGGTTGGTGGGAAGAAGAGGAATAAGCTTGAATTATATGGGCTTGGAGTGAGGAGTAGTGGCCTGGGTGACAAGCCATCTCCCAAAGGAGATAGGGAGTAGGAGCCTGATTATGATTTCCAAGGGATTATGGAAACCTCAGTCTAATCTAACCAGTGCCCATGTTCCTGTAAAGCTGCCAGCGCAGAGTGTCAGAATCATCCAGGGGCCACTTAGGAACCAGTGCCCATGCCCTGGGGTCTTCTGTGGCACCAGGAGAGGGGGATGGGCAAGGTTCTCTATCCTATGTACATCACTCTAGCCCCTTTAGGTCACAATCCAAAAGGTACTACAGCAAAGATTCTTCTCTGAGTTTCAATTTTCATGGAAATGAACCGTTTTATCTCAAAACACGGGGAAGGAGGGAGGAATTCATCCCCTTTCCTTAATGCGGATGGACAAAATCCCCTTTGCTTCTTGCTTTAAAAAAAGAAATCCAAATGTTGCTGCCATTTGCTCTGTCGGATGCCAACCGATACCTCTGAAAGCAGGATGAGTAAATCCAGAAGAATGCTTGCAGCTACTCTGCCTGGGCCCCAGGGGAGCTGCTTCACCACCCCTTGTGGTTGCCCAGGGGCTTGGGAAGAACCAGAGCAGAGCTGGGGAGCAGCCTGACTTAGAAGAATGTGATCACCTTGAGGAGGAGGCCCAGAACTCTTTGAGCCAAAAGTCCAATGTCCTCAGGAAGGGTTTCACAAATACTGTCTTATTAGCTTATTGCCAAAGTTGCAGCCCAGGCCTGATGTGCTCAACATCAGTGCGCAGATGAGTCCAGAAGTGCACTCTGCCTACAAATCCTTAGCCTTGTGTTCAGCATCAATCCTAGCATTGACTGACGGAGTTCTTACTCTGTACCAGGTGTTTACCCGACTACCTCACTAGCGATCCTGAGAGTAGGTATTAGCATTAGCCCCATTTTGCAGATTGTGGTACTGATGCTCTGAGAATTTAGGTAACCTCGTTTAGGTTGTACAGCTAATAAGTGGCAGAGTCATGATTTAAACCCACGTGTCTGATTCCTAAGACTGTGCTCTTCACTTTCAAATTATTCCATGCCCGATTTGGGTTCTGGTCCACCTTACCAGGCTTCTCTGCTCCACTCCTCATGTTGACATTACAGTTCAGCCTCTTAAATGCACCTTGTCCTTTCTGTCTCCTAGACTGTCTTCTCTACCTGGCGCACCACTCACCTTGACCTCCAATGATGGCCTTCTATGCTGACGCCTGAGCCCACCTCATCGGATATATTTAATGAGGTCCTGAGTGGTTAAGAACGAAGTGGGTAAACTGTATTTGGCCTCTGCTGCTGCTTTCCACTCCACGACTTGGCATCCTGTTCAGAAACAGCTAACAAAAGTGACCATTGGGCACTATCACCACTACCTTCAGAACCAGCTTCTATACCCTCATCCACTGCCTCTCTCCTTCAGATGCTGCCTGAGCTGTAGGCTCTCCATAAAATCACAAGGGACCATCAGTGTGGCAGCCTTGGAGAATCTCTGCAGGCTTTGTTGCTGAACTACTTCTCGACTCCCTCTCAGCCTCCTCCTTACAGTGTCTCACCACAGTCCAAAGCCCCTATAGCCCAGACCTGGCCCAGAGGATGGCCTCCCAAATCCATGTGTCCCAAAGGTACAATCAGACAACACCACCCTTACTGATGAAATCTCTATCTCTGATTAAAGTATTGTCTATTTCTCCCTTTAATTCTGTCAGTGTTTGCTTCATGGGTTTGAAGCACTGTTACTAGCTGCATACGTGGTTATGAGTTTTCCCTTCCTGATGAATTGACTCATCTGCCATTATAAAACGTCCCTCTGTATCTCTTTGTCTTGAAGTCTATTTTATCTGATATTAATATAGCCTCTCCAGTTTTTGAATGTACATCATTTTTCAATAATTTATGTTCAACTTATCTGTGTCTTTATATTTAGAGTACATCTCTTATAGACTGCAAATAGTTAGGTTTTTAAAATCTGTTATAATAATCTCTGCCTTTTAATTGAAATGTTTAGTCCATTAACACTTAATGTAATTACCGATATGGTTGAATTTAGTTTTATTTGCCCCCTCTGTTTTCTATTTCTCTATTTCTCCCTCCCTGACTTCTTTTGGATTTTTAGAATTCCATTTAAATTTATCTGTTGGATTTGTAGCTATACCTCTTTGCATTAATTTTTTAATGATTGCCCCGGGGATTACAATACATGTCCTTAACTTTTCACAGTCCACTTAGGGTTACTATTTCATGTAAAATGTAGAAACCTCACAACCACAGAAGTCCATTATTCCCTACCCCCATCTTTTAGGTTATAGTTATCATATGTATTTCATCTACATACATTATAAAACCCACAAGGCAATGTTATAATTTTTGCTTCAAACAGTCATACGAACTTTAGAGCAATTAACAGGGTTTATTTCCAAAGGGAACCTCAAAATTAGGGGAGGCCCTTCTTCGGAAACTGATTCAGCTCATTGTTAGAAAAGGGAACCTGGATCTTTCAATGTTCCTTCCCTCCTTTCTAACTGAAGGTGAATTCTGGGTCCATAGGGCAGAACTACAGCTGATTCATCCTTTATCTTGTCTTTAAGAGTCTTGACTGAGTCTCCTGAGACTTGATCATCAGACCTAAAGTTCTTTTCACTGTTTCCTAGAGGTCCTTGAGCATTCGAACATGATAACCCAGAATTCCCAGAGTGAATATGCAGATTAAGCCTCCCCAGTGTCTTATCTTCCTCTGTCCTCTCTCATAAGGGGCACTTTCTCTCGTGTTATTACTAATTTTTTTTTTTTCTCATCTCTTCTCCAAGGTTATAAATCCTGAAGGTAAGAAATCAGGTCTTGTGCATAGTAGGTACATAGACATCTTTGCTGAATGAACAAATGAACCCCAAATGCGTTTCCTGGCACCTCTGAGGATAGTTGAGCAGAGAAGGGAAAGTGTGCAGGGGAAGAGAAGGAGGTCCACATGCATCTATCTCTGGAGTGGTGGGAAATCATTTCCAGGGGCAGCGGGTATAGCCAAAAACATCACTATAGATTGATGGGGGAAATTGCAGAGAGTTTGGGATTGACGCTGATGAAATGTTAACATGGGAGTTGAGAATGCGAAGCCTGCAAAGTGGAACAGGGGAGGCTACCAGGCCAAGATATGTGGGTGGAACCAGGATTTTTAGCACACTCACATGTACCTGGAGGAAGTGTGTGCTGGGCCACCCAGAGCTGCTGACACTGCAGCCGGGAGAGCTGAAGCTTTTTAGAGAAACCATTAGTCTGGTGACAGGGAGAAGAATGTAAAAGCCGCCAGGGCCAGGGTAAGCACAGGGGCGGCCCACCGGGCTGGCCGCACCATAAGGAAAGCAAATGGAGGTAATTCATCTGAGTACTTCTAGGAGGCACTGGCGAGTCAGGGTTCATGGTGGGGGAGGGGGGGCTGGCCAGAAAAGGCCCTTTGTGTAGGAACTAAGGGGCCTGGAAGTATAGCTTCACCTAAGCCTCAGGAGTAAGAAGAGTGTCCTGGCGAGACAACGTTCCAGAGGTCAGAGTAAAAGAGGAGGGTATGACTAGAAGGAGGTGAAACTGGGAGTGCCTCTGAGTCATGCCCTCAGCCTACACCAAGCTAATTGAATAACATGAGACCTGCAATACCTAATTTCATATGAAATGTGATAATCAAGTAATGGGGCAGATTTTTGCATGTGGCTTGTAGAAAAACTGAGAAGGAGGAGAGATGGAGCTGGAACAAGCTGCAGCACGTTTCAGCCCATAAGAGCCAGTTAGCCGGTCTGTCGGGCGTTGCCAGCTGGGGTGAATGAAATGCCTGTTGTTTCAAGGCAGGGAAAACGAGTGACCGTTATTTGGAGTAAGGAATTTATATCTAACATGGTGTGAGGTTAAACAAATCTACAAATAAGACTTGACCTGTTATATAACCTTAAGTGTTTTGGGCCAGCATAAGAAGGGGGAGAGGAAGGCATGAGTGCTTGTGAGAACCTACTGTGTGCACATCCCCGTGGCAAGCTGGCTGCCTGGGAAGGGCAACACTGGAACTCACTGAAAGACTCAGGGCATTGTGGAATTTTAAGACCACTGGAATTTTCCCGTTTTACAATACAGAATGGTTGGCTCTTTAATGCATTAAATTTCTTTCTAACACCACATGGTAAGCATGATTACAAAAAGACAGTGTGAGGCCCTCCATTATGTTTCCGGGGATTCAAGCCAAGAAGAGTGTGAACCCCAAGCCCAACCCCTTCCCCAAAAGGAAACGTCTGGGTATTTGCAAATGTACTTCTTCCAGTCCGGTCTAGCTGCAGCTTCCTTGCCTACATGCAAGGCAACTGCCCTCTCTAGTTGGTTAAAGGCCCGCACAAACTGAATCTTGGAAGAATTCAAAGCAAATCAAATAACTCCTGAAGGCCTCCTCCAACAGAGGAATCAGGGCCACTGCCCCAAACCTTTCTCTCCCATGACGATCTCTTGGCTCATCAACAAACCTGGTGAGCTCTTTCTTGGCTGGGTGACTATCCAGTTCCGTAAGGTAACCCTGCTTCTCTGCCCGGTATAGGAGACAACAGGGTTTATTCCATGTCTTTATGTCCTTTTCTGAACTCTACGATGTGAATAGTTCTGCCTAGACACTGAAAGTTTAGGTACATCCTGGTTGAATCTCCTAAGTTGGACTTTAAAACAAAGGAATTACTGAATTCCTGGTAAATCGCCAAGTCACAGAAGAGTCAACTACAACTTTATTAAACAACTAAAGTAAGCATTTTGCCTAATTACAGGTGTAAGGCATGGTTGTCTTTCTGGTTCTAGCAGCCCATCCCTGCTCCTCGAGCAGAGGTAGGTGAGCCTCATGCTGCCTCTGGACCTCAATCATCTCTCCATGTTGTCTGTTTCTGTCTTCTTTATCTGCCCATGTTGCCTGGCGCCTGGAGACCCCATTTCTATTTTCTTAATACCTGGTGATTATATTTCAATGCTTGGCTGCAGAATTGGCACAGAGCTCATGAGAGCTTTTCTGCTGCCAATTCTCACCCCCCATCTCTCATCACATCACCCTCAGCTGGCTTGTACTTCTGCTCTCTCCACAGTCACTGTGCTGGGCTTACTCTCCCGAGCTATGTCCAGTGTCTCTCAGGGCCCACTCAGGATTCTGGTCGGACTCAGCTTCCTTCAGGCCGAAGCCACCTTACTGCCCTCACTTGTGGTGGTTCTAAAGGCCAGGCTATTGCCGTACAAGGCTTTTGTGACAGAGCTCTTCTGCCAAGCTTGGTGGTCAGGGCTGACAGTTGTCATTTTGACACCTGCATTTTTATTTGGACACATGCATGTTTATTTTTGGTTGTCATTACATATCAGTCCTGCAATTATATACCTCAATTGCTTTCTGATTTGTCTATTGGCAAAAAAATTCTTGCAGCATAGCCTTATTGCAATGACCATCATAATTATTCTGAGCCATTAATTCATAAGTACTATCACTAGTACTTCAATAGTTAACCAAATATTAGTATACTTTGTTTAATAATTAGAATAATTAATAATGATTCATTTTTAAAATATCATCATCAGTCTAGGCCTCTGCTCAACTACCTGAGGGCTTTGCCCAGCTCTTATAAGTGGCACCTGTGACAACTGGTCACACGTGCAACTCTGACCCCGGTGTGGCTGGAGCCTTTTGTTTCTTGTTTGTCACTGAATGTTCATATTGTGCCCTAGTACCCACCACTTCCTGTACCTCCTCCCCTTGGCTCTCCTGGTGTTACATGACCATGGGGAGCTGCCCACACATGTGTATCACACAAGTATAGGTCAATGGGTGACCACTGGAAAACAAAGGAGAAAAATGAAAAATGCTCAGTATTCCTGAAGTCTTTGTTAGGTGAAAACTCCACAGTCACATTATATTTTCAGTGTGTATGAGGGTGGGCCATCACACATTAGCGTACCACCTAATTTTTCCAGGTACGGAACCGTGAGGAGAAGGGCCTGGGACATGCCTTCAGAGTACAAAGCCCCGTCTTTGATACTCACATCCTCCCTAACAGGTACTCAGGGAGGTACTGTCCCAGTTTATAGACAAGGAAACTGAGACCTAGAGAGATTACGTGACGTGCCTCCAGCCACACAGCAGATGGAACCAGGAAGAAAATCTGGGTCTTCAGTCTCTCCAGCCAGGCTTTTTCTGTTTTGTTTTCTGAAACAGGTAAAACTCAAACTCAACTCTCTCTCTCTCTCTTTCTCCCCCATCTCGCTCGTGTGCGCGCATTTCTGGGGAGACGTATGGCAGGTTCCCAATTGTTGTGAGAAGTAGGAGAGGCAAAAAATCACACCAGCTAAGTGAGTTTGGGGCAGTGACAAAGGAACTCCCTTTGCTTTCCAGAGGCTACTAAAGAAGCAGGGGCGGGGCTTAGCTAGGGAAGGGAAGAGAGGATGGAATCACTTGCAAAACCCTAATAAATCTGCAGGCCCAGCTGTTCCTCATCTGATGATCCTCTAGGGAAAGTGTGAAATAGTAGAGATGCTGACGGGCCTGGGGGGCCCCTTCAAAGGCAACCCGGTTTTCCCAAGGACCCAGAGCAGGGGTGGAAAGTGTCCGGAAACGTCTGAAGGGTGTTTGTTGGAGTTGGGAGGCCTGGGCCCCCAGAGGCCATATGCACACATGGAGTTGTGCCTGGGAACGCCTGGAGCCTGGAAGTTCTGGAAGGGTGGTCAAATCTTTGTCTCCCAGACTGCAAAAGCCAGGCTGAGAGAGCCGGAGTTTGAATCCCAGCTCCACTGTTTCCTGACTGAGTGGAATATTTAACCTCTTCGAACTTCATTTTTGTCACTTGTAAAATGAGGATAATAATCCTCCCTTCGGGTGGCTGTGAAGATTAAATGTGCTAATGTATGTAAAGCTCCTGGCATGTGACAGGTGCTCTATCAAGGTTCTTTCCTTTTCCTTCTCTTTCCTCCTTCCCCGCCCCAGGGAATCAAGAAGGGGTTGGGCCATACTCACACCTGAGGCCAAGCCCAAGGAGAAGGAGGAAGACCCCCACCCTCAAGTTTCCCCACCCCTCATACTCCCCACCCACCCCAGGCACTCAGAGCTGGGTGTGGACGGGGTGGGTCTGTCAGAGCATCGTCCCCACTTCCCTTGTCTCAGAAGCGACACCTCCTGCAGTGGGTAGGCCACCAGGGTAGCAGTGAAACTGCAGAGCTGCAGCCCCTCCTGACCTTGACCACTCCCTCTAGACAGAAGCTATGAAGGGAAAGGGGGCGGAGGATGGGGAACTAGGCTTGGACTAGAGGCTTTCATCCAGAGAATGAGCTACTGCCCCCAAGGCAAAGGGCACCATCTCTGTGGCTGAGGATTCTGGCCCAAGTTGAAAAGCCTTTCACTGGGTTCTGACTTCTGTATTCCTGAGAGCATAGTCATCAATCCTCCCAGCAGACAGCCCAACCACAAGCCCAGCCTCAAACAGCAGGCCCAGTGGGCCCAGAGGGATCAGCTGCCCGCCAGCTGTAAGGACAACGGTCCTCGGAGCATCCCGGACTACTTGAGCTCACACAGTCCAAGCCAAGAGTCTCTCTGCCCTGGCACCAGTTTGTGAAAGCCCTGCATTCCCCCAGGGAACCTGAATTAGACAGTCCTGGGTGCCAGACCTTTACCCATTGCGAACTCCGTGGAACCCCTCTAAGTGAGGGTTCTCCATCTGTAAAATGCTAACACTCATTGAAGTGTTGTGAAGATGGCTGAGATCATCCTCCCAAGCCCGCCCTGAGAGCTCTACTCATGTTAATCCCCTTCCTGCATTTTTCTTCTTCTCCTCTTTGATTTTTCTCTTTCCTTGTCTCTTTGGCCTTCCTTCAGCTCTAAATCTCACCTCAGCACTTTCTTCAGGCTGGCTGCTTTTCTCCTTTCCACAAGTCAAACAGCAGAGGTGGGGAGGTTGTAGGAAAAGCTTTAGAATTCGGATGCTGGGGACTCCGTGCTCACAGGTCTGGCCATGCTGGGCTCGCTCAGCCTGGGCTGTCTGCTCCTGAGCAGATCCTGGTACTGACCTCAGCTTCTCTTTCTCTTCTCCCTCCTTCTGCCAGCTTCTGCCCGACTCGAAATGGGAGAGAAGTCAAGAGAGAGCAGGGTGAGATGGGGAGCAGAGGTGATAGCCCTCTTGAAAGAAACATCAGCGAAGGCTGCAGGAAGTAAAAATGGCATGACCCCCTTAAGTCACAGAATAATCAGGAGCAAGTCAGTCCATCTGCTCCCCTCCCTGTCACTCTCTGCCTCATCCCAGCCCCAGAAGGAAGTCCTCTCTCATATCTAACTCATACCTTTCCTGCCTACTTCCTTTTGGTCCATGTGGGTGATGCTACTCTCACCATCCCTCCACGGGCACCTCCTCCATAGGCCTTCTCCTCAATTCCATTCAGCTCAGAGGCCCAGGGGAGTGAAAGAGAACTTTAAGGGGATGTTTAAAGTTTGGCTTCTCATCACCACATCTCAGCTGAGTCCATAAAACTGTCATATAAAGCCCATTGGCCAGCCAGCTGCCCTCAGCCTCAGGGGACTCCTTGTTCTATGATTGGCCTCAATTCAGACACCAGCTGGATGTAGGAACTCGCTGGCTTTTATGAAGACATGTTAATGAGAAGCATCTCTTTCCTTCTATCTTGT
>NW_006494611.1:3172481-3192163 GCF_000325575.1 Pteropus alecto | reverse complement strand
TTCCTTCAGTCAATAACCACTTACCCAGAGCCTCTTGGAGCCAGGATCTGGGTTGGGCCCTGGAGTGGGGGTGGGGGTGGTCACAGGTAAGAGCTGGGGCAAGATGGCTCTACCCTGGAAGGGCCGGCCCGGAAGGAACTAGCTCCTGGGTGGCACCTCACAGTAGCTGCAGTAGCTGAATCACACTGCACTGTCAGTGTTTGTAAACTGCACAGTAATTGTGAAATCGTGTTGGAAAAACAAACAATTACAGAGCAGCCTGATAAGAGCTGCCACGAGGTGTGTTCAGAGAGCCGGGAAGCCTGGCGAAGGAGACTCCAGCTCTGCTCAGATCTGGGAATCTTCTTGGAGGAGGTGCCCTTGGAGCTGTTGCCTGAAGGATGCTTAAGAGCTTTCAAAGCAGGCAAGGTGAGACAGGCGGAAGGGATAGCAAAAGTCAGGCTCTCCTGTGTTAAGAACTGAGAGTAAGGGCTGGATAGTGGGGGCTGGGATCCTGAGAAAAGACACAGGAGCAACAGAGGGTCGAATTTCTCCGGGGCTCAGTCTCTCTATCTGTGAAATAGATATAGTGTTGGTTACTTAAAAGAAAAATCCAAAGTAGTAGTAACTAGCATGTGCATATAGTCTTTCATCATTTCTAGCTACTTTCATATGCATTACCTCCTTTAACCCTTAAAATAATCCTATGAGGTAGGTAAGGTGGGTATTTTAGTATCCATTTTGCATAAGAGGAAATGGTTTTAGGAAGTGCAGTGACTTGTGGCTGGAGACACAACTAACAAGTGGCAAATATGGATATTCTATTCTAAAGTCAAGGCTCTTTCTGCTGGGACAGCTTGGAACTGCTTGGGGAAGTGCTGAGGGATGAAGACAAGAAGTAGGGAGGAACAGGCGCGGGGGGCGGTGGGAATTAAAGCAGTGTCTGTTACAGTATCTGCACCCCGCTCTCCTCAGTGTGCCACCTAATACCAGTGAGGGCTAGAGGCAGATGAGGGCACATAAGCAGGTAGGCTCAGATTTCTCTGGGAACAAGGGAAAGAAAAGGAGGAAGCCCCAAAGGTGGACTCCCCTGGGGAAGGATCCTAGGCAGAATCACATTTACAAGGGTCTCAACAAAGGAAGGGATTTGAGGAGGAAAGACACTGAGCCATGAGCCCCGAGGGCAGCCACTGTCCCTAGGTGAGAGTATTAGAGGACTGAATGCCCCCTTCTGGCTTATGGGGGTCGGGGGAGGGTTCCCCTGTCCTCTCTCACCTCCCATCCCTCATGGTGAACTGCAAGGGGCCAGTCCAAGCCTCAGATTTGTAAGTGAAGCCCCAGGAACTAGGGAAAGCATTTGAACCCCTGGACACAGCTCTGCAGTCAGGTGCTCAGAATGGAGGGGTGGATGGAACAGGGACCACACACACAGTACACTCAGGCGCGCAGCATCACTTTGGCCCAAACACATATAAACAGTCATAGACAAACAACAGCCACACCTCATACCTGTCACCTAGACTCCAGCACCCATGCAGCTCCCCTATTCCCACCCTAAACACAAATATGCCCCAAGACCCTTTAAGAACACACAGGCTTCAATCCCTACCCTACCCACACAAGCCCATTAATACTCACACACAAGTATGAACAATGCACAGGATGACTTAGAGTTTACAATCTGCTTGTACACACAATAAGCACAACACCCTCAGATCCACAAGCGAATCCAAACTCACTTACACACTCAGGTATATGAATATGTATGGGAATAATGTTTACTCACATAGCCCAGGGGCTTGAGGTAAGGAAGAGAATCAGAGAGCTCTGGAGTCTGAGCTTAGTCTGATCACCCCAAGTATCCATCGGGGTGCCAGAGACCACTAGGGTCTCTGTTGTCACACTCCCCTTGCCCTACCCCCACCCCCACCACCCGAGACCCTGGGGCCAGAAGTGTGGGGTTAAGAATGGCTGCCTGGTCCCAGAGTTCCTTTTAGTGGTGGTGGGGGGGGCACCTAAAGCAGGAAACAGGGCCTCCCTCCTCAGGCCCAGGACCCCAAAAGTTCCTCTGTAAAGTAGGGTGGGCTAGGAGTGCTGGTGATGGGAGAAGCTATATTCCCCAATGGAAAGAGGTGGCAGCTCCTGGCCAGCAGTCTCTATGTCTCTTCGAACGCTCACACACACACTTACATACACACCTCCCCCACTGTAATTAGAATGGCTGCTCCAGCACCAGGGGAAAGGCAGTGATTTATGAATGGGAGTTGGTGTAGAGAGATTCCAGCACCATCTGCTTGGGAGCAAACAGGAAGAGCTTCAATGTGCTGCAGACTTGGGGGAGGGAGTTAGTTGGTGAAACAGGCTCATAAAAGCCATTCCTAATGGCCACAGGTGCTCTCACCACCCCCCAGCCCCCACCCCCCAAGAAAGATTCACAGCTTCTGCCAAGGCCCTTGGGGCACACACACACCTCTAGCCAAGGTCAGGCTGCCTGGAGGTGGAGCAGTGGAGGAAAGAGCTTCTACCATCCAGACCTGGGTGCAAATACCTATAGCTACTCACAACTAGGCTTCAGTTTATTCATCTGTAAAATGGGGATGATGGCAATAAACAACTAAAAAGTATTAAACATTTACCATGTGCCTGATGAGATGGTCTTAGCCCCATTTTACAGATAAGAACTCTGAGGCTGTGGGTGAGGAGACTGTCCCATGATTGCACTAGTGAGCTGCAGGGTTATGACTTGAATCTGGGTCAGCGGAGGACACTGCTCTAAAATATTTCATTCTTCACACTGCTCCCCAACATAGAGAAGTTTGGGGGATTGAATGAGAAAAATACTTCAAGTGCCTAGCATATGATAGTTGCTCAGTATGCCTTAATTTTCTTCTTTCTGGGTATCTAACTACAGAAGCCAAAAGATTCAAAGACGGAGGGGAAGAGAGAGAAAGATGGTGAGGTTCTGTGATTAGCACTCAGTACTTTGAACAACATAGCAGCCTGGCCAGTCCCAAGAAGTTTAGTTATAATCTAATGTCACCTACAAAAAACGAGTCGACACCCTTTAATGACATGCCTAATTGTTAATTGTGCTTCACAGTGAAGAGTGTTTGGTTGCAAGCAGGGCTCATGAATGACTGTCATTTGTATAACCATCATATGGACAGTATGAGTTTTTCACTTCTTACTTAGTCCCCAGCGTGTTTATGTTACTCTCCCAATAGTGGTTCTCAACTAGAAGTAAGATTCAGACCCACCTGAGGTTTTTAAAAGTCCAGAGATCCTGACCCTTCCACCCCACCTGCTAATTCTAGATCCCTAGGTATGGCCTCTGTGATCTTGAAAGGTTCTCCAGGTGGTTCCCACTCCGTCTCCCTGGGGATCCATTGGCTTTTGATTTGCAAGTCCTAGCCCTTCAGATCCAGAAATTAATCAACTTCGTGGACACTATGACCAGAATGCAAGCTCTTCCCCAGAGGGGCCATGTCTTGTTTGTCCTCATGGCTCCTTCACAGATCTTGTCTTCGAGAATCAAGTCTTAGAAAACACAGACCCTTATATAGCAACCAACATCAAGACTGATGGATGTCAGATGGACCAAATCTTGCTTGCTATCAAAGTAATTGATATTGAGAAATGGAGATTGGAAAGGAGGTGACACCTCCTTGGCTGGGCCTTGAAGGCCGAGCAGGGTTTTGGTAGCAGATGTGGGTATTTCAGACAGAATGAGCTGTCATAATATTGTATACCATTATGCATTAGCTCAAGCCCTAACACTTGGCATTTCTTTGTATTGGCTTAATTTTCCATGTGGGAGTTGAAGGGTAGAAAGCTCTGTGTGTCCCAGTGAGATGGGGAAAGGACAGAGAAAGCCAGCAGGTGGTATGGCTTGGCCCAGAACAGCCCCACACTTCCACTATCCCAAGCTGCAGACCAGGCCTCTTTGCCCTGTACTCATGCCCATTTCTCAGAATATCCTGGGTCCACAATACGTAGGGACCACATCCACTCACAGAGTAAAGTCCTGCCCTATGATCTTCAGGGGAGAAAAGCACTTATTAGGGGTTGTGCATACTCAAGGGTTAAGCTGTCTTTCAGACTCAAAGAACGATGAAGGCCTGGAAGAGAGTGATCAGGGAACCTGCAGGAAGCGGCGCCTGGCCAGGCTGGAGAGTCAGCATTCTCCTGCCTCCCTCTCCCACCTCAATCCATTACACTTCCTCTCCCACTCAAAGTCAGACCTCCAGGTTCCCCATCATGCACCCGTTATTCGCCTTACCTAACCTGGCCAATATCACATATCCACTCACAGGTCACCCAACATCTTTTAAGAACTTGGGGACCTGGCTTATGATCTGCCTCTGTATCCCAACTCTAGCCATCATCCTAGGTACCTTGAATATCCACATGGACAGACCAACACCTTCACTGCTTGGTTCCTCTACCTCTCCATCTTCAAAGACCTTCTTCTCTCTACCTAAGCCACCTACATACTGCCTGGAATGTCTCCTGCAAAATCTTAAAGTCTAGTATCCCCTTCTTGGGCTGCAACTTCTTTCCTTTCCTCCCATAAAACATGGTCTCCTTTCACAGTAATTTCTCCAATTCTCTCATTCTGCCCTGTTCATTTGACAAGGGAACTGGCGTGCTGGCTTTGGACTAGGCACTCTGCCAGGCTGTCAGCCCCTTCCTGGCTCCACTTCCTCCCCTATCGACCAGCCTGTGATTGGCCACATCATACATTCTCCTTGGCACCTTTGATTCTCACACCCCCGTACCCTGCCTTGCCCAGCCCTGGAAGATTCCAGTCATCTGCTTTCCCCATCACGATTCCCAGGCTACAGGAAGGCATAGGAAAATCACCCAACCATGCAGACTGGTGGCACTCCAGATTTATGGTCCCCGACGCCAGCCCGGCCCTCCAGGCACTGGGCCCCTGATGGTCAGCTCCCGTTCTAAACCTTTACCACCCGTTCAGGCTTCTGGCCTGCCTCCTCTCTCAAGTATAATTGACAAAGGAAATAGGGATTTTTAGACCAGAACTCCTGAACTTCCTCTACTCTTCCTCCCTGCGTATCACAGACCCACCCCCACCTATGTGCACTCCGCAGACCACCCAGCCCTTGTGAAACTTCTTCCTCTTTTAGCTGCTGTGATACTACCACCCTCTTCAAGATCTCCTCTTACTTTCTGATCATCCCTTCTCTGTCTCTTTCACTTACTTCTCCTCTTCTGCCCATTGCCTCTATGTTTGGTTCCCAGGACTCCATCTCTGACTTCTTCTGGTCTTGCCCTGCTCCTGCTCCCCAAATTTGCTCATCTAAACCCATGGCTTCTTGCTCCAATAACTCTGATATCTGTAGCTCCATGTCCAAGCTTGTCCCAGTGTCCTGGATGTTCACCTGTCTATCCTGTAGGCAGAACCAAAACAGCATGTTTCCAACTAGGCCTCTTAGCATCTTCCTCAGACCTCTCCCTCCCTCCTTCCTCGGTCTCTGGATGTCCAGTTACAGCATCACCATGCACCCAGTTCGGAAGCTAGAGACCTGGGAGTTATCTCAGCATTTCCCCATCCCCCACCCCATACCCAATCACCACATTTTATCTATTCTGTCCCAGAAATGGTTCCAAAATCTACTGTATCCCTTCTGTCAAGCTGCTACTCTTTTGTTTCCAGCCCTTATCTTTTGTAATGGCCTCTAACTGGTCTCCCTTCTTCTAACAGCTCCTTGCTCCTGCTTCTCTCCCACTTTTGTATTTAAGCCAAACTGTACAATGGCACACAAAGGCCTTCATATTCTACAAATGCAAGCCACTCTCTGCTCTCCTCTCCTGCCTCACTCCCTGCCACTTCCAACCCAGCTGCCTCCTGGACAAGCGGGAACGGCTCAGAACCCCATGCCTGTGCATTTGTCGATCTCTCTGTCTGGAATGCCCTCCCTCCCTCTTCCTTGACTGAGAAACTTCATCCTCCAAGAGCTAATTCAGAGGTCCCCTTCCCAGATACTCAGTCCCCTCAGACATAATTCACTGTGCTCTTCTCTCGGTTCCCCTTTACTCAGTTTACCCAACCTACAATATCCATTGGTTCCAGTTTGGGGCCTTCACGATCAGTGCCTGCCATGGACATTCTCATACGCGAATTCACCATCGGGGTACTCATGTCTTGGACTCGACTACTTGGATATTGTTTGGATGTTTCCAAGGAGGTATTTGAGAACCCCCATTCTACAACTTCACCAAAGCTTAGTTTTGCATGTTTGCTAATCTGATATGGAATAGAATCTCACTGAGCTTTTAATTAGCATGCTCTTGATTCCTAATCAGGTTGTGAAACTTGTCATATGTTTTTGGTCATTTGAATTTCCGCACATTCAATTCCCTCGTCCAATTTTCCCATTGGGTTGTCTGTTTCCTGCGTCCCAATTTGTAGTATCTTTACACATTCTGGAGATGAGCCCTTGTGGGTTGTATGTGTTGCAAAATCTTTTCCCACTCTGACTTCCCTTTTTACTCTCTTAATGGTATCTTTTGAAGGATGGAACTTTTTGATTTTAATGTACTCAAATTTATCAATCTTTTCCTTTATGGTTAGCATTATTTTTTTGTATTAAGAAATCTCTCCCTACTCTGAGGTCATGGAGTTATTTTTCTATTGTCTTTCTTCCTTTATTAAAAGCTTTATTGCTTTGCTTTTCATAGTTAGGTCCATGTTCCACCTGAAATCCCACAGCACTGGATTCTTTTTTCTATAGCACCACTAACTCCATAGGTTTATGCTTCAGGTTTACACAGCTAAACAAAGACTTTCTTTAGGGCAAAGAACAAACATTTTTAAAATCTTTGTATTCAGAGATCCTCACACAGTGCCTGGCACTCCATAAATGCCTTTGAGTGCTTGGATATATACCTTGCTTGGAAGGTATAGGTGCTTCCAAGTAAGAACGCCCTCTCTTCTGAAGGCTCCAATTTTGCTGATTTCTGCACTCCCCTTGAGAAGCAAACATTCATGCATGTACTAAGTGCCTACTGTGTACAGACCCCTCTAGGGATGTAGAGCTAGGATGGTGAAGTCTTGGTCCTCATGGAGCTCACCATCTGGTGCTAGGCTTCTTGGCACTGGCCAGAGGCCCACATACTGATTTGAGAAGCCACACAGACCTGGGTTCAAATCTCAGCTCTGCCTTTGGCTTCAAATCCCAGCTCTATCATCTTGTGAGACCTTGGGCAAGTCACTTCAGTATACTGGCCTTCAGCTTTCTACTTTGCTAAGTATCTGTTTCGTATTGATACAGTCAATACGAAAATGCCAAGCAGGTGCTGGACACACGGTCGATGTCCTGAGATTATTGAGTAAGTGACGGAATGAATGAATAAATGAAGAAACTGGGGCAAGGGTTGCAGGAAGAGCTAGAATTGGGCGGGGTCAGCAGGCAGGAGGCGGGAGCTCTGGTGGGTCTGTTGTAGGCCTTCCTCGTTGTCACAGTAACTGCTGTCAGCAAATGTCTCCCAGACAGGAATCCCCTTCAGGGCTCCCTTCCCCAGCCCACTGCATTTGTTGACTCAAAACTATTCCACTGCCAATTTAGCCTGCAGTAAGGAAGGGGGGTGAGGAGGGGGAGAGAGGTGTAGGAGGGAGTGGAACTTTACAGAAAGGGGTCTTTGTCTGAGCACTCTGTGGCATTTCAGATTTCGGTAGAGTTGTTTTTTTTTCCTTTCTTTTCTTTTCTTTTTCTTTTCTTTTTTTTTCTTTTTTAACCTGCTAAAGAGTTGAGTGGGCTGCACTTGCAGTGGGAGGTATCTGAATTAGACAGCAGGGAGGACTTCCAGTGGGCTCTCTGTGTTGGATAGTGGAACAATGGAATGGGTTGCCGAGGCCCTGGGGAGTCTACCTGGGGCCTAGGCACAGATGCCCAGCACTGTGAGCGCCTCCGAGGGCTCAGCCCTGTGGCTCCCCAGCAGCTCCTCTCCCTGCTGAGCTGAGAGGCTCCATGTTCAAGAAGCTTCTCTGGACTCAGTCATGGCTGGGACAACCTGCTTCTAGGCTTGGCTGGAGCTTCTCGTTACCTGCCATTCTCTGGTTCAAGCCTCCCCTTTGAGGCTCCTGTGGGGGCAGCTTTAGACCCTAAAGGGGCCGAGGCTAGAGCTAAGCTCTCCCCTGACCCCCACCCCCAGAACCCTCTCACCCATTCCTATTTTCAAGGCTGCCTTCCACCCCAGCTCACAGCCAAGGAGAGGAACCCAGCTAAAAGGCCCTGACCTCCTTAGGCCCCTTCCCCACGCCTCCCCTGGCCCCTGAGCCTTCTCCTCCCTTTGACACCTTGCCTGTCTTCAGGAGGTTTCCTGCTTCCTCTGTGTATATGTATGCACGTGTTTATCAAGCTTCTCTCGGGATCTCCCGTACCCATATGTCTGTTTGCCTCTCCCTCACTCTCTCTCATCTACCTCCCTCCTCTCTCTGCCTCTTCCTGTCCTTTTTGCTTACCTTCCTTTTTGTCTCCTTTTCTATTTGTCTCCCTCTGGGTTTCTCTTGCTTTCTATGACTCCATTTCTATCTTCGTGTGTATCTCTAAGTCTCTCAGTCTGTCTCTGAATTGTCAGTCTCTCTTTTGGTGTCTCTCTCTCTATCTCCCTCTCTTTTTTCTGTCTGTCCCTCTCTCTGTCACTATGTCTCTTATCTGTCTCACTTACTACCTGGGCCTCTCAGTCTCTATCTCTGGCATTCTCTCTGCCTCTCTACCTCTGCCTCTCTCACTCTGAGTCTCTCTCTCTCTCCTGGACAGTCAAGATGCCAATGTCAAAGCCAGAGCCTGCCCATTGGCCCCTACCTCTGGCATCACTGCCAGGGACAGGCTTTGCCAACAGCTGCCAAGTGAGAGCAAGTCTTGTGTCCCCAGCCCTACTCTGTGTACTGGAGTCCTATGGGCTGCAGCCCATCTTCACTCAGTACCTCCTGCGGGCTCCTTTCTCCTTCCTCTCCTTTCTCTCCTGGACTTAAACTCAGTTCCCCCACTCCAACCCCATCCCCTGAGGAACCTGAGCCCCAGCTGTGGTTCCATAGGAGTACTGTGGCAGGAACCCCATCACGACACCCCTCAGGAGTTCACAGGCCAGCTGGGGCGACCCTACACCATAAATTGTAAGCAGTGTAGACAACACAGGGCAAAAGAATCTGGGGCCCTGTGTGGGCCACAAACTGGAAAATCCCAAAGGAAGGGAGACCAGAGGCTATGGGGGCGGCGGCGGGGGCGGTTAGGCTCAAGCCGGACAGGACTGAGTCAGATGGACAAGGCAATAGAGGACATTCCAATAAGAGGAACTGAACTGGCAAAGACAGGGAGGTAGGAATAATTAAGGGACCCTTGAGGGGCAATGAGTTTAAGGGTTAGAATTAAGGTTTGTGCAAACACTTGAGAACAGAGAGAAGATTAAAAACTATCCACGTGGTGGTAGGTAGGGGGAGGCAAAAGTTTTCATAAGGGATAATGACAGCTGAGTTGGATTCCAATGTGAAGAAGCAGGAAAAGGCATTTCAGGCTAAGGAACCAATATGTGCCAAGGCAGAAGGCATGGAAGGGCCTGCTCAGGGAGGCACCGGCCCTCTGTGGTGCAGAATGAGAGGTATAAGGGGCAAGGGAAGGAACGAGGAGTCTGGCGTGCCACCCTAGGGGATTCTATCTGCTGACAAGGAAAAGTTTTGAGCAGGAGAGTGACATGGTCAGGTTTTATTTATTTTTACTTTTTAAATCACTGGCAGCTGTTTGGAGGATGAACTGGCAGGAAGGGAGACTGAGGGTGGGGACACCAGCTAAGAGCTACTGCAATAGTCCGGGCAAGAAGGGCCCAAGAAGGGCTGGCCAGGGCTGTGCTTATGGGAGTGGAGACCAGAGAACTCTTGGAGGGCACCTTCTGAGGTAGAAGGTTTGAAACCCAACCAGAAAGGCAGAGGCAGGGAGGAAACTGGGGATGTCTGAAGTGTCCAGCTTAGGGAACACGGGGAGGAGGAGATTTTTAGAGGAAAAGACCAAGAACTCTGGGGTCGAAGTATCTATGGGACTTTCTTAGGGCAGAACTCCTTCCCCCTGGCCACCACGTCAACTCCTAGCAGGTGCCGAGGCCTGGGGAGGGCCCAGTGGCACAGAGAGTTCTGAGAGTTGGTGATTCCTAGGACTGAACGGAAGCTGAGCTGGGGCCTGATCTATTTATGGCCAGTTTCAGCTCTAAAGCAAGAAAGAGATAAGAAATGGTTTAGGAAAGACACTGCCGGGTGCCTTCCCTGAGTCCTGCTTCCTCAGTGCACTCACCCTCCTACATGTCTGCACCCTCTGGGGTGGGGGCGGTGTGGGGGTAGTGGGGGGTGCAGAGTGAGAGGAATTGAGAAAGAATTGGATCAGCGATGGCACCAAATGTTTCAGGCCATCTAACAAGTATTTTCAAATGCAAATTCCCTCCCTTCCATCAGTTCCCCACACAACTGCTTTCTGAGCAGCTGGAGGCAGAGTGGGGGGTGGGGGCAGCAAAAATAAATCCCATTTTCTGCTCCTTTTCAGTGCTAGGATGCGATCCCCTACTGCCTCCCCTCCTTCTTCACAGATGGGGGATTAGACCAGCCTCAGGTTCGGCTCTGTGGCTCTGTGGCTCTGTCTCGTGGGGAGGGTGACGAGCAGGGCAGGGACTGAGTGGGGAGGATTTGGAAGTGTTCGGTGACAGGGCTAAGAATAACAGCTTCCATCAGGCCTGACACCCTCTCCACTTGCCATGGCTCAAGTTGTTCCTTATGTTCAAGAGACAGACAGACAGATACAGGGTGTCTGCATGGACCGTGTATATTTGTGCCTGAGACAAACACCAAAGCTGAGGGTGGGGTGGGGGGCAAGCTGACAGGCAAATGGCGTGGATGTGACTGAGAGAGGCTGGAGACAGAGCAGTCCAGTGTGACAATGAGATGGTGAGAAAGAGAGAGAGAGCACGCTTTGTGTGTTTGAGAGAGAGTGCGTGTGTGTGTGTGTATGTGTGTGTGCGCGCTGGAGTCTGTGTGGGGGTGAGCATGCTGTTGTGAAAGAGTCTACCGATGTGTGGGAGAGAAGATCAGAAGGCAGGGGGAGGCTGGGTCCAAGTGTGCGGTCATCATCAGGGCATTTGTCAAGGCCAAGGTGAGGGCAGCAGGGGAGGACTTGGCAGAAGGCCTCCCTCTGCTTGGAGCCACTAGACATCCTCACACACGGCCGTTCAGACACTGCCTTCTCTTGTCCAGGGGGCAATTGAGGAGGGAATGTGTGTGTGCACTTGGGTGTGTCTGAGGGTATGAAGTCTGTGTGTTGCATATAGGGATGTGTCTTGTATGAGTATGTTAGTGTCTGTATACCTGCACATCTATATGAGTATGTGTGTCAGAATACATCTTTTTGTATGTAAGCTTGTGTGTATATAAATGTGTATGTCTATGAGTGAGCACGTATGTGTGCGCACATGAATGTGTGTGTGTGTGTGTGTGTGTAGACAGATGATGAGATGAGATCCTCAGGACCTCAGCCTGCCAAACTGCCCTCATTGCCTCCAGCTCCCAGCAGATGGTGAGGGAATGTGCCTATAGGTCTCTAAATCTGTGTCCACATTTCTAGTGTAGAATGAGCTAAAGATCAGGGCAGGGGGCAAGAGGCTGCTGCACTTCTTGCCTTTTCCAAGATGGAGCAGAAAGAAGCACTGGAGTTTGCCCGATTATAATGACTGACTGTACCCATCAACCTCCCCTTTAGTTGTTAGCTGGCTGTGCAATGATGCCTCAGTTTACCAAAAGCATGTGTTGAGGGAGGGGAATACTATTTGAATTTCTGTATATGAATTACAAATGCCATGAGAGATCCTCAAAAGAGACTTATGGTGCATTCTTTGTCAAGCCAGGGCTGTGTGTAACATGCGGCGCCTCGGTCTCGTCAAAGCAGCTGTCTGGGAATATGGCTTCTTCCCGAGATTTCCATGGTCTGGGCCCCAGGCCTCAACTTCAACAGCGAGGAGGGCCCACCTAGCCAGGTATCTGTCCATCTATAGCATCACCGAGAGGGGTTCTTTAATACAGGACTTTATGAAGCCAACTAAACGGTTCGTTGAGAATGACTAAACTCAACCTTGGAAAGAAAATCATAAACATTTTACTACCTAGCTAAGCCAAGCATGATTACATATGGAAACTATGGACGCCACTCAGTGGGATTTTGATATTAATTTCCAATTTCCTCTTCACTGAGGAACTGATGAAAACCCAGTCTCTGTGCTATCCAGGCTAGAATCAACATGTACCCTGCACCATCCCTGCAAACTCTGCGGCTTCTCACCACTGCTCCTTTCACTCCAGTTCCAGGCTGGCTGCTCCAGAGTTTTGCCTCGACCATCCGGCTCCAAGGGTGGGCTCACTCAAGGTTTATTTAAGTGCAATCTCTGTAGGCTGTATTCAGGAGAGCTGCCTCAGCCAGCCTCCTACAGTCTCAGGGAGTACCCCACCCTGGGCTTCCTGCCGAGCCTCTACTCTCTGGCTTGTTCCTAGTGTGGATATTTGCCCATACTGGCCAGTCCTTCCTGCTCAGCAGTGGGGTAAAGAGCTGTGTGTTATTTATTCCCTGCTTTGAGCAAGAAGCAGAGAACAGCTTCCCCCATCAGACAGGAATAAAATACCTGGGAGCTTCCTGTGTCCACCCTCGCTGTCCCCTCTGACGTAGGGAGCTGCCACACCATGTGCAACATCAGGGAGACGCCACTTAGTCACATGACAAGGAACGAGAAGCTTTTAGTGGGAAATCACTCTGAGGAGAAGCTCAGAAAAAGGTTTGGAGACAGGCACACCTTATTTAGACTCTCAGCTCTACCACTCTGTGACTCTGCTCTCTATAAAAAGGGTACATCCATACCTTCCTTGCAGGTATGAGAAATTAAATGATAACGAATTCATACATAAAGCCCCTGCACCTAGTAGGCAGGCATTCGGTATAGGCATACCTCGGAAATATCGAGGGTTCAGTTCCAGATCACCAAAATGAAGTGAGCATAATCTTTTTGCTGATGGAGGGTCTTGCCTTCAATTTGTAAAAAATGCAACATCTGTGAAGCACAATAAAGCAAAGCACAATAAAATGAGGTATGCCTATAAATGATACTTATCACTATTACTAACTCTACCAGCCAAGAGGATCTTGGAGAATATCCAGTGTTTACCAAACTTTGGCTATGCCTCAGCATCACCCGAGAAGCTAGCTGCTTAAAATACAGATCCCCAGGCCCAGGGCCTTGCATCAGTGGGTCAGGCCTCAGGCCCTCCATCTGTCCTAGCTTCAGAGTGCCAGGGTGGTTTGTGGAAATGGCTGGGCTATGCCAGCCTCCCATCCACTCCTTTCTTGCATTTCAGAGCTACTGAGGCCTCAACTTGCGCTGGCTCCTGGAAACGCCATCCCAGGTGAGGGCCTGATTAAGTTTGACATCGTCTTTGCCGGAGAGCACCCTGGCGGCTGCTTTGGTTTTGATTACAGGCAGCCTGGCATCGGGTAGCCACGGCCTGTTCACCTGAACTGCCGGCACAAGGCACAGATGCTAATTACACGGGTAAGTACTTGCAGATTTCCCAGGAACAACAAAGATAATTTGTTTGCTGCATGGCTTGTTAGGAGGGAAGCTGGGCTCTGGTGACTGGGTGGCTTGTAGATTAGGCCCCTGGCCTTTCACCTCCTCCTGCCCTTGCCTGCTGGTTCTCCCAGCTGTGCTGATTAAAAGCGGGAGAAATTAAGATCTCCCCGCTCGCCCCCCACCCCCACAGGCTGGAGGAGATGAGCGGGGTGGGGGCGGGATCTGGCTGCAAGGCTAAGCCAGGCTGAGGACATCTAGCAGGGGTCCCGCCTGCCCAGCTTGGAGCATGTGGAGACAGGACAGACAATGAGCAGGAAGCAGGGCTTTCCTCTGAGTCTCCCCTTCGGACGTGCACAGCATTGCAGCCACTGCTGGTGAACAGGCTGAGTGGATCAGAGGAGGGATAAGAAGGGATCATGGACAAGGAATATGGGAGCTGGAAGAGCTGGAGAGGGAACTTCCCGGGGCTCCCCTAGAGAGTGGCAAGGAGGTGGGTGACACAGGAAGGGATACCCCTGGTCTTGGCTTTGACTGTTATGGAGGAGGCGAGAGCGGCACCCTATCCAGCTGAGAACAGGGTCATGCCAGATCCGTGGGTCTGAATGGCATTGTGTAAAAGGAAAGTCCTGTGGAAATTAGCCAGACCCCATTCACCTAAGAGCATTGCAAGTGGCCCCATGAGAAGTCAGGCCTCAGAGCTGGAAGGGCTGTAATAGTCATTTCTCCTTGCTTCCTTCTACCTGAGGAAATGAGACGAATGTGATAATTGTTATTAATGTCGTTGTCCCTTAAACTTTTATGTGTTATAATGGTTTTTATACACTAATAGTCGCTATTTATCAATGACCTACTATGTGTCAGACAATGAAATAGGTGCTCTGCATATGATTAGACCTATAAGGGAAAAGTCGTTAGGTCCACATTACAGATGAGGAAATTGATGCTAAGTAAGATTAACTACCTTGACCAAGGTCACACAGTAAGACACAGAACAAGGGTTTGCTTCCTCTGGCCTCAGGTGACAAGCTGTCCCCTGATGGGCTCTTCACTGATGGGATACTGGGGCCCAGTCAGATCCGGAATGAGGTGACTGGGGCAGGGGAGATGAGTCATGTGTCCACTATAGCAGGTGTGATGAGCAGACTTACAGGGGATTCCAGCTTTATTATGGGATGGCAAACACTCCATCTGAATGACCTTGCAATGCTCCAATGAGAACAGCCCTCTTCCTGGGCCTCACACCCCTCCCTCTTTCTCTTTCCCGCCCTTAGGCTGTGAGTGACTTTGAAGGTAGATGGAAACTCTGTCTATGGCGGGTGGGACCTGGTGTCTCTCTAGTGCAGAGGCCAGTCTAGGGTGGGTAATTACACAGGGAAGTCTGGGGTGGGGTTGGGTGCAGGACCTGCACCATTGGCAAGTTGTGTATCAGGGAGGGAACAAAGTGGGAGGAGTCAGTGAATAAAATGACAAGCCAACCCTTTGGTCACCTGCTCTCCGTGGTCCCTGGATTTTCTTTCATGCTACATCCATTTACGTCTTTTCTTTCTGGTTTCACTAGTCATCATGCCTCTATATTCCCTTTGAAAATTGTTGGAAGAATTTGTTCAAGGCAAGTAACTTCTGCCCATGGTCACCCCCGTTCGCCTCCCCACTTCCGCCCTGGGCCTAAGACTTTGACCTCTCAGCTCCTAAGAAGAAAACATGTCCTGACATCATCAGCATCTCCAACACAGCCTTGTTGGCACATGTTGGTGTTCCTCTCAATTAAGGCAATTCATTAAACTCTGGTGGAGTTCATTTTTATTCCTCGATAAAAACTTTCAAATAAATACATTCAGCCACAGAAAGAATCCTTTGACAGGACACATGTCCTAATTTTGGCGTGGGGCATGTGCCCCTTAAGTAGTCAGCTGAGAATGTGCAGGAGAGACCTGGGGCTGGTTTTGCAGACTTTGTGCAGAGGGCGTAAGCAGGCTGATCTGACTCTGGCCACTTAGAGGGATGCAGGGAATCTCAGCTCTGTGCCAGGGGACTGGGAACAGGTCGCCAGCTCCCAAAGTCTCAGCAGGCCTTGTGAGCCCCATGGCCTAGAAGCGGAGCCTCCTTCTTCCCCTTGGGAGTCTGTTGCAGAACGTGGTGAACTCCAGCCTCGCCGCACACTGTGTTGCCAGCTGTCATTTCCATTGTGAGTGACTGGGGAAGAATGTGTGTCACTCCCAGCATCAGATCTCCACAGAGGCCACACAGCTACTGGAAAGCACCTTGATGGAAACTCAGTACACTGAGTCTCTTCCTGGTTCTGTTCCATGAGGATTTGGGGCTCCTTGCTTCTCCTCTCTGAACCTTGGTTGGCTTCAAATGGAAGATACTTCTCAGGGCCCTACCATGTTATCAGATTTACAATTCTAAATCTTGCCAGCAATCCACGTCATCCCTATTTTACAGATGAGGAGACCGTTGCTCAGTGAGATTAAGTGAATTGACCAAGACCACATGACTGGTAAGGGCACAATTCAGAAATGAATCCAGGACTCTTAGTTCAGGATTCAATTGAGACCTCAAAGGGAGCTAGTAATTGTCATACCCTGAATATAAGGTCCTGGCCTAGTGGCCGCTCCTGAAAAAGACAAACAGGGCTCAGGAACTTTAGGAGCAGGCCTCAGACTCTGGGGGCATCCAGAGCTAGGAAGGGATACCACCTAGACTGTGGGCAGGCAGGCAGTACATGTACTGGGCTGCAGAGATTCCTGTCACCAGTTTCAAGGGACAAGATTAAACTCTAGTACAATGGGACTAGAGTCTAAATCCCAGGTGCTGAGGGAGACGGGGCATAGCAGTGGAGTCTTACATCTGTTAGGAAGCATTAAACTGCAAGTAACAGAAAATCTGACTAAAAATTGTTTAATCAAATGAGGGGTTGTTTCTCCCACAAAACAAGAAATTAGAGGTAGGTGGTTGATGGTATTGATTCAGCTGTTCAAATGGTGCTATCAAGAATCCAGGTCCTTTCTGTCTTGCCTTTAGGCCACCTTCACTACGTTGGCTTTTTGTCCTTGTGCTTGTCCAACTTTACGTTCTTAATGTGGCTACTGCAGTTCCAGGCATTGCATCTGCATTCAAGGCAGAAAGAGGGACAGAGAGATGGTGCCAATGAGACTTTCCCCTTTAATCAGGAAATCAGAAGCCCTCAAGTTGCCAGCTGAAAAACTTAATAAACAAGTTGAAAATGTGAAAGGAAGAAAGAGAAGAAGGAAGGAGGGAGGGAAGGAAGGAAGGAAGGAAGGAAGGAAGGAAGGAAGGAAGGAAGAGAGTGAGGGAAGGTGGGAGGGAGGGAGGAAGAGAGTGAGGGAAGGTGGGAGGGAGGGAGGAAAGAAGGAAGGAATTCTTCTCAGAGCCTTCATTAACATCTCTTTGAAGAGAACAGAGTTACATGGTCACTTTTAGCTGCAAAAGAAGCTGGGAAACAGATTATCTAGATTTACCTTCTATAGTGAGAGAGTAACAGGAGAGAAGGAGATTAAGACTGGCTACCGAGTTGGCCAACCAACAGATCTGTCCTAGAATTCTACACCTGGGCCATGCGATGGCATTCAAAGGATACCTCACAGAAGTGTGTCCTGGTCAATACACTTTTACACATACTATTTCCTGGAATTGGGACCCCCAATTCCATTCCTGTGCCTCTCATATTTGCCTAACAAAGCCTTCAGTGTATTCTGGAATTAAACTTTTAGAAGCAATTTGGCAACATGTTTCAAGGGCCATAAAAGTGTTCATAAATTTTGACCCAGTATTTCCACTTCTGAGAATTTATTTGTTTCAAGGAAATAGCCCAAAAGGAAAAGAAAACTACATGTTCATTACAGTGTTAGAAATAAGAAACAACCAAAAAATCCAACAATAGGGGAATGGGTAATTAAATCATAATACACTCACTGGATGGCATATTGTACAGCCATTAAAAGTGATCATTATAAATTTCACTTAGTAATATAAAAATGGCTATGATATAATGTTATATTAAAAAACAAGACATATAATCAAATGTATTATTTGGACTGCGTACTTATCTTTGTCTGCCTGGGCTGCCATAACAAATTACCATTAGCTGAAACAACTGAACCTGAAATTTATTTCTTTAGACTAGAAGTCAAAAGCAGGGTCCGTGACTGGTGAGAGCTCTCTCTCTGGGCTGCAGACAACCAACTCCCCACTATGTTCTCACGTGGTATTTCTTAGGTGTGTGTGCACAGAGGGAGGAGTAAGCTCTGGAGTCTCTTCCTCTTTCTATAAGGACACTAATCCCACCATGAGCAACCCACCCTTGTGACCCTATCTACACATAATTGTCTCCCAAAGGCTCCATCTCCAAATACCATCACATTTGGGGGTATGGTTTCAACATATGAATTTTGGTGAAATACAATTCAGTCTATAGCAATTCTTAAACATATGTGTGCCTTGTGGACAAAGCCTTGAAGGGAATTCACAAAAGTTATTTGCTTAGAGTGATGGGACTATGTTATTCAAAATTTCTATAATGATGTTATATAGTTTTTACGTAATTGGGAGGGGAAAGGAGAGAGAGGTTAGAATAAATACGATCCATCTTTAAGCCTCAGCTCAAATGCTACCTCCTTTAGGAAGTCTTCCTTGGTTTTTCCAATCAAATCTTTTCTGAAGTTCTTATTTTACTGGAAATTGTGCTCTTCTGGGGCCATGAGCAATTTCACATAGACCAGTGGCAGAGGTCAAGAACCCAGACTAGGAGCCCAGTGGGGTGGAGGCGGTGAAGAGTGGGGATGGGGCACGTAGTCAGAAACCAGGCATGGGATCTATAAGCAACAGGTTCAGGGCACCAACAGGTACAGGGCTTGAAAACTAGGGGTATAAGCTGCTGGGGTTGAGTAAGAGCCGGTCTTTCTAGTTATTTTAAATGTATTATTATTATTATTATTATTATTTATTATTACTATTATTAAACTTATTTATTATTACTATTAGTAAACTTATACATACTCACTGCAAAAAATGTAAATAGTTCAAATAAAGCCTGCTGTGGCTCCTACACAATCTCACTCCCTGCCCTAGAGATTGTCAGTTTGCTGTGTACCCTTCCAGAATATTCTTTCTCATGCACATAGTTTCAAAGTGTGCATCCGTGTTTACATAAATAGAGCCAGCTTGTTCTGTGACTTGCTTCTCATAAGGAGACCTTTACACTTCAAGATGCAGAGGTCTACCTCATTCGTTTGGATCTCAGATAACCATTACTAATGTGGATATTCAGAAATGTATTAAGCCCTTTCTCTATTAATGAGCATTTGGTTTGCTTCTGATTGTTTGGATTACTGCCACTGCCACCACAGCCCCGTGACCAGACCACTATGTGCACTTGGGACATTTCTTCAGGCAGAGATGTGGAATAGCTGTGGCGATGGGTTTGGGCATTTTACGTTTTTGCAGGCATTTCCAGATCACACTCTACAAACACCATGATGAATTCCATACTTACCAACAGTGAAAAGTGTTCACTGCCATCAGTATTGTTTGATTTGCATTTCTTTGATGACTAGTGAGGCTGAGCCTGTTGTCATACATTTATTGGCCATCTGCAGTACCTCTGAGGTGAACTGTTTGTTCCGAACTGTTATTCATTTTTCCTTTTGGGTGGTTTGTTTTTTGCTTATTGTTTGTATGAATTCATTATATAATCCTGAATATTAATCCTTTTCAATTGTATATGTTGCAAACACCTTCTTTCAGTCTGTCACTTGTCTTTTAACAGTATTTATGGTGTCTTTTTTCATACAGCAGTTTTAGATTTGGACATAATCAAATTTAGCAATCTTTCCCTTTATGGTTTTTGTGTTTCACGTCTTACTAAAGAAAGCCTTTCCTACCCCAAGGTTATAAACAAATTCTCCTATATTTTCTTTTAATAGTTTCATAGCTTTGTTTTTTTTTACATTTAGCTCTCTGATCCATCTGGAATTTATTTAGTGAATGGTGTGAAGCAGGAATCAACTTTACGTTTTTTTCACACAAATAGCCAGTTATCTCTACAATATTTTCGAAGTGTATCCTTTCCC
>NW_006494611.1:3154719-3172420 GCF_000325575.1 Pteropus alecto | reverse complement strand
TGTATCCTATCAATGTTACTTTATCCTATACAAGCCTTTCAAACTCTCTATCCTGTGACGCCGATGCATTTGTCTTGTCCTGTGCCAACACATCACCATTTTAATTAGCACAGCTTAGTAGTGTTTTATTATCTGATGAGGCAAGTTCTCCCTCATTGTACTTCTTTTTCAAATATTTTTTGACTATTCCAACATAGTTATTCTCCCAGATTAGTTTTAGAACTGGCTTGTTAAATTTCATACACACACACGCACACACACCCTTTTGTGATTTTGATTGCCATTATGTTGAATTTATAGAATTCTTTGAGCAGAAATGTTATATTCACCATATCAAGTGCTCTCTCTGTTTACTTCAGGTTTCTCTTACGTCTCAGGACTGATTCTGAGGCCAACTCCACTGCTTACGAGCTCTGTGATCTGGGATGGGGCTCAGCTTCTCTGTGTCCTGGCTCTATCATCTTTGACAGAGAAATACTATTTCCTGTCCTAGAGCTGGTGGAGGATTAAATGAGAGCCAGTGTGTGAAAACACTAGATGGTGAGCTCCTAGTGGGCAGGCATCTGCCTTATGTACCTCTGTGACCCAGGACAGTGAGTTCTTTGAAAAGTCTTGAGGGGAAGATGAGAACACAATCTTTCAGTTTCGGTCAATTCAGGGGGTACAGGGTGAGAATTGGCATGGAGAGAGAGGCAGAGAAGTAACACTTCGATCACAGTGTCAGGTATTTTACATATATCATCTCCTTTGTCCTCAGAACAAGTCTGTGAGGCTGGTACTATCATCCTCTTTCCATAGCTGAGAAAAATGAGACTCAGACAGTGACCTGTCTAGACTCAGATGCAAGGCTCTAATAAGCTGCAACCCACACCCTCTTTCCTGCCTAATTTGGGGAACTGATGGGGGATCCCCTGGTTATAAAGCCAGAGCTGCTAGATGGTCTGCTGCTTCCTTGTCTGAAGTCTAATGAGCCTAGAGTAGACAGCCCCAAGATACTCACATGAGCATTCAGCACTTAGCACCTATTAGATAGGAGATTGTTGAATTAGACTGGGACAAAGTCCAAATATCACAATGTGAATGCTACAGAGATCACAGTAACTGCGAGACAAGTTCAGAGGGAAAAAAAGGCTCTGTGGACTGGAGAAATCAGGGAAGACTTCCAGGTGGAGGTGAGATTGGAACTCAGCCCTGAGAGATGGGGAGGATTTAGACGAACATAAGAGAACAGAACATACCGGAATCAGAGCTAGTACAGCCAAGCAGGTGAGCCCATCTGGCTGGATAGGCAGTGAGTATGAACAGAGAAAGGCATTTCTCCATGGCTGAGGGCTTGGCTAGGCTGGGCAGTGTCTCCAGGCTGGAGCAAAGCTAGGAGGCCAGTAGGCCGTGGACCTGGTATCTTCTAGGCCTGTCTAGCTCTCCACAGTGTCCTAATATTAAGCTTCATTTTCCACATGCAGATCTCATAGCCAGTTGCCAGGGCAGCAAAACACACTAACCAGCTGTAGAAAGTCAGCTGGGAGGGGCAGGAAGGGGCTGCTTTCTTCCCTTTGCCTGCCCACACTGCATCCTGACCCTATCTCTTCACTCTGACTTTGTCTCCTCACTCCATGTATCAGAGTGCATATGTGTGGGTACCTGGGCATGAGCTAGCTGTGTGCTCTTGAGTGCCTCAGCCTCTCTGATCTTAAGATATGTAGTTTCCAGGTATGTACATATTCTGGTGATGGGGTGGTCCATCTTGCTCCCATTGGACATAGGAACAGCCTCATGGTATGGCCACTGTTAACACCTTCATACACTCTGAGAGAAAAAGAGGAACGACCCAGTTCATGCCAGATGCTTTATATTTTGGCTGCCGGGTTGAGTTTGGGGGTTTAAAAATCAAAGCACATTAGTTTGGGTCCTTTGAGGAGCTAGATCTTAAGATGGGATTAGATATGCAAGAGATTTATTTGCAGAAACGTCTCTGAAGGAAAAAAGGAAGTGGCCAGAGGAGGTGTGGAGCTGTCAGTCAGGTCTGACCCCTGTGAGGAAGTGAGGAAAGGGAAGAGGGTTAGATGGGCAGAGTCCCAGACTGCAGCGTAGGTCCAAGGAGCTTTTGGTCAAGCCAATGGAAAGTTCTCAAGCTAAAGCTGTCCCCAGAGGAGGCCTGCATCTCTCAGGAACGGGCCTGTCTTAGTATCCCTGCTGTGCTCAGTGTTCGGTGAGGAGCAGCCCGTGGGAAGTACGGCCTTGGCACCAACACAGGAGCAATTACAACGCCCTTGGTCAATTACATTCCCGCAGTAGGAGATCTAAGTGGCACGTTTTCATGGCTGCCACCCAAACCTTTATTATATACACTTGCTTGATACTAACATTATTTAAACCCAAGGGGGGCCAGGTGTTGAGGTATAAAGATGATGCATTTGGGCAGACCTCACCATGGGGCGCCTCTGCTTACTAACTGTGTGATCACAATCAGGCATTTTACTAACCTGACTTTTAATTTTTCTACAAAACGAGTTGCTAAGAAGATAATATAAGATCTGAAACTCTCTCTTCCCAGCTCCAATGGGAGAAAACTAGATGAAACTGACTGACTGAAGCCTGGGTCAGAGGCCCAAAGGAGGACGCTCTTTCCTTTTCCTAGAGGAGGTTCGAGAGGTTAGAAAACTGAAAAACAAGGAGAGAAAGGAAAGCCCCCCCAAGGCCCACTCATAGTAGATGCCGTATGGTCACTTAAGGGGGAAAGTACAGACTATTCTATACCATCTGGATATTAAGTGCTTCATAATCTCATAAAAACATGTAAGTTGTACAATTATTTAAAAATAACAAGTTTATTCACAAAATTTTTTAGTTAAGAATGCCTTCAGCTGCAAATATCAGAAATTCCAACTACTTGTGTCTTAAGCAGTAAAGTCATTTAACTACCTCACATGACAGGAAGTTGGAAGGTAGGAGAACCCAGGGTTTGTTTAGTTCCAGGGTTCTGGATCCACGTCTCTGCACTTCTCTTGGCCTTTGCCTCGTCACAAGATAGATGCCACAGCTCCAAACATCACACCCTCGCACAATACTCGCCCAAATGAGAGGAAAGGGGAAGGTATTAAAAGGGAACATTAATCTGTCATTTCTTCTTAGAAGGGAGAAAAACCTTTTCCAGAAGCCCCCTGAAGACTAGTCCCTGGTGTCTTGCTGGCAGGAATTAGACCACTCCTTGACCAATCACCAGCAAAGTTATCTCTAGGCACATGGCTGCTTGAACAAGATCAAGGTCTATTAGCAAAGAAGACCACAGTGAATGGCTCTTGAGTAAGCGATGAGAACATCTTCCATAGGAAGAATTTCTAGAAGCAGAACGAATCTTTCTATCCTTCTATGCATAGCTAAGAGGTTTTGCAAGTACGTAAACACATACAGTATAATGAGAACAATAAAAAATAATATACAAGACACAGGAATCAGACTAAGAAAGGAATTCATCCAATCAATGAAGGGTGGGAGTCCAGTGGACAGAGTCCATTATAATGTAGCTGAAAGACTCTTCATCCTAGGGGAGGGAACAAATAGGTCAGAGGAACCCTCACAAACTCTTTGTCTGAACAGAGCACTGAAAGATGAGTAGGAGTTCACTAAGCAAACTGAGTTGAAGATGAACAGACTCAACCCATGAAAAGTTATTTGTGCAGGAAAGGCTCGTTGAGTTCCTACTGTCACAGCCGTTAAAAAAGGAAAGGAATGAGGTCCTGAGCCTCCTGGGGAGGAATGCAGGGACACTGGTTGGCCGGGCTGGATGCAGAAAGTCTTCATGAAAGAGGCAAGTTTAGAGATGACAGCATATAACTCCGGGAGCACTGGGACCCCCAGGGTAGGCACAGAAAGGGACTGTGTCAGGGCCATGTTGATGTGATCTGTCTAGACCATGGAGAGTTGGGAAGACCATGGGCCTGCATGGAGTATAGAAGCTCAACTAGCCCCATATGGCCAGTTTCGAATGTCCCTCTCTGTCTCTGTGTATCCTGTTCTACCTGGAATGCCCTTCTACATCCCCCCTTCCTGGCAAACACCTTCCTAACTTTAAAGACTGTTCAAATGTGGCTTTCTCGGAGAAGCCTTCTTCAGAACAGAGACATAGCATATCAAGTACACCATTGCCTTCATGCAATCGCCACCTTCTATGTAACTGACATGATTTCAGGTCTGTGTACCTACTAGCCGGTGCACTCCTCCAGGCCATTATCAACTTGACTTTCAGGAAGACTCATCCGCCCCGTGAACCTGTAACTGGCAGAGCCCCCAGACAAAAATAGAGGTTCAAGTGGGAATGAGGGAGTCTGAGAATGAACGAATGGGTCTGTGAATGGAGAGAGCCCTCCATGGTAAGCAAGTACTCCTGGTAAGTGTCACCATCAACACTCCAGTGTGAGCACCAGTGACCAGATCCAGGTGCTAGTCCCCTCCCTGTGTAGTTACCTCAGTATGTATCCTGGGGAGCAGGTGCCAACTAGGTTTGATGCTCACACACGACAGGTGCTAGAGAATGGAAGGGAGTATTGAGAAAGGTAACCACCGCCTGAGAGAAAAGAAGCAAAGCAGGAACTCAAACAAGATTCTGAAATTAGCCCTTTCTAAAATCTTTCTGCACCAAGCACTGGGAACCAAGATGAAAAGCACAAATCCTGAGTTTAAGAACTGAGGCACTCTCTAAGGAAAGTTGGACATTTCCACATAAGGCAACAAACTTAGGAGAAGAGAATGAAACTACCCTGATGCATAAAACAGCCCAAAAAGACTCAGAGATTACTTGTTAGTTATGCAGAAAGCTCCCAAGAGAACTAAAATGATAATGGTCATGCCAAAGAAAGTGGAAATCAGGCCAGGATATAAAGGAAGGGTACGAATGAAAAAAAGAAAACAAAAGGCTATGAAGATAAAATCAGAAGAGTGGTTTAGAAGAAGAAATGAGGTATAACTTGCACAAGGAGGCGAAGAATGAGAAAAACATTTTCTTGCTCTAACAGGCCAGCGAAAGGGGATAAGGAGATTGCTGGCTCGTTTTTGAGTTGGGGAAAGAAAGCCTATAAAGCAATGACACTAAAAAAGCAGAGGCTTTGAATTTTTTTCTTAGCCTAAAAAGGTCAGCTGTGATCTGAAAACTGAAAAGAGGCACTGCATGGGATCATGAGAAGGCAGGAAGCCAGGAGGGAATGAGGAAAGAACTTGTGTATTCACATCCATAGGCTCTGATGACTTACATGCTTAGGTACTTAAGGAATTGGCCCAAGGTGGAGTCAGATCACTAGCTCTGACTCCGAGGGGATTTATAAAGAACTGGTGAGGGGCCTGGAGACCAGAGGGAGACCAGACAGCCTGTCCCTGCCTTTCTTTAAACCTGGGGGAAAGCAGATGCTTCTGAAAGTGCCGGACCCATCAGCCGAGCTGCTATATGATAGAAAACTATTGGGACACGTCGTCAAAAAATCAATCTGCAAACACTAGGTCATAAGGAATTAGGTAATAACCAGCACTGCTTTCCAAAGAACACATTCTGTCAGAGTAATCCAATTTCCTTCCAGGACAGAATGATGGGCCTGGTAAATCAAGAACGGCAAGAGACATGTAATTGTCCTTAGCTTAAAGAGCAAGGCATTTAACTTCATGTTCCATGAGAAGTCTCAAAAGAAAAATGGAGGAATCGGGGTTTATAGTTGGCCTTTCTGGGGTTGAGCAAAAGAAAAGAGGTTGAAGGGTCAACCCAAATGCAATTCTTTGTGTTCTACGTAGCATGGATGGAACAAAATGGGCAGTGGTAGGGGTGGGCAGGGTAACCGTGCTGGTGGTGGCAGCAGACCAAAGTATTGGGGAAGGCGAGAGGGGTAGTGGCGGTGGTGATGCTAATGGTGGAGACGGTACTGGTGATGAAGGCAGTGATACCAGTGGAGGTGGTGATGATGGTGGTGGAGGTGGTAGTGGTGATGGGTGTAGTGATGGCTGTGGAGATGGAGATCATGGTTGAAATGGAGATGTAAATGCGAATAGTGGTGGAGTTGGTGGCGATAGTGGAGATGATGCTGTGAGTGTGATGGAGATATTAATAAAGGTGGTGGTGGTGATAGTGGTGGAGATGATGGTAACAATGGTGGTAGAAATGCAATGATGGTGGCAGAAATAGAAATGACGACAGTGTTGGTGGTCATGGTAGCAGCAACCAAACCTAGATTGGACATTGTTTCACAGTCATTGTTTTGGGCATCTATGATTGATTCCCATACTAGCCTGTTCTTTCTACATCTTTTCTGGGAGAACTGAACACCAGACTCCAGGCATTTTGGTACCAGCCTCATTTTGACTGCCTCACCATATCCTGTTAGTCCTGAGGCAATGAGCCCCCTCTTTTCCCAGACAAGGTGGGAAGCTGCGAATCTCAACAGGCCTGTGGGATAGGAGGATTTCCTCCCGTCTAAAGGGGTAGGCACAGCCTGAGTGTTCCCCAGCCAAGGAGAGAAAAAGGTTCCCAGGGCCAAGTGGAGGCAGGCTGTCCATGCTCAGGACTGGAACCTACAGCCCACCCCAACCCCACCCCACCCCCATTAACTGATGGCTATTGGAGCTCCCACAACTTAGGAAGTTGTGCAGGTTGCACTCTGAAGAGGCGTCTTGTTAGTTCTGGCCTTCACACCTCTCTTCAGCCTGAGTTCTATTACCCCAGCTCAAGGACTAGGGGCTGGGAAGGGTGGACTAAAGACCTCCTTCCACCTTGGGTTATGCCAGGATCGGGCTGTTTTATTGAATGGAAATAAGGAGTTCATAGTGGGCTTCATGGAGTGTGTGGTAAAAGAGGAGCTTGTCAATTTGGGCAGGACTCTCTGAAAACATCCCTGAGACTGGGAACTCAGCTCCAGATTGAAAAAATTCTTGCCTACCTCCTTGCTATCTATATAGACTCAACTGGCTGTGTGACCTTGGAGAAGTGCATAAAATTGGGGCTTCATGATATACTCCGAAGAGTTGGACGAGATGGCCTCTGAGATCTTTCAGCTTTGGGTTTAGTCCCCTGAATGTACTTCAGCTCTGACTGTCCACAAGCCCACCCCACCCATCCTCTCTGTCTGGAGAGCCACATCTCTTACCCACTGTGGCTCTGGGTCAAGGCCCATCTCGAAGCCAATTCTGCCACAAAGCCCATTTGCACTTGGCAGGCAGAAGTGACCTCTTCCTCCACTAGACCCCATAGCCTTTGTCTACCCTCTGCCTTGAACTGTCAGAGAGTAGGGGCCAGGCTCGGCACCTGCACCAGCTTCTGTGGGCCCCACAGGCTTGAACTTCATTCACCTATTCCTCTTGGCAACCAGCACAGGCTTGGCAGAGAGGATGCTGCAAAAGTGGTGAAGAGTAAGTGAATTTTACACCTGAAGAAACTGAGGCCCAGAGTGATCAAGTGGCCAAGACTAGAATCCAAATCTCTGGACCCCTGTCTAATCTTGCTTAGTCTCCCAAACCCGTGTATGAACAGACTTCTCAAAAAGAAAAGCAATTCTCGGAGATCCTGTCTGTGAGTTTCCAACAGATCACAGACCCATGTTTATGCAACACCAACGTAAGGCACTGAAGTTCTAGTCTATGAAAATGGTCAACTGCAAAGAGTTCTGACTTTATAACTGCTGAAATATTTTAATATCGATAAAATCCAAATTTTAAGAGAACTTGGGAACTCTGTGGATGAATACCCTAGTTTGAGAAACACTGTCCTAGCTAACGAATTCACAGGAAGGTGTGAATGATTGCTATATCCTTTTACTGTGCCATAGGTCTCAAGGTAATTTGCATTTTCACATGTACCCTTGGAAAGGACAATGGGTAACTTATCAGGTGGCCCTATAACATGAAATGGTAGTCCTCAGGTCACCCAGGATGGTGGGAGGCTCTTGGAACTCTTCAAAAGAAGCTCTGTCAAGGACACCAACTCATGCTTTACTTAGGTCGAGGGTGAACACATGTGTATAGGGAAGTGGGGCAGAGAGGAAATGCAAGAATGGCTTCCCCAGATTCCCCTTCCAAACTGTCACTCTGCTTCCCAGTCGGCCCTGCTAATGAGTGGGGCTCTCCCCAGCACTGCATACAGCCCAAGCCCCCCACATATATACATATAGATCCTCCTCTAGGCTGCACTCACATGCCCTCACTCTGCAGAGATGAGGCAAAGCATTCAATCCCCAGAGAAGACCAGGAGCCTAGGAGTGTGCCTCGTTCTGAGACTTGCTATGTAACCTGGGCGTGTACCCTCTCTGCACCTCCCTTTCTCCACCGATAATAAGAGATTCATGTTAGATGGTTTCAGAGCTCCCTTCTAGCCCCGCCCAGTCTGTTTTTGTATCATTTCTCCTTTCCTTATGTTGTGAAAGGCCCTGTGACGATGTGGAAGGGGCAGGGGCTTTTGATTCACATAGATCTGAGTGCAAATTTTAACTCAAATTCTTTTTAACCTGGTAATCTTAGCCAACGTGCTCAGCCTCTCTGAACTTTACTTTTCTCATCTTTAAATTAAGGATAACACCTTCTATTACATAGACTTGTTTTAAGCATTAGAAAAATTTTAAAAAATAGTGTACCTGCTCTGCTCTCAATTAATGGCAGTTATCATATTGGCTAAGGAAGGCTGTGAAAAGCCATGTGTGTATGTGGGGCTGGGGCCGGGGAGTTGAAGCATGAACTCTGAAGCCCCATTGCCTGAGTTTGAATCCCAGCATAGCTACTTTCTAGCTGTGTGATGTTGGGTGAGCAACTTAACTCTATGCCTCCATGTCCCCATCTGTGAAATGGGGATAATAATTACACATATCTCATATAGTCGTTGCAAGGATTAAATTATTCAATAAACTGAAGCATTCAGAGCAATGTCTTATATAATAAGCACTCAGAAAATGGATGGTGGGGTGCCGCTACCACTCTTCATGTACTCCCACCCTCACCTTTGCTAAGCTAAGATTCTGGAGTCCCACTCTTGTCCCATCATTCACCTCTCCGGCCTATGGCCTCCCAGTTTTCATTTAGCATCCAAAGCCTGGTGACCTTCATCTTCCCTGGCTCTTTTAGGAAGCTGAACTCATTCCTGTGCCCTCCCTTAAACCTACCGTCCTCTGCTACATGCAGCCTGTTAGTTTATTCCTGTAACTCCTGTGGAGCCAGGCTTTTCCCGGTAGGTATCTATCTTGCTGCTGGCCAAGAGACCCTAGGTAGCCAGCCCTCACGCTGAGCCCCAGGGGGGATCCTATCTACTTGGGAACATAGGAATATGCTCAGAGACCAGAATTCTGCTGCCTCCCTTATCAAGGTCCTGATAGCATTAAATGACATTCTTCCTCAGAGCTGCCTTAAATCTCTGCTAATCATTCTTAAGCTGTTCTTCAGGTCTTCACAAACAATGCTTTCTTTAGCTAATGGGACTTGGCTGAGCTGTAGAGGCTCAGGGTAATAGAAATGAAAACGAAAGTGAAAATCATTTTTGCTCACTAGAGTGGCAAATATGTGTATATTATGATACCCAGTGGCAAGGATGTGAAAGAATGATCATACTCATACTTAGATGGAAAGAGTATAAACTGATATAGCCTCTTTGGAGGGAAGTTTAGTTCTATCTATAAGAACTTAAAACAAGCATACCTTTGACCCACTGATGCCACTTCTAGGCATCTATCCTATAGTATCTATTTGCACAAAGATACTCTTACAAAAATGGTAGCGTACTAAAGCACTGTTTGTGACAGCAAAATTCTGGAGACAATATAAATGTTCACTGGTAGGGGGATAGATTAACAATAAGTAGAATATTTATACAAAGGAGTACTACACAACTTTAAAAAATTAAATGCACACACATGGAAATAGTAAGAGAAAAATGGCACGTTACAGAACAACATGTATGGTTTGATCTCATTTAGAAAATAAAAAAGCCCACCCTTTCCCCCTCCTCTCACTGAGTAGAGGCTTCCTGCTAAGTTCAGGCTGGATCTAGACAACCTGCACAGGGTTGAAAACTCAGCCCCTTCCTTCCAACCAAATGGGTCAGTGCCCCAGGATGGCCATACCTGGGGAAGGAAATACCACTGAGGTCCTAGGGTCAGGATTCTTACACAGCGGAACACAATGGAAGCTGTTTCAAGGCAGACAAACCTGGATTCAAATCGCACCTTCATCTCTTACCAGATGAGTGGCCTTGGGCAAGGTTCCTCATCACTTTGAGCCTTCATTTCTCCATCTATAAAATGGGATTAAAAACACCTACTACACTGTGTGGTGGGAATTAAATGAGACAATGTATAAACAATCTCAGTAAATGCCAGCCTTCTCCTATCCTTCAAAGGTTTCTTTTACTTTGCTTTCAAATTCCTGTAATCCATCCTCAGCCGCATCCCTGCCGGTCAGCCCCTCCATCTTCCCTATTCTACTGATGTGGTCTCCATAGTGAATTCTCCCCAGGTCCACTCTCATTCTTCACTCAGTGGCTATACTGAGGCCTCATCCAACACTGAGATGAGCTGTACAAGGCCAGTGAAGACTGCCCCCCGCACCTACGCCACCATACCCCCCCACCCCCCACCGGCCTGGCCTTCAAAATGTCCTCTCCTCTCCCTACCCATCACCTCAAAGTGTTTCCTGTTCTTTCCCACCTGTGCCCAAGCTCCCACCCCGCCTAACCTTCTTCAGGACACGACCATATCAGTCATCTCCCCTTTCTCTCCGTGGCATCTTCAACCCATCCCTCCCCGCCACCCCAATCTTACGATGAAGCTCAGGTGAGCCACCCCCTCCATAAAACACTCACTCTCTTACCAGACTCGTCGCCCTCCCCCCATCTCCCATCTTCTTTTACTACCCTGCTGCCTTCTCCTGTCATCAACCCCGGGACTTTTGTTCAGCTTTCTTCCCCCGCCCCCTCATTTTGACCTCCGGGCAACAGTGGAGATAGTCACAGGCCCGTGGAAACGTGCTCCTGGCTTCTGCCACCTTGAGCGCTTTGCATCTGACAGGATTCTGCCCTGACACACACATCCTCCTCAAGCCTCCTGCAGTCGGCCTCCAATCCATTCTGAGAGAGCAACCTAAGGGCCAGACTTCCATCTCTTTGCTGACAGAGTGACTGAGTTTGGGAAGAAATTTGACCTGTGTTCTCTTTTTCAGAGGTGAAAACTGAAGCTGAATAACGTCTTCCATGTAACTTCCCCAAGGCCACAGGGCGGGTGAGCAGTGGAGCCGGGTTGCCTTTTATCAGGGAATCAAGTGCTTCCGGAAGTTTCTGGCTCTCCGGAACTTCTTCCCTTCTACTCTACACCCTTTCTCGGCCCTAAAAAAGACCGGCCAGGTGCATATTAGCATAAAAAGGCCCTAATTAGTCTCCGTTTCCGCCCGAGTGGGTCAGACCCCACTGCCTGGGTCCCAGCCTCTGGCCCCAGCACCCTCATCCCATCCTTCCCACCGCCCAGGGATCTCCCAGCACCTGCCCAGAGAGAGGGCGGGAAGCGTCTGCTGAGGCCAGGCCCCTGCCCCACCCTGGCTGGGCCCCGCCCGGGACGCCCTCCTCTGGCCCTTCACCGCCCGCTGTCAGGCGCACGCGGCGCGCGCCTCCGGAGCGTGGGAGGGTTTGATTGACCTTGGCAAGAGACAGCAGAGCCCTCAAAGGCTTCGGTCCCTCGCGGCCTCCCGGCGCCGGGCTCCAGTTTCTGCTTCCACCATCTCGGTTTCTCGCCCCGCCAGGGCTCAGGGGAGGGGTGCTGGGAGGAGTCCCGTCCGACCCCCGGCTGCAGCGCTCGGCTGCCGGAGACGCGATCTGATGAGAATGTCTTCCTGCAAATTAAGCCTTCTCAGGACTCTCCATCCGGTGCCGGCAGCGAGCCGGCGCGCGGGGAGCTAGTCCTGGGGGGCCGGGCGCAGCAGCAGCAAAGGCTCAGCACCCCACCCTCCATCCCTGACCCCTCCCGCCTGCACCGAGAGTCAGCCGGCTCGGCGTTGACTACCGCTACCACATACCGCTGCCTCCCAGAAAGGGCGCCAGTCGTGCCCCTTCTCTGCCCCGCTCGTACTGCCGAAGGGATCCGACAACATCTCCCTCTTCCACCCTTTACCCGCGGGAAGACACCCTCCTGAGCTCCAGAGGCGAGACCCCTAGGGTCCAGTCCTGCTTCTGCCTTGTGATAGCTGTGTTACTTGCACGATTGCTTTTACGTTTCCCCGGTGTGAAAGCAGGGCAACGGTACCCTTTTCGTTTGCTTCTCGTGAGGATTCACAGTCATGTATGCGAAGCACCCGCCACAGTGCACTGTGAGCCTAGGGTCCTAGCCAGCATCAGTACAAGGGCTTCAGGAACTCTGGGACCTCCTTCCACCCCCATTGTTTGCAAATGTTGTTACCTACCTGCATTTTTTCCGTGAAAGGCATTTCTGAAGTTTTCACTTTTATAGAGGAGTCTGCAAAGGGTGCGAGAGTTTTCAAGTGTATTTGGAAGAGGAAATGATAGAATTTTGGAACACAGTGCTATCCTGGAAAAGTCACAGACTCAGGTTTTTTTCAACCTGAAGGAAAACAAAAGCAAACGCCCTAATGAAAGAACTTCACCTTCCATTAACTGTGCCTTAAAGGCAATAACTATTATTATCTCCATTTTATAGATGAGGGTACTGAGGCTCAAGCAATTCTCCCAGGATTACAGAATTGTTTTAAAAACAGTTTCAACTTGAACACAGCTCTTCTCATTCCAAATCCTATACTCTTTTTTGCTACTCTACATTGCACTGCCTTTGGACATGACTAGTTTACACTATTTATAGTTTCTGCACTTATCACTTTTTTTCTTAGTATTGGTGAATTAAAAAAAAAAACATCAGCCTGTTTTAACTGTGCTGAAGGAAGACAAAGAGGAAAGTATGTGTCTGCATACTTGGTTCAAAATACCAGGCAGGGCGTTGGGGAGGGTGGAATGGCGGGGAAGATGAGATTCCAGGAGCTGGGGTGTCAGGACTTTTAGGGGAGCCCCTGGGGATCCCCTCTGGCTCTAACCATGAAGAACTGGTGCCTTAAACACAGCTCTCCCACACTTTCCCCACTGGGGATGAGAGCCATCTGCAAGGGCCCAGCCCCAGGCCTATCTAGTTCCGTGGTGGGAAGGCCTCTTGGCCAGAGGTGGCCCCGCATTAGGCCTGCTCCCCTTGGGGGTATCTGCCTGGCAGCCAGGGCAGGACTCACCTCTAGCAGGACAGACAGAGGCATTCAGAGGTTGAGACAGGGAAAGACAAAGGTGAGGAGGAAGCACTAGAATGAGAGGGAGAGACAGGAACCCAGAGTGGGAACAAGGAAGCTATTCAGAGAGAGAGGGGAGGCCGCTGGGGAGAGAGAGAGGACAGAGAACGAGGAGAGAAAAGAGAGACAGACAGACAGGCAAGGGGTGGTGGGCAAGAGAGGGAGGAGACAGAAAGCGGAGGGGGAGAGAGAGTGGAGTGAGACAGATGGGCAGGAGAGACAAAGGAGAGAGTGAAGCGCAAAGGAAGAAAGCAGGGAAGGAGGGGAGAGGGAGAGGCCACAACAAAGTAAAGAGGAGAGGAGGAGAAAGAAGGAGAGTAGAAGAAGGGAGGGAAGGAGAGAGAGCCGAGAGGACCAGGGGGAGCTGGGAGAGGGAGAGGGGGAGAGTGAACGCGACGAGGAGGGCCGCGGGGCCGGCGGGTGGGACTGTGTGCTAAGTCTTTTCTTTCGCTCTTTTGGGGTGGGCGGCGGATCTCCGCCGAGATAACCCAGCCAAGCCCCCTGCCCCGAGTCCCAGCGAGGGGCCGCAGCTGTATAAATACCGGGGGTGGGGGAGCGGGGCTGCTGCCTAGGGGTCAGCGACACCGGAGAAGGCTTTGCTGTCATTAGCTAATTGAGCCCCAGATGTTAAGAAAAGGTTACGTCCTCCTCCGGAGAGTTTTTCTTTTTAAACACTTTACACAGATTCCTCGGCCAAAACGGCCGGGAGGCGCCCGGGCCGGCACCCACCCCCGCCCGCGGCCCTCCCTTCCCGCCCCGCCTCTCACCCCCACCCGGGGCCCCAGACCAGGGGGCTCCCCAAAGCCGCCAGCCGCGGCTGCTGCTCCTGTAATCCAAGTGGCCTGCCCGGAGGCGCGGCGGGCAAGAGCCGCAGAGACCACCGGCGGTGGAGCCAGCCCCCAGCCCGGGCCGCCGACTGGGAGGTCAGCCCGGAGGGAGGGCGGCGGGGAGCGGCAGATCCCGGGGAGAGAGACTCTCGGGCTTTTAATCCTCCTGAAGGTTGCAGATCAAAGACGCTTGTTCAGAGGCACAGGCGATGCGGGTGGGGTCGGAGACGCTGGCTAGCTCGGGCCGAAGCTTTCCCAGTTGCTCAGGGGGCTACGGCTCCCTGTCCAAGGCCCCCAGGCTGGGCTGCGGGGTGAGGACCACAAGCTCGCGGGAAAGTCGCCCAAGCGCCCCAACAGGGCCTTCATGGAACTGTCCCCTCCCTGGGGATTGAGGGAAGAGTATTTGTCCTTACCACCCCAGATAACGCCAGCTAGAATGCCAGGCACTTGACATATTCTTTTATTTCATCTTTATAGCAGTCTAATGGGTTTTGTAAATTATTATTACTAGTTCATAAATGAAGAAACAGGCTTCCCCAAGGACACCCACTGTTAGAAAGTGGCAGAGTTAGAATTCCACAGGGCTCAAGGTCATGTCCTGCCCTTTCCACCTCACTACTGTCCTCTGGCCCCTCTATACCCTCCCCTCTTCTCTCCTGTCCTCTTCCTCTGTCTTCCAGGGCTCCTTCAGCCCCACATGAATGGAGCCACCCACCCGTGGCCCTGGCAAGTGGGGTGCGAGTGTGGGGGAAATGTGGTGCCAAGGGTGTGGCCAATGAGGCAACAGCTACAGGCTAAATGCAGGGATGGGGCTGGGCAAGCATGTGCCTGGGTTGAATCTGAGCTGAAAGAATGTTCATGTCGCCCCTGCCCCAGAGGTGGGGCTCACTGCTCAGAATAGAACCAAGCAAGTCAGAGCTGGAAGGGGTGTTCTAGATGATCTGACCCAACCCTCTTGTTTGACAGATGTAACTGAGCTCCAGAGAGGTGATGGATCCTACCCAAGATCACCCTAGACGGTGGCAGAGCATGAATGAAAGCCCAGGCCTTCACTGAATGTCTACTAGGTGTCCCGCACTAGAATTGCTCTGCCCACATGATCTTGTTTAACCCTTCAGAGAACTCTACAAGGTGGAGATTAGCATCCTCCATCCTAGAAGTGAGAAAACTGAGGCTTAGAGAAGCTAAGTGTGCCCAAGGCCTCCCAGCTAGTAGGTGGTGGTCGAGCTGGTTTTGAACCTAGATCTTCCTAATAATTTCCTTTTCCACCGCCCCAGAATATCAAGGCTAAGGAGAAGAGATTAAGGGATGGAGAGAGTGTGATACGTTCAATAGCTCTAGAGACAAAGAGGAAGGAGAAATAGGCTGAGAAATGTCCCATTCTGCAACTTTAGTCTAGATCAGCTCTCCGTGGCCTTTCTGAAGTGTCCCATATACTGAGGTCCTTCCTGAATTCCCTTTTGAGAGTTGTGGGGGTGGGGGAGGAAAGTTGGCTGTTGGCCCTTCTGGGCTGTGAGGCTCTGGAGATGTAAGAGAGGCCTTAATCCACAGGATCCCTCTAATTTCCTACCTGGGAGGAGGCTGCAGTTCAGCTCCAGGCAGTTGAAGAGGCTCTACAGCTTAGGCGCCCCATCCCAGAGCTGCTCAGGGGGCACCAACCCAGCTCCATTGATAGACTCCAAAAGCTTCATCCTCATCATATCGCTCCTGCTCCCCAACCTTCTGGTCCTGCCCTACCTCTTCTTTGTTTCTCACTGTCTCCATTTTAGTCATTCATTCATAAATACTTTTCATAAAAATTCCTAAAGTACCTACTATGTGTCAACACTGTGTCAAGGCACTGGGGATATAGCAGAAAGCAGACTGCCCTTTTGGAGCTTGCATTCTAGCAGCAGAGCAAAATTAACCAAGTAGATATGTGCTTTAAGAAGTTACAACAATAAGAAGTCTGTATGTATGGGATGATTACTGAAACAATAGAGGCTAAAAATTATTATTACTAATAATTACCCAAACAAGAGGACTGAGGGCAGCTCCTCATTTGTGATCATGCCCACACACCACCTGCAATTCTAGTGTGCATCTCCCATCCTTCCCCAACAGTGATCATCCTGTCTGCCCCAAGGGCCCAGCTGATATGGGCAGCAGTGAGGTGATTAGATGGTGGCCCCAGTGCGAACAGTGTTCTATGCTACACAGCTCAGGATTGGGGGTGGGGGATCCAGAGGTGGTGAGGAGGCTAAAAGATAGGGTGCTCGCCCAGATCAGGACTGTGGGAGTACTGGAGGAGGGGTGGGCTGGGTCTAGAAGAGGATGTTTGAGCCTCTGGCAGAAACCCCGCTTCCCCTGCTCTACTTTCCGATCAGATCCCGCCCCACACACTCACACATGCACTCTCCATGACTCTTTAGGAAAAGGCTAGACCAGCCCGTGAAAAGTGTAGCAGAGCTGGACAGGCCCTGCTTTGAGGTCAGACAGCCTTGGGCACTTCAGCCAGTTCCTGACTATGTGACCTTAGGCAAGGCTCTTGGTATCCCTGAGCCTCCTGCCCCCTCCCTGTTTTCTGAGAATACAAGCTGTCACCATGTATGGCTGTGAGGATTTGATGAGCTCATGTATGGAAAGCACCGAATACAGTACCTTACCTAACCTAACCTTACCTAACCCATAAACGGCAGCTGTCACTCTGATTATATAACACAATTATTGATATATAATTATAATAAAAGCAACCTCACTCATGCTCTCTGGGCTCCCACTTGGTTTCCTGACCCTCTCTGGGAGGTCATTCACATGGTCGACCTCCCGTGAGAAGGAGTTTTGTGGGTCTGCGAAAATCATCTCTGCAACACAAAAACCTTTTGAGATCAAGGCCAGACACACAGTAGGTGCTCAGCATTGACTTGGGTAGTTGGAGAGAGAGGGTCTGGGAGACCTCCATGTGTGCTGCTGGGAGTAGGCACAGTGCCTCCTGGCTTTGAACTCTAGGTTCTCTGAGCACAAGACTGGCTGCCCTACCGTACTGTATAGGGCCCAGCTCTACGCTCTTCACAGGCTGAAGGGCAGGGTTGGAAAGGTCTGGCTAGTTGAGCCTTCCCAGACAGCCGGGCAGTCACAGCCACAGCCACCGACTCTGATTCAGCTGCTGCAGGCCACAGAGCACACCTGGAACCCATTAGGTCTGGCCAGAAACTTGTTCCCTCTCAGCATAAGTAGAGTGGAGGGTTTGTTTTGACTACTTTAAATTGTGCAGATTTTAGGGCCTGACAATTGGAAGCCCCCAATGCCCTAATGGGCAAACAGACCAAAAGACAGAGGGCTGAGGCAGCAGAAAGAGAGTCCAGTCTTATTCCGGTTCCTCGTCATTGACTCTGCTTAGCCGGGCCTCTGATAATGATAATCACATCCATGATCCGTGGAGTGCATACTGTGGACATGATGCTTACTCATGTGCCTTATCTTCCCAGCAACCATGCAAGGTAGAAATTAGAGTCTTTGACTTCTAGATGAGAAGGGCCAGTGACTTGCCCAAGGTCTCCGGGCTAGTAAGCAGCAAGTCTGGATTCCATACTAGACTTATCTGACACTAAGGC
>NW_006494611.1:3123533-3154661 GCF_000325575.1 Pteropus alecto | reverse complement strand
GTGCGGGCTAGGTTACTGTCAGGAACACAAGGCATACAGAGCAGCTGTTGCTCAGACCCTCACCTCAGCCTGGGGACAGGAGTCTGAACTTCTGTACTGGCTCCTTCTCTCCTGACCTCAACTGCCCCAGGCAATTGTGCCCCCCAGGTCAGCGTTGGGTTGACCTTGGCGGAAGGGAGAGTTTGTGGGCCCTGGGCTGCCGCCAAGTCCTCACGAAATGAAAGGAAACCTTGTCCTGTCCCACACAGGGCCCATTCTCTGAGCGTCCTCCAGCCAGCTTGGCCCCCATGGACCAAGACCTGATCCCTCTGCGCCAGCTATTCATAGACTCATGGGAGAGCATCTGTTGCCAGGGGCAGGGCCCTTGGAAGTCCCTAAACCCGGCTTGTAAAGTTTGGTTATGGAAACTGAGGCCCATGGAAGGGAGGGACTTTCTCAAGACCACAGAGTGAATTAATGGTAGAGCAAAGACTCAAACCCCATCCTTTGCTTCCCAGGCCTGAGCCTTTTCCCTGAAATCCTGGTCCTCAGCCTAACTAGGCAGCCCTGCCTTACCCCCTCCCTCATGGAGACATCCATAGCTGCTCCCTGACTCCCTCTTCTCTCCTACAGAGGGACCAGCAGTTTTTTTGTTGGCTTCCCGATTTCTAACTTTTCAATCATCTCAGCTACCCAACCAAGAGGGGGCTGCCTTGTGAGCTAATGAGTGCCTGGTCCCTGAGAGTGGTCAAGCAGAGGCTGGATGCCTATTTGTCTTGGAGGTTGCAGAGTGTAGACCCTGCTCTCTGAGAAACGGTCTCTCTAGACAGCCTCAGGTAACCTGGCTGGATTCCTCAGAGCCCTGGGATGACTCAAGTAAAGATGAGGCCTCACAAAAGCAGGGCGCCCAGAGGGCCAGAGAACCACCACGGCATGCATGTATTGGCCACATCCTTGAGGGGCTGGCATCTAGTGGAGAAGACAGATTCGTGAAGGTACTATCTAGGAAACTGTCAGCCATCCATCTCCTCCACGCTTCTTACGATTCCTTCACCACAGGAGCCCACGCCTCAGACAACAGTTATGGTCCCCGCAAGAGTCCCCCAGCAGAATCCAGGCTCCCTTAGGCCTCTGATTCCCTTGTCTCCTGAATCTTGGGGAATGGGCCTTGGAACTGCCTCAGAGTATGAAGTCTTGGAGGAAAGCAAGACCTCCTGGGAAAGGGAACCCCAGCTAGAAATTTCAAGGGAGATCACACCAACCCCCTCCTCATTAGCCACAAGCTAATTAAGTGGGCCCTCAGCATGGCCCAGCCCAGTTGGTCTGTTTGGACCTTACAATAGGGACCTGGAGTGATCTGGGCCAATGTTTCCCCACTCCCTAACCACCCACATACACACTCTAGGGGTTTCCTGAGACCTGGAGAAGGAGGGGAGTCTGGGAGTGAGGAGGTGAGCTTAGGGCAGTAGATGGGTTGGTCAAAGCTATTTTCCTAGGAAATAATAATATAACATAGTTGCAAAGAAAACATTGTTTCCCAGGAAATGAAAACACTACTGCCTTTCAGCATTCTCTCAGTGCCACAGAATATACCTCAAAAGTCTGCCCCTTTTGCTGGTTGAACTATCTCAGTGTATCAGAATGGCGGTCTGGTTGAAATGAAACCAGGTGAGGCCCCGGTCCAGCAGGGGTTGGAGGACAGCACAAAGGGTTGCTGAGGGACTCTTACTAGCCGAGGAAACCTGGATGGGGACGGAGTGAGAGGCAGGCACAGGACATTGTGAGGAGTGCCAAGTAGGGGAGGGCCGAGGAAAGGCGATGCTGGACCTCTGCAGGAAGAGGCCATTGGCTGGCAAGTCTAGCGGGTAGGGAGTAAGGACAGTGGTAGCCGATGTTCAAGTGCACCTGGTTATCTGCACTCTGCTGGCTGCATCCTCCTTCCACAGCCCAGACCTTTGGTGACGGCCCAGAAGATGGAAGCCCAGAGTGTCCCAAGTGCGGCTGTGACCAAATGGGCGACAGTGCAGGAAGACACCAGCCATGGCAGGAGGGTTGACAGGGAGCAGGAGAAGCACCAACACCTCCAGAGATCTTGCAAACACTGAGGGGGTGGGTTGTGAGGGTTTCTGTGTCACTGGTTTGGGAGCTAGGGCCGTTTGATTATTATTAGTACTTGAGTATCAAAGGAAAGAAGTGATCCCTGGAAGGCTGAGAGACTTGCAAACACTCAAGAGGTAGACACAAAATAAATAACGGCCTTTGAGAATCTGCAGCACCAGGCCCTTTACATACACTGTGTCACTCACACATGGCATCACAGCCCTGCCCTGGAGCCATTACTATGCCCATTGGACAGATGCAGAAACTGAGGATCTGAGAGATTATGTGCCCTGCACAAGGCCACAGTTATTAGACAGCAGAGCCTAGACTCTTAACGGTTGCCCTGACAGCTCCAGAGAAATATTCTCTCTTCTGTCAAAGTGGAGTGTTAGGGGACCCCAGAGTGGGACTGAAGCAATCCCACACCCTCATGCATCTGGGAAGACTGAGGCGAAACGACTTGTCTGAAGTCACACAGTTCCTCAAGAGTTGAACTGGGCCAGATTTCAAGGCAATAAAAGTGCTCTGAATTGCTGATCAGTGGGGCATGCCCTCCCTCTTCCATCAATCTGTCGCAGCCACCCTGATTCAGCTCCTGTGAAGCTTCTCAGACCCCTCCCCCTCTACACGCACACCTGTTGTTTTGGGGGGCCTGAGGCAGGTCCCTCTGAGCAGGATGCTGCCCCTCATTTCATCCTTTCCTCCCCCAAAGCCCATTAGATGATCTGCACTCCCCTCCCTAGGCCCAGTCCCCAAGGGACACTGGGTCTCTGGTTTTTGTCAGGCCTGAGAGCTGGTGGGCTTGATTTATGAGAGGAGCCCCTACCCCCACCTCACCCTGAGCCCAAGGTCCTCCCCCTTCTCCTCCTCTTCCTCTCCCAGCTCCTCCTCCCCTGCCTGACTGCCTGCTCAGTTTTCCACAGAGTCAGGATTTCCCTGGGGCTGGGGGCTGGAAGCCAAGAACAACACAAGACCGGTTTCCCCACCTCCACTGCCCCTCCCATCCCCCTCCAGCTCACTCACCCGCCACAGTGGCCCCCTCAGTTGAGAGGAGGGGTTAAGGGTAGATGTCCTGGCCCAGCCTGATCCCCAAGGAGGGGCCAGAAGCCCACACCTTCCCATTATGAGCGATGGCCACCAGCTTCATTCCCTCAAGAGTGGCTTTCTTCCAGGGCTCCTATTGGGGAGTGCGCCAAGGAGGACTTTGGGAGTCCATGCTGGGGCTAGGGAGGACAGAGAGAATTCTGAGACCTCACTGAGGTGGGGTGGGCTTATCAAGAGTGGTGAACAAGACCTGAGACCCAAACTTAGAGGGGACAGGCAGGTCAACAAAGACCTGAGAATCCACATGGAGGGCAAACCAGAGAGGCTTCTGGGAGCCTTGAAAGGCTCTGGGAGGGGGAAGGGCAGAAAGACTTGTGGGCGCCTCGCCTCCCCAGCTGCACTGGAGGTAGGCAGGGAGTAAGGTCTTCAGATTGCTCAGGGGGAAGTGGGAAAGGGGATTCCTATCAGTTTCTGGTCCCCTCCCCATGAGGTGGGACTTGAGTCACAAGGGAATAGAGACAAAAAGGACAAAGGCAGAATTCTGCATGATATAGGTAGTGTTGAAGGAGCAGCAAGCCAGACAGACCGCAGAGCCAGGATCAGAGCAAGACATGGCGAGGGAGTTGGGGGCAGGGGGTGGTCATGGCTAGCATCTGAGTCCTGCTTCCATTTGGCTCTGAGACTTGATTTTGGCCCTTAAGGAGATATGGAGGTATGAGGGTGGGGTGGCCAAGGAACACTGTTTCTTTCCTGAGAAGGGATAAAGACACTCAGACCATGACAAGCAGACATACAGAGCTTCTCCCTAGAAAAGAGTTCTCTGGAGCTCTGCCTATGGCTGGCCAGCCAGCTGGACAGGAAGCTAGAGTTAGATGAGGAGCCTGCTGCCCTGTACCTTGCAGCTCCCTCTCTTAGCCAGTCCCTAGCCACCTCCCCCCAGTCTTCTATCAGACTAAGCCTTCATCCCTCTCCAGCAGTGTAAACCCCATGACCCCTCCAAGTTTGCCTCTTTCACACAGCAGCTCCTTTGATGAGTCTCTGAAGGCCTTGGTTTTCCTGTGCTGCAGACCCCTGCTTGACCCCGTGTGAAACCCCACTGCCCACCCTTCCTCTCTTTCTCACCCATGTCCGGGGAGGAAAGGCATTCCCTAGCCTGCCCAGGGGCAGCTCTGCTTTGTGAGAGGCCCCCCCAGACACCTCCCCAGTTAGAACAAGGAATGAGAATCCATTTTCTAAGTCACACCTCCCCGCCTAGCCTCTGCTGAGTTCATCCTTTACCTTGGGGCTTAGCACAGACCAGGGAACAGAAATGAAACAGAAACTTAGAAAAGAAACAGAAATTTTGAATGAATACTGGATAAGGTGTGGAATCACAGGGGCTCCTCTGCTTCTGAGGTAGGGCAGGAATAGGGACAGGGGCAGGAACATGGCAGGGTCTCAGCTGAACAGTCCTAAAGAGTATATCAGTGATGGACTAGACCTGTTCCCTGCAGTACGGGCAGGATAGGTAGTTGGGGCACCTGGCTTCTTTCTCTTATATCAGAGCAGGCAGCCAAGAGGATGACAGGGGGCCAGCTGCCCGCTTCTACCCATCATAGCTCAGGCCTGGGCTCCTCTTGGGAACACACATTAGAGTCCTGCCAGCTCCTCCCCTCTCAGCCAGGGCCCAACCTCCTCTGCTCCCCTTGTAACCCCCCTCCCCCCAGGCCAAATCTGGCCAATTTGTTCTGAGACAGGGTTCTGGTTTCATAGCCTCATTTGAATGATTTCCAACCAGAATTCCTGCCTCCTTCTTTGCAAAGCGCTGCCCTCCCCTCCCCCAGTCTCCCTTCTGCCTGAACTGCTGCTGCCTCAGCCAAGACTGGTGTGCAAAGAGAAGGGATGGATCCACACACACATACACACAAACACACGCAGACACACACACACTTGAAATGACACTGGCCATCTCCTCTCTCTCTCCAGCCATCCCTGGCCTTCACATGTTTGCAATCCCAAAAGGGAAACCATGTAGGCTAGCCACTCAAAGCTCTGTCTCAGGTCTAAGAATGTGGAAGCTTAGGCTCTGCTGGCCATCCCATCTGGGGCCTCAGTCACCCTACCTGTGCCAGGAGCATATGATGTTCTAAAGCTGAGCCCAGAGCCCAACCCTGTAGAGTTTAACTACCAAGTTGGGGCTAAACTCCCATCCCACCAGACATCCTTGCCTGCTCCTCTAGCCTCAGGAGCAGAAAAGGCTGTTTCAACTACCATAGCAAGGGTATCAAGAGGAAGCTGTCCCTTATGCACAGCCAAACTTGCGAAAAAAAATTACAAGCGGACCCTAGAAAAATCCCCCACCTCTTTCCAGAGGCTGTATTCTGAGCCAGAGTAAGACCCCCATGGGGTAAGAGGTCTCTTCCTCCAGGTCTTATGCCTAGAGGAAGGTAAGCAGAAAAAAACTCCCTTTGTTTACAAAAGATAAGGCCCAGAGATATTTAGCAAATTGTCCAGGATCACACAGCAGGACTTAAGCCCCAGCCATCTGACTCACAGTCTAATGTGTCCACTACACTACACTGCCAGGTCTGGGTCATCCTGGAGGGCACTTCCCAGCCCAGGAGGCCTGGCCGTCCTTCCTCCTAGGGGCTGCTGAGCAACCATCTGCAAAACCCTCCCCTGGGAGGTGATCCTGGAGACAGGTCCAACAATCTGTTCTGCAGTTCAGGTGTGTCATTTCCTGAGCCCTCGGGTGGGGGCTGGTGTTGGGTATGGCTCTGTTGGCACCAGTTCAGCATCTTCGTTTTGAACATGCAGAACTGGGCTCCCCGTGCAGAGCTGCATGTAGAGCCAGGAGCCCTGGCACTGAGTCAAACAGAATAGCACCCCAGTCTTCCCCATGCCTCTAGAGCCTCTTAACTCTTCTTCCAGACTCCTATGGTCCTTTGTCCTCAAGGCCCCCTCTCAGGTACCACTACGGTCAAGTGTCAGAAACCCCGGTTCAAATACAAACTCTAACTTTTACTAGGCATGTGACCTTGGGTAAGTTACTTCCCTGTGCCTCAGTGTCCTTATCTGTAAAATGGGGTAATAGTATCTTCCTCACAACTTCATAGGGTTGCTATGGGAATGAAACTACGTAAACTATGTAAAAATGTCCCCCCTTCATACAACCTGTGTTCAAGTCTATCACAAGCCCAGTTTAGGAAGAAAAAGTACCCCCAGCAGAGTCAAAAATTCAGCAATTTAACATTATAGATAACTGTGAAACCTCAGGCAAGATCCCTGGCCTCTTTTCTTCCATCTGAAGACATATAAACGTGGTGGAGATTAAAGAAGACAAGAGAGGTGAAAGAAAGTAGTAGAGAAGGAAAAGGTAGCAATCTCAGCTTCTGGCTTCCTCTGATCCATACGCTCCACACGGAGAGGTCTGGGTATGCGAGGCCCATTCCTGGGCGGGGGAGGAACCTTCTCCCCCTCTTTCCTCCCAGGGCCATTCTAGGGTCTCCATGACTCATCCTCCACAACAAGCAGCTCTTTTTTGTTAAACACAGAGCTGGGTGCCCTGCCTGTTGGCGCCTGGCCCAGAGAGGGAGGGTCGGGAGCTGTGGGGAGGGTCTGGCCCCTTCCGGGGATCCACGGCTAACTCCAGCTCATCCCTACACCCTGATGCCACTTCTCTCTGTTCAGGCCTTGGAAACTTCCAAGGACTTGAGCTTATGGGGGCAGAAAGCAGAAGAAGGCTTCTCAAGGAGGTTCCATAAGGCTGTGCTGGGCACCCAGAGGCCGTGGGGACCTTAGACCCATGATGTCATTGTCCCCTCCAGACCCATACTTCTTCCTAAACAGATGCAGAGCACAGGATCCTTAGTTTACCTTCCTCTAGAAAAAAATGAAATGTGCATACTTTATTACTTCTCAAAAGCATCTGTCAAAGGCCTTGTGTTATCTTGTTTCATCCTCTCGGTGACCATGTGAGGTAAATGTTATTAGTTCATTTTACAGATAAAGAAACTCAAAAGGCTATGTGAGTTGTCCAAGGTCACATAGCTCCCATGCAGTAGCGCTGAGGACTGACAATTGGATGACTTCAGAAGTGGATCTTGCCTTCTAACTTGGCAATGCCTTATTCTGTTCAGTTTGCCTGACTGCTATTTCCCAAAACCCCTTCTCTACCTGAGAATCATGTGCCAGCCTCACAGAATATCCCTCTCCCCTGACACTATGCCCCTAACACTGTGACACCTATTAGTTTCCTACTCTAATCACAACCTTCCAACCCTGGCATCTACTCGAATCTTGGAGCTTCAGAATTAGGCCTATTAAAGACGTCACAACAGGAACAAAGGGAAGAGCCCCCCACAATCCCCACTTGTATTCTTTGTAGGCTGATTGTTTGGAAGATGCTTTCCCTGGTCATCAAGACAGAAGATCAGGAAAGGAATCAGGGTGACTAAAATCTGTTCCAGGATGTCTCTGTACTCGGGGCTGAAGGTGGGTGGGTGAAGACCAAGCTTTGGTGCCTGGTTGTGGTTTGGGGGCAGGGCAAGATAGATTCTATATACCAATGTGGCCAAGAGAAGGCATAGATATATATAAGGGAAAGGATAGAGACTGTAATTTGTGAGTTTTCTCATTCTCTTTTATAGCCCTAAATATAGGAATTAATTCTTTTATCCATCCAACTATCCATTTGTCTGGTCATCCATCCGCTTAATCATCTAATTGTCTGTCCATTTATTCATCTTTTCACCCATATACCCATTGTCTATCCATCCTATCATTTCATCCATCTTTCCACCCATCCATGCATTCTCTCATCCAAATACCTGCTTGCCTGTTCATTTGTCCATCCTACCATTCATCCATTCACCCATTCATCCACATATCCACTCATCTATCTATTTGCCTATTCATCATCCATTTATGTAAATGTTCTTCATGCATACATTCACTTGTCTATCCATCTATCCCTCTATCCATCCATTTACTTTCTTACCTATTCATTCATTCACCCATCCATTCATCCACTTGTACATGTATACATACATACATACATACATACATACATATTTTACTTCATCCATCAATGTATTCACCTATTAACTCATTTATATAGAATTAAATAATCTAATAAAGTTTTTAAGTACAGTGCTTGACACGGTAAGCATTCAATAATAGTAATCATTGTAGTTGTTCTTATGCTAAGATTTTATTTGAAGCAAAATAGTGTGGGAGTACAAAGCATCAGCTCCGGAGCTAGACTACCTGGATTCAAATCTTGGCTCTGCTACGTACTCGTTCTGTGGCTTTGGACAACTTACTTTTCTTAACCATGCTTACCTATCTGTAAAATGGAAATGGTAAGAGTACATTTCCATTGAGTGTTACAACTGTCCCGGACAATCCTGCCCACTCTCTGAACTTCAGCCTTGGCTTCCATGCCGTGCCTGATACTCTGGCTCATACCTCACTCCTAAGCTCCAGGTCCATGCGTTCAATGGCTTTCTAGGAATCTTTCCTTGAAAGCTTCAGACTGAATCCATTGTTCGCCACACATACTGTTCTTTCTGTACCTTCTGAATCCGTAAAAGTGCACCTAACTGCCCAGTCTTCAGAATCACCCAGGATCAGACATTTACTATCGCTCCCCTCTCACATGCAATCAGTCACTAAGCATGTTCTTATTTATCTTTGCAAGATCTCTCCTTGTCATCTCTACAGCAACTCCTCCTCATCTCATCTCCCTCCAGGACCTTATTACCCTTCACCTAGACCACGGCCTCCTTGCCCGCCTTCCTGCCACTATCTCTGCGTCCTCCAATCCATTCTACACTTGCCTCCCTCCACTTCCCAAACCGTTCTCAAGATGTTCTGCTCCTTTTCAAAATCCATCAGTGACACCTGGTATATTCCTATGTTCCCCTGTCAGTTATTTTTCTCTTCCACTGAACTGTAGGCTTCTTGAGGGGGACTCACATATCTCTATTGCTTGAGGCTCCGTGACTGGTGAAGAGGAAGTTGCAATAAGTGTTTGCTGAGAGGATGCATTATTTTAGTAAAATAGGATGTGAGAAGAAGGTGCAGTTGGGGGCTTGAGTAGTGTAGAAAAGTCTGTACCAGCTGCTGTGGGAAAATTTAATCAGGAGTCAACACAACAAGAAAAGGATTGCTCAGAGAGATCGTGATGAGAATGTGTGGGAGTGGGAATAGTCCAGGTTGAGCGAGAAGAGAAGTGCACCCCAGAAGGCCCCCAGGAGGGGAGAAAAAGAGATTGGGGGACCAGAGGTTTCAAAATTGGGCAGACAGAAGGAAGTTCCTGGGATATCAGACTTTTAATCTCAGAGGAAATGGTTGTGAGAACCAGGATCAAAGTGTAGCCCACTGTGCTATTGGAAGCCAATTGAGAATGAAAGAGGATGTCACTAGAGGTGAGAGGTCAACGTTTTGGTGTAAAAACCAAGAGGTTGAAGCCAAGAAGAATCTGTTTAGGTAGATACCAAGTCCCAGAAGAGGACAGACTGTGAACCTGAGGCTCAGAAATGATGACGGAGGTGAGGATGGGAAGAAGGTAGTTTAAGAGGAGATTTCAATAATGGCGGTAACTTCGAAAGTAAGTGGAGAAGATGTTGGGAGAATATGCCTGGGAGTGCTGCTGGGGTGTCTGTGGGGGAAGGAGTGGGAGGCAGTGATGTCTAGAGAAAGCCAGCTCCTATACCTGCCCCCCCACACACATTCCTGTAGACACACCCTTTCCTGGTCCCCTCAGGCAAGTGCCACCTCACTCACGTACCCCAGGTTCAGTGCCTAGAGAAGAGAGAAGGGTTCGGGGAGAGATGGCTTCTGCCTCTCTCCTTCTCCTTATCAAGCTGGGACAAAGTAAGGAAGAAGGTCTTTCCCAGGCCCCAGTAGTCAGGGTCAGGGCAGCCACCTCTGGGCTGATGTCACGGCAGGCCTTCAGCCAGTTCCTGAGTCTGTTTTCATTCTTGCTTCATGAGATGGGAATAATTAATGAGAAACAGAGAGGGGCAGGGAGGGGAAGTGGAGGTACAGAGCTGCTTGCCTGTCAGACCTTGCCCCCACCCCCAAGCTGGAACCCTATACCATTCCTGCACTTGTACTCTTGACAAGCGCCTTCAGCACCTGCGGGCCCTGCTCTCCTCTTCTCTCCCCGCTCCTCTCTCTGAAAAAGGAAAGCTGAGGTGGCCCTGCCCATGTGTGCAGAGCCCCCTCCTGGAGCTGGTAGGTGGAAGGTGGGGAGTGTCATTTTGAAGTGGCCCAGGAAGGGCCTGGGTGTGCCATCCAGGTGCAGCATTTCTAGGTTTTCCCCTAGGCCCCATTCCAAGGTATCTTGATGTAATAGTAAGAACGCAGAAGCATGGATGTGTTCAACTGGATGTGGATCTTGGCTTTGCCATTAATTGGCTCTGTCACCTCAGGCAAGCCATGTAATCTATCTGAGCTCTTCTGCAGAAAAAGGGATATAATACATCATGTACTGAGAAACACTTGTGGACAAACGTGCCTTGCAGCAGGGAAGAGGTAGAGCAGAAGACTACAGAAGTGGCAACCAACAGGGTGCCCAAGGAACACTGTGGAGTTGCAGAACTGCTTGGACCAAGTGCCCAGGTCTGGCCCTCTGGTTTGTAAGAAGTGGATGGCCCCATCTGGGGATGAATTGTGGAGAATGGAAGACTTGGTCAATGTCACATGTCCATGACCCTGTTCCTTCCTTATCCTCTTGTTGGAATGACCCATGTGCTCCTAGACTGCCCTGCTCTTACCTGCACCAGGACCTTTGCACATACTGCTCTCGTCTCCCCTCTAGCTAACTGCTCACAGCCGCCAAGCCTTAATTCAAGTAACTTTCTCGTGCAGCCTTCTTCGACAGAATTCCCAGCCTGGGTCCCTTCCTTACAGCACTCGATGTTTATCTAGCTGTAGCACTTACCTCATCACATCGTATTAGTTGATATATATCAGTGATCCCCTCTGAGCTGTGTGTACCTTCAGGGAATGGGGGCTGTAGCTGGTTCACCTCCACATCCCAGCTCCATACTCTGGGACTGACATATGGAAGGGCTCAATGAAGGTATGCTGAATAAGCGAATGAGTGAGGGAGGGAGTGAATGAAGATGTATTCAGGGTCAGATGCCAAAAGATTAAAGGGACTTGGACAGTAATGGGGACCCCAGCTCCCTCTCCTGGGTATCTGATAACTGGTTAGAGGTTCCCCAGCCTTGTCCAAGACTAGCCCAGTTCCCTAGAGCTGTGATTTTGTCCTACACTAGTAATATTTACCTTGACTTGTGATGATATACATTTCTGTGCATGATTGTTTGAATGGCCTCCATGTCCCTGTTAGACTAATCTCTTTGAAGCAGCAGCTGTCTCTGTTCTTGCTCATCCCAGTATCCCTAGTGTCCAGCACAGTGCCTGACACATAGTAGATATCCAGTAAGTATTTGAAGAATGAATAATATTGGAAGGACAGAGGCACCCACTACCCCCCAGACTCAACATCAGTTCACTAAAGGGAGAGATGCAGAAGCCAGGCTCCTTCAGCAACTTGCAGCATTCTTTATCCCTTAATGAGCTTCTACATCCTCAACGCCTTCAAACACCCCAGGCCCCAGAAGCCTTATCCCAGGAAGTGGGCCAGGGCCTGGGCTAAGCCTGCAGCAAAGTGTTTAGTATCCCCGTGGATGGAATGGGGTTGGTGGATTTCCCCAAGTGCCTCGGTTAATTCAACCCCTCCTATGTGCCAAGCACTGCTCAGCATTTTCCTATCTGTTCCTATATTTTATTCAAACTTCATACTAATAAAAATAGTAGCTGACATTTCTGAGTACTTACTATGATCTTGGCACATACTTTACATTTATTAACTGATTTGATGTTTGTAAGAATCTCTGAGGTAGGAATGATTACTACACCTTTTTCTAGATGAGGGCATGGGGCACAGAGAGGTCAACCTGCCCAAGGTCATGGACTAGGAAGCTGGACTTTGACTCTAGGTCTCCCTGTACTCTAAACCTTCAGCCCTTCCCACTGCACTACACCAGCTGCCCCAGATTTTCCAGGTTCTAATCCAGGGTCTGGCCACTCAGGCTTAGATCTAAGGGCTGCTTTCCAGGTTTCTGATCCCTGGGGCTAACCTGGAGGAAGAGGATGTAGTCAGGGGCTGAACACAGCCTAAAGCAGCTTGCTCTTCCTACCTGTGTCTATTCTCTTAATTCTAGCATAGAAAGGGGGCACAAAATGGGTCATTTGGGGCTGAAACTGCCTCTCTGGGGCAGATGGGATGAGGGGGTAAGCTGCTCTCACCCCTCTCAACCTCAACACCCCCTCCCTTTTTAAGCACTGACTTGCAGATCTTAATTTTCTGCTCCCAAGAGTGTGAGTAATTAACCAAGACCAGGCAGATTAAGACATCTCTCTCCCTCACTCCTTAACTGTCCCCAGGAAAGCCAGACCCCTCCTGAGTACCTTCATTCTTCCTCTGCCATAACCAAGCCCACCCTTCCTTGTGTGCCTCTGCTCAGGGGTCTGAGGACTCATCCCAGCTCTCTCAGGTGAGAAGGCAAGTTGCTGGGTGGGTGAAGCCTCCCAGGTAGGAATGCACTGGGGAGAGGCGCCTTCGAGGAAGGGAATGGCTTTTGTCCTTCCTTCTTTGAATCCCTTCCCTCACCTATTAGGGTATATGGGTTGGGAAATAAGAGGGAGTCTTATAACCGAGGACACCTGAACCTGAGTAAGGGAAGTGACTTGGGGACATGGTGAGGCTGTGTCTTTGGTTAGTGTAGTGTGCCCTTGCTTGCTGTTTCCGTGAGCGAATGAAGAAAGGAGAGAAGTGTGCATGCGGGGCGTACAGGCTATCTGGACACGCATGGAGAGAGGTATGTGCGATGTGCTGCACTGGGCACATCCAACGGAGTACCTTTTGCACCCCGAATTTCTGGATTCAAGACGCCCCTAGAAATCTTTGCCTGGGGCGCACACACCAAGTGTCCCAGTTACTGTGCAGCTCCGTTCCCCCACTTCTCCTGTGGCGCTCAACGTCCACGATCCCGCCCTCCCTGTGGACCCAGTAGGGGGCGATGTCTTACCTTTTCCAGGAGAGCCCCCATCCCAGACTCCTGCTAAAATGGTTAGAGTGACGGGATAGGGATGTGAGAGGGTCACTCCAGGAGATAAGGGACACGGACCATCCCCCATCCGGGAGCCTGAGGAGTAGGAACTGAATACTTGAGCAGGAGCCTGGAGCGCCCCGCCCCTTTATCTGAGCCCTAAGTCCGCGAAGGCATTGCGGGGTATGCAGGACGACACTCAGCATCGCGTCCCCTCCCCCAGTCCCCTGCGAAACCTCGCGCTATTGATAGCTCTAGCGTCTGGGCCCAGGGCGACCTCAAGCCTCCGCACCATCCCCCCAACACCCCCGCCTTCGGCAGAGTCCCCAACCTGGAAAGAAAGGCCTCTCAGAGGAGCTCTGTCCTTACCCTCTCCCCGCCCGGGGGACACCGAGGGCCGGAGCTTTTGCGGGGCGCCCCTCCCCCGGGCCAGTTACTGCAGCGCGGCACTGGGCTCCGTGGGGGGAATACTAAGGAGTGGGCGCGGCCGGAGCGCGCAGTGATGCAGTGGGAGAGGCTCCCCGAGCCTGCGCCGCGTTCCCACCGCCCTGGTCTCCTTCTCTCTGCCAGACAGCCGCCGCCAGAGCGATGAAGGAAACCCGCAACCTACGACTCAAGCTACCTCCACCCTCCCGGGCCTGGTACCCTGCACCCGAAAGAGCTAGCTGTCCGGGCCTCCAGACCTGCAGCTCTGCCAACCCCTAACTACAACCCCCACTTAGAATCCCCCTGTGGAGCTCGGCACGCCTAGAAAGCCTGGAAATGTCCGGGAGATGCGCTGGGCCCTATAGTGAATCCGGAGATCTAGGAGGCTTTGTCCAGGCCCCTCCCTGCTACCAGTCAAGGACCCTCTAATTTAGGCTATGCAGCTATCTTGGGAACCTGTTCCATGCTACGTGCGTGTGAAGAGTTTACTGCCCAAGGGCCCTCTTGACACTGAGAAATGACTGCACCTGCCCTCTCCAACTCCGTTTATGCATCCAACGGGGTCTCTGAGTGCCCTGCCTCCCCCAAGTTTTCCCCTTTGACGTTTCCAGAAGCTGTTTTCCTAACCCTCTCCCTGGTTCTTATTTATCCTCTGAACCTTTCAAGTGTGCAGGCAGTCTTTGGGTGGGAACCCCGGCCCTGGGCCTCACTTACTTACTGGCTCAGCGACTTTGGGCAGGTTACTTAACCTTTCTTTTCCTCCTCTGTAAAAAGAAGATAAAAATACTCCCTTCTCTGGCTGAGTTTTTGTGAGATTAAATATGATCCCAGTATAAACTGAGCATTTTAGCCCAGTGCCTGGAGCATAGTAAGAGCTCAGAAAAGAGTAGCCACACTTCTGGGCTGGTGTTTGCTGAAAGGAGTTGGCCTCTGCATCTAAACACCAATGGACTTTCATCCCTCCTCCCCTTGTCCCCTTTGTCCTTGGCCATGTGACCCTTGGAGCTGACCAGCTCCTCTCTACCCTCAGCTTCCTCAGAGACAATGGATGTGAAAAGACACTGTCTGTAAAACACCATCCAGACTCAAGTGTCTGCTCCCACTCCCAGAACCACTGGGCCTCAGGAGGAAGGAGCACGGAACGCTGGGGTAGTTTGTGCTCTACTGTCATTCCAACATGTTAGTTAGATGCACTGAGGCCAAAGCACAAAAGGGGAATTGAGCCTGGATGGGCCTGGATCTGGTCTCCCAATGACTCCAGGGAATTCTGAAGGGCTGGCAGCCAGGGATTGTGAACTTGAGGGCAACAGGGAATCCTTGCCTTAGGAGGTAGAATGAGAAGGTGCAAGAGAATCATCTTATTGCCTTTATTCCACTGACAGCCCAGCTTGCCCCACTACAGGGCACAGGGCCAAGCTTTTACACACTTACCCACGCTCTCTGTGCAGGCCAGTGCGTGCACACACACACACACACACACATACACGCAAACACACTCACACACACATCTGATTTCTGGCTCTGAGAGTCAGTCTCTGGGGGGCAAGGGCTGCTCCTTAGCCTGCCCTGCCCACCCTTTTATGACAGCACCAAGGGTGGGGGGTGGGGCAGGGCCCTCAGGCCCCAGAATAAGTCCCTGTGCAAACTGGAGGTGCCAGCTGGCTTTGGGATAGGGGTGTCACATTTCCCTATTCCTGGAGTCCCCTCCTCCAGTTCCTGAGGGAGGGACTGCTCTCTGCCTACCTGGGGGGCCAGATTCCCAACCAGGGCTGGGCCCTGTGGAACCCAGGCTTATCCCCCACCTGACCCTGCCAGGACCTCCGGCACTGAAGAGTCGCCAAGTCTGAGGTGGTGGGGATCTCCCACTGGAGAGCAGGAAGGCCTGGGCCCCGAGGGGCTTGGGGAGAGGTCATCACCCCTCTCCTAATCCGTCTTCAATATGAAGAGGTTTGGGGCACACTTTCTGGGGAGGGAGCACAGGCCTGGAGGAGAAGTCCCAGCTTGGGCCCTCCCCAAACTTCCATCTTCTGGGCCACGGCCTAAGGCCAGGCATCCAAAAGTCCAATAGTCCATCCGGCCGGTCAGAGTCCCTGCGTAGTCCTTGAGGGGCACCCATCCTGTGGGAGTTGGGTGTCAGACCTGCACGGGCAGCGTTTGGTTCATCTGCAGCCGCATGTCCTGGATACTGCTGAGGATCTTCTTCTGGTGGCCAGCCAAGGTAACTCCTATCCGGAGCAGGTCTCTGCAGATGGACCAAGGGCAGGGTCAGTTCCTGCCCACCTGCCCACCACTCTGGGCCCAGCTCAGAGGCCCCTACCCTACCCTTCCAAATCTAAGACACACTCACTCTGCGGTCATCTGAGCCACCAGGTCAAAGGATGCAAACCCCGCACTGACAAAGCTTTCCTTGTACCGCCCCATCTTGATGGCATCCAGCCAGTCACCAACTGTTGTGAAGGTTGTATAATCTGGGACTGTGCGGTCCAGGAGGGGTTGTGACATGCTATAGGGAGAAGAGGGACCTGGTGAGTCCTGATGGCAGAAGAAGTAGAGGTAACTGGCTCAAGAACAGGCTGAGAGCAGAAGCAGAGGTACTGACCCAGACTGGGCACTGGCAATGACCTTGAGGCTGGCTGCATTGCGGATGAGCTTGTCCAAGGTGTTGACAATCTGGGAAAATTTGGGCCTGAGGTTCCGGTCCCGCACCCAGCAGTCCAGCATGAGCTGGTGAAGTGCTGTGGGGCAGTCCATGGGTGGGGGCAACCGGTAATCCTGCTCCACAGCATTGATGACCTGGGCCAAGGACAAGGAAACCTGGAGTGAGCCACCACTCTGCTCCCCAGCCAGCTCCCACCCACTTGACCACTCTGGCTGGCCGCACTCACATCCTGGTTGCTCATGTCCCAATAGGGTCGCTCTCCATAGCTCATGACCTCCCACATGACGATTCCATAGCTCCAGACATCACTAGCAGAGGTGAACTTCCGATAGGCTATGGCCTCTGGGGCAGTCCAACGGATGGGGATCTTCCCGCCCTGGTGGGGGGGGCACACGCCCTTCACCCTATGACTCAGGGCTGGTCCCCAGCCCTGAGCCCCTGCCTGGTTGGCCCCGCCCCCAGTCTCCCTCCCAGCTGCTTCCTGTACCAGGGAGCTGGTGTAGGTAGGATCAGAGGGATCATCCTCCAGGAAGCGAGAGAGGCCAAAGTCTGAGACTTTGCAGACCAGGTTGCTGTTGACAAGGATGTTGCGGGCAGCCAGGTCACGGTGCACGTAGTTCATCTCAGATAAGTACTTCATCCCGGCAGCAATGCCCCGTAACATGCCCACCAGCTGGATGACCGTAAACTGTCCATCGTTGAGCTGGGGGCAACAAGCAGGCTCAGGTAGGCCCATCGCCTCCCTCCAGGTCCAAGGCCTGCCTGCCCCCGCCCCTGCCATGTCCTCCAAGACCATGCTTTGCCTATCCCTACAACCAAAGAGCACTGAAAGTAGGGAAGCTGCCCTACTATGTGGCAGGCATCTGCATACAACATCTCAATTAATCCCTATGAGAACCCGAAGAGCTCTTACCACTCCCACTTTACCACCAAGGCTGAGATTCAGAGAGGTTAAGCAAAGCCTGAGGTCACACAGGCAAGAGAGTCAGTCAGAACGAGAACTATCTTTCTGGCTCTGTAGGCCCCACTGTTTCCCTGCACCATGCCACCTCAACAAAAATTCATGGACTTGAATAGGGTCCATGTGACTTGTGGGAAGAGGTGGTTTGCCCAATCCAGCTCTTTGGGGGCAGAGGAAGGGCAAGGGGCTGGGGCTGCGGGCTGGCTCTTACCCGGAGGAAGGAGTCCAAGGCGCAGTTCTCCATGAACTCAGTGAGGATCATGACTGGCCGACTTTTGGTGACCACACCCTCCAGCCGGATTATATTGGGGTGGTCAAACTGACCCATGATGGAGGCCTCACTTAGGAAGTCCCGCCGCTGCCTCTCGGTGTAGCCTACTTTCAGCGTCTTGATGGCCACGAACACCTCTCGGCGGCCTGGCTGTTTTAGCCGACCCCGGCATACTTCCCCAAACTCCCCTGCAGGGCACAGGGCACAGGTAGTAAGCTATTTCCCGGATCACTCTGGGATGTACCCAGCCCATGTCAGCCCTCTCCTGGGGTAAACCATTTCCCCTTCCCACCTCTCATCCCCACTGTTCCCCTGGGGACTCACCAGCTCCTATCACCTCCTCAATCTTGACACAGGACACATCAATCTCCTTGGCAAACTCCCGCACAGCCTCATTAGGGTCCTCATAGGTAAAAGGGTCTATATAAACCTTTATTCCAGGAGCAACTAGAGGAAGAAAAGGTGGGTGTGAAAGGGGGATAGCTCTTCAGGCTGGGGATGGTAAAGGAACTCATCAGCCTGCACCCTCAGGCTGTCACCCCTGGTGGGAGCCCAGGTTATGACTGCCCTACTAAGCCAGCTTCATATTCTTCTCTGTTGAAAGGACAACTCTCCCCTCTCCCCAACACTGTCCCCTCCATGAGAACTGGCGACCATAAAAGATACCTAGGATTCTTCTTTCTTCATTCTCATCTCTCATTATGTCACAATCTCTCTCAGATTCTCCACTCCCCCCACCTTCACCCCCCTGCCTCATTCCCACTGCCCCTGACCTTGTCAGGCCTTCAGCACTCAAAACTATTGCAGGGAGCCCTCCTAGCTGGGCTCCCTGCCTCTGGACTTTTCCCACAAATCTACCTGCATACCTGTCTTCCTACAACAATACTTTCATTGTGTTACTCTCCGGCTTGAGAGCCTTTCGCATTACCTATGGTGGAGTCAAGTCCCAACTCCTCTGCCTGCCTTTCACGACCCTCTAAGGACTGGCCGCGACTACATAGCCCGGCTTCCCAGCAGCTGTCAAACCAGTCTTCTCACTGCCCCCACGTTGGGCACTCTCCCCACTCCACCCACTACCTTCAAGAGGCTCCTCTAGCCAGGAATGCTCTCCCCCACCTCTCCAAACCCTGTTCATCCTGCCTTGCTCAGCTCAGCCCGAGGCCGCCTTCTCTAGGAAGCCTTCCTCTTCTCCAAACTCTTACTGCCCTTTCCAACAGGAACACCTGGCTTAACACTTAATTCTTCTCTCATTGTTTCCTGTGTGTAAGCATCCTGTCTTTCTCACAGGAGTAACTGCCTTTGAGGACAGGGGTCACATCTCATCCATCTCTGAAGCTAGCAGGAGTGAGGTAGGAGCTTAGGAAATGGCATTGATGGGAAGCAGGAGGGGGCATCTCAAAGCGCTGTGGGGACCAAGGGAGCTTCGGGAGGCGGGAATGAGGAGATAAAACTCACTGTATTGCTGCAGTTTCTCTGTGTACTCCGAATCAGAGCCACGCCGCTGCTTCCTGGAAGAGACGGACGAGAGGGCGGCCTGAGACAAGTCCCTTTGTTCAAGGGACCCTTGGGCAAAAGGAGGGGCAGAGTGCACAAGGATGGCCAGTAGCTGGTCGCATGGTTGGTGGTTATAGCAGCCACTGGATCTCTGCGCAAAAGGCCCAGTGGACTTGGTCCACTCTGCCAGTAGATTCAGGGGACACAGAGGGGACAGTATGCAGACATGGGTGTGGACTGGAGAGGGCCTTTCCAACAAGGAGAGCTTGGGCCCAGAAAGACCGTGGCTCTAGTTTCAATGTGGATGATAGTTCACCTATGTGGCATGAGGGCTCTCGGGTGCCAAGAGAAGTACTAGTCAGCCACGAGAGCATCCACGGGCCTGGGAGTACCTGAGGCAGACGACAGCAATGACCACAACAGCCACCACGAAGACAAGCCCAGCCGTGGCAGAACCCACAATGAGGGGAAGCTGCTCCTGGAGCTGCTGGGCACCAGAGCCTGGAGATCAAGAGGGCACTGGTGAGTAGAGGGACAGAAAGTATGGGCCAAGGCAGGGATAGCCACAGGGGGCATGTACCTCTCTCGCTTGTGGTCTCAAACTCAGCTGGGTGGCTGTACTGCCCGTAGCCAGCTACCGTGCGGGCGCGGACCTGGACCACATAGCGGGCATCGGGCCGCAGCCCGTCCAGCTGCACGGAGTTCTTCTGGCTGGTCACTGTGGAGGCGATACCCTCACTCTGCAACACCAGGAGAAGGCGGCATCTCAGTGAGTCCTCAGGCCAGTCAGCCCCTGCCCATCCCTGGTGGCCCTCTCAGGACCCAAGGCCTTACTTTCAAGGGCCCCCTGACACTATCTGGGGGTAACCTCCCTGCCCCTTGAGGCTCTGACCTTCTCAAAGTACTTCATCTCGTAATCCAGGATGACACCGTTGGGCCGCTCTGGGGGTGCCCAGGACAGTGTCAGGCTGCTGCCTGAGCTGCTGTGCAGGTGGAGTGTAGGCACTTCGGATGGGGCTAGGGGAAGATGGGGCAGGATGGGGAGGTTTCACCACAGGCTCCTTGGGCACTGGCACCCTTCCCTAGGACCCAGTTCCCATGGGCCTGCTGGTGGTCCATTGGCAGGCCCTGGGTGACCTCAGCTCTGTGTGGGGGAAGATGACCCAGACCTTACCCTCCCAGTCCCCTCCTCACCAGCCTGGTTGGTGGTGATATTCACAGCTGCATAGCGGGGGGGCAGAGGACTCTTGCCGGAGACACCGTTGACTGCCTGCACCTCAAAGGTGTAGCGCGTGTGGGCCAGCAAATGGCTGATGTGGACCCGGCGCTCTGTCAGGCCCAGCTGCCGAGGCACAAATTCCACGTTGTCATCACAGCGTGAGCAGGCTGAGACACCTCCGGCTCCAAGGCCCCCACGGCACTTCTTGCAGATGACATTGTATAGGAGGTCATCCCGACCACCCAGGTCTCGGGGCTCACTCCACTCGAGGATCAGTGAAGTCTCATTCACATTGGAGATCACACCCCGAGGTGGAGATGGCACGGCTGTGAGGAAGGCAGAGGGAGAGGGCGGTGAGCCAGGGGCCCTGGACCACCCTTCTGCTCATAGTTCCTGCACGCTTCAAGCTGCTTCCTACCTCCTTGCCTCTGACTCTGCTTTAATAAGCAGAGTACCTTTCCTACGCTTCTTCACTGGGCAGATTCCTTTTTAGCCTTCAAGGAGCAACCTGAGATGTCACCTCCTTTTGGAAGCCTTCTTTGATTCATCTTCTCCCTATCCTCTGCACTCCCATAATACAATTCCTGGGTATCCCTCCAGCCCAGCACTTGGCACATTACATGGTCATTATCTGTTTCATATCCGTTTCTCCCACCAAGTTGTGAGTTCTCCTAGGACAGTGACAATATCTTATTCTCCTCCATATCCCTGGTGCCTGGAACAATGCTGGGCACATCAGAGTAGGAAGACAGCAGGACACCAGCTTGCCCCAGGGATATGAGTTCCCCTTTGTGGTCAGAGTTGGGCCAAGAGAGTAGCAGTTCAGCGCCAAGGAAGATGGACTAGAAAGCCCCAGCTGATTCCTGATGCTCAGCTAGGAGCTAGTAGGTGCTTATTAAATGGTGGTAGAAGCGCTGAGCCAGCTGATGTGGATTCTGGCGCAGGGCCAGTCACCTCCTAGCTGTGCCATGTTAAGCACAACATCTAACCTGTTCCTCAGTTTCCCCATCTGGAAAATGAGATATCCGTAGTGACTATGTAAGCCCTCCCAGGCCAACCCAAAGAGACACAGGGGTCAGGAGCAGGAGAATGCGAAGACACACGATCACTCACTGGTACAGGCACTGTCTGCAGAGTCCGAATCTGCGCGGTAGAAGTTATTGTGGCAAGTGCAGATGCTGGCAGCTGGGGAGGTGGAGCGGCTGTTGGGGGGGCAGGAGAGGCATGGCCCCTCTCCCTGCTTCGCCTTGTAGCTCCCAGGGGGACAGGCTATAAGGGAGAAGAGGAGGGACTACTCACTTCTCTTCTCTACAGACACCAATCTTCCACACTGCCGTGAGAATCTAGCCATTCTCCTCCTAGACTGTGGGGGCCACAGTGGTATTGCCTAACTCCAGCTGCAGCTACAAAAGGCCCTTTTGCCCGTGGAAATCCCATGTCAGCGAATTTCTCCTCAACCCCACCCCGGGGCCTCCTGGATGAAGACGTCAGCCCCATAACCTGGACAGCCTGGGCTTGTCAAGGCAGGGAAGAGAAAGAAGGGGGAAGAGGCGGGGGATGGGAAGAGACCACTAGTGAGCTGGCAGCACCCCGTACTCTGCGAGGATGCCCCACCCCTCCCTGAAGCTTAAGGAAAATCATTCCTGAGGACCCTCGAGGATACCCAGAACAGGCTGGAGGTGTGGCCTCAGAGTTTCACAGCTGACCTCTCTCCCCACCCACAGGAAGCAGGGCATCGGCTTCTTTCTGCCCTAGGGCAGAGGTAGGGGCTGAGGAGGGATGAAAAAAGGAGAGAAAGCGAGCAGGAAAGCTGGGGTCACCTGGAGTTCAGAGGCCTCAAAACATCCACAAGGGGAACCCCAGGCTTCAAAAGAGAGCCCAGAGCTCAATGCCTGAACATCCCTTCTCCTATACTCTGGCCTTGGCTGGGCTCTGTAGGTTCCCCTGATCTACGGTGGCTATGTAATTTATTATTCAAACTGGAATATTTCGAGAGTAAAAGGGGACTAATAATAACCATGTTAGGACAATGGGCATAAACCAGAAAAGCCCTGGACACACTAAGGTTTGTGGTCACCCTAGTCACATGTGACGACCTCTGGGGAGGTCATCCAGAGTGTAGAAGACCCAAAGTTAGGGCTATGCCCTTCTCGGGGGTTTAATCTCCCCTCACCAAGGTGATATTCCATCCAAGCTCTTTTGAGCCAGTGGGGGAGGGGGCAGAGGCCAGGCCAGCCTGGTTGCTATGGGAACCAGCATGCATTTCCTGCCAGGGACCTGCAGAGTGTTAGCCCCTCTTCAGGCTGTCAGGCTCATCACCCCCACCCCCTTTCTCTACTTAGGAAGAGGAAGTCTGGGGGCAGGTTCCCATAGAGAAGGGGAGAGGCTGGGCAAGGCACTACTCACCTTCTCACTACAACACCCAACACCCGGCCTCAGCCAGGTTGGGGCCGCCAGCCCCCTCACACCTAGGGATATGCTAAGAGCCAGCTACCACCCCTCAAAGCTACATGATGCAAGTGCCAGGAGAGAGAGTCAGGCAGAGAGGACAAAAGACAAGATCCCGGGAACCTTGTCCTGCATGGTAGGGCACTGGACAAGGCTTCAGTCCCAGCTCCCACAGTCCCAGCTATGAGACCTTGACTGCAGAACCTCTCTGAGATTCCGTTTCCTTACTGGCAAAACTGGGACATATCTGGAATCAACCTTATGAGTTTGTGGTGAGGTTCCAGTGAGAGATGTCTAGTATATTGTAAGGTCGTAATGAGTTTTAGCAAACCACTGGAGACAGGCCTTCTAACCTAACCACCTCATGTATGAAATAAGGACAAAACAATCCCTGATCCCCATGCATCCCGGGGCTCCTGAGAGTCACCACTAAATTCACGCAGCATTCGTGCTCGCCATGTGCCAGGCACAGCTCTGAGGACTTCCCGTGCACTTATTCACCTAAGCCCCACTACACCTCTATAAAGGAATTGCCATTATTGTCCCCATTCTGCACATGAGGAAACCGAGGGTCAAGAGTTAAGTAACTTGCCCAAGGTCTCACAGGTGCTAAGAGACAGAAGCAGGACACAGATTTAAGGGGCTGGGTCCCTGTCCACTGTGCATAAACACTGCCTTTCAAGGAGCAGATGAGATCCCAAGGTGAAAGGGCCAAGCACACAGTGCTTACAGCACCTGTCCCCACAGCTGTATTTCCAGGGTGAGGCATACACTTGGGGTGGGACAAAGCAAGCACCTCTGCCAGCCTCCTGAGTTTCTGACCAGGTTCTCCATCCTCCTTGTCCATGTCTCTCCTCCTCTCTCTCTAGTTCCTTTTTTTTTCTTACAATCCTGGTATCTCTCCTCATTTTCTCTCATCTCCCTCCTTGTACCACATTCTCTGCACCTGATACCCCTCTTCCCTTTCCTTCCTCTGCCCCAGACCTGATGCCAGTCTACCTTGTCTGGCAGAGAGGAAACAGCGGGTAGGGCAGTAGGTGATTGTGGTCCAAGCCCTCCCCTCCCTCTCCTCCCCCAGGCCAGTCCCCACTCACGACGGCACTGGGACTCCTTGGCAGCTGGCTCATGGCCGGTGGCACAGGTGCAGGCGCCCACAGGCACCATCCACTCCCCGTCACCGTTGCAGTACAGCTTGAGTGGCACCGACACCTCTACAGCATTAGCGATACAGGTGCCAGGGGCAATGACCAGTGAGGTGGGCTCAGCCCCAGTGAGGGTCTCGGGGAAGAGGGCGAAGCCTGCGGTGGTGGATGCACATTTCTTATAGAAGGCACGCACGGAGATGAGCGACATGCAGGCGCCCTGGTCCTGGAAGGCCAAGTAGAAGCCAGCCTTGGACAGGGGCCCGAAGCTGCGCACCTTGGTGTTGACACGGCCAGCATCGAGCCTCGAGAAGCTCTCATCGGGCGCAATGGTGTCCACCTTCACATAGGGGTTCTCCATCCAGAAAGGAGAGGAGGCCGAGGCCACATCACTGTCAGCCTCATAGTAGAAGAGGTTGAAGGTCTCCTTGCAAGAGCCAGGGATGTTGGGGATACTGTTGCAGTCACGCACAGTGAACTTGAGCTCCACATAGACCCGCTGCACGTCCCGCCGCCAGATGAACCCCGTGCGAAGCCAGTTGTTCTGGCTCGACTCATGCACGTTACACACCTGGTACGTGCGGATGGGGTTCATGGCCTCGTCGTAGCCACTCACCTCTTCCCACTGTACATGGACCAAGTGAAAAAGACAGGGAGTGAGTACTGACATTTTCCAGGTGCTTACCACATGCCCAGATCTGCTGTATTTATTTCACAGAGATGCTTCTGAGGTGTAGAGGCTGAACACACAGACTATGGGTTCAAATTCCAGTTCTCTGTTTGATGTATAACTATAGGTAAGTCACTTAACTTCCCTGTGCCTCCATTTCCCCATCGGTAACATGGCAAGAATAATGATGTACAAGGAATAAATGTCTTTAAATGAATAAAGCACTTAGAATAGGGTACTTGATAAGTACCATATGAGTATTGGCAATAATATTTATCTTTGTGCCTTAGTTTCATTGTCTGTAAAAAGGGGCTGATTGGAAGTGAACAAGGTTATGAGGAATTAAATCAGTGCCTGATACAGAGCAGGCATTCAATAAATATTGGCTATCGCATTTATCCTTGAAAACAACTCCTTAAAAAGCATCTGTTGGCTCCACTCTCCAGAAAAGGAAGCCAGGGCTCACAAAGGCAGGGACTTGCCTCAGGTCACGCAGTCAGGCCCGGTGATTGAAGGCCAGTAGTGGTGCCACCCAACCCCAGTGTTACAGAGTTTAGTGCCGTTGTGGAGGTTATCTAGGGAGGTTAATTAGAATGTTTTAGAGATGTCAGGACTACAGGAATTTAACAGTCAAGAAATGGAGGCCCATGAAGGTAAAATGCCTTGTTCAAGGTCACAGAGCAAGTTAGAGGTCTAGAACGAAAGCTTCCTGGTTCCCAAGCCAGTGTTCTTCCCAAGGACCCAGGAAAGAGGGAGGTAGTCAGGGCAGACACGCAAAGGGCTGTCAGGCAGGAGAGGGATGGGCATAGGCTAAAGTCAGGCTAAGAGGGAGAACGAGACAAAGATGGTATATGTGGATGGGGGGACAAAGGCAGCCTGAAGGGTGACAGATAAAAACACCCACAGAGATGGGCCATCAGACAAAGAAGGCAGGTGACAGGCGAAAAGGATGGGATGCTACAGGAGGTGAAACTGACAGGAAAAGGGAGAGGCAGCCGTTCTCCAGCCCTGGCGAGGCAAGGGGGATGGATGCTAGAGATTCAAGTGGCAACCCACACACAGGAGAGGTGGTGAGGAAGTCTTACCCCAGTTTCTGGATGAGATGTCCATGCCAATTCAGATGTCACCCATTTTGTATCCATAAGGGTCTCTGGGGGAGCAACAGAAGGAAAAAGGTCAGGGCCAAACTCAGGATGGGAAGAAAGAGGTCAGGACACCATAGACTAATTACCACCACGCATCACTCCACCCACCCCCAAGTCCCCAAAGCCCTCAGCTCCCATCCACCAGAGACCCTGCAGCAGAGATCAGCCATCGCCAGAGATGTCCCGCCAGAGAAGATGTCAGGTGTCAGGCAGGAGAGGGATGGGCATAGGCTAAAGTCAGGCTAAGAGGGAGAACGAGACAAAGATGGTGTATGTGGATGGGGGGACAAAGGCAGCCTGAAGGGTGACAGATAAAAACACCCACAGAGATGGGCCATCAGACAAAGAAGGCAGGTGACAGGCGAAAAGGATGGGATGCTACAGGAGGTGAAACTGACAGGAAAAGGGAGAGGCAGCCGTTCTCCAGCCCTGGCGAGGCAAGGGGGATGGATGCTAGAGATTCAAGTGGCAACCCACACACAGGAGAGGTGGTGAGGAAGTCTTACCCCAGTTTCTGGATGAGATGTCCATGCCAATTCAGATGTCACCCATTTTGTATCCATAAGGGTCTCTGGGGGAGCAACAGAAGGAAAAAGGTCAGGGCCAAACTCAGGATGGGAAGAAAGAGGTCATTCAGGAAAAGCCAGGACACCATAGACTAATTACCACCACGCATCACTCCACCCACCCCCAAGTCCCCAAAGCCCTCAGCTCCCCTGCACCAGAGAAGACCCTGCAGCCATCAGCCATCGCCAGAGATGTCCTAGCCCCAGAGATGTCAGGTCAGGCCAGCTGAGTGTGGGTGTCTGCTGCTGACCCCAGGCCTGGGTTAATGAGGCAGGAGCCAGGGCTGGTTCACACACCTACAGGCTCTGCTAATCTCCACACAAAGGGGCCAGCAGGGCCTTTATACTGGAACAAAGGGCCTTGTGCTTCAGATCCTGCTGCCCAGGCCTCCCCTGACTCTATTCCCAACACAAAGGCCCAGCCCCCACCCCCCCACCCCCCCCACGCCCAGGGGAGGGGGAGGGCAGCAGTTTCAGGCCAGAGCCCACTCTCACCCAACCTCCCACTCCAGCACCTCTGGCGGATGGGGCAAGAATGCTCTTTGAGGGTGGGGTGAAGGCCGGGAAGACCCAGGCCAGCTCCTGGAGAGCTAGTACAGTTCTTCCCACAATCCTCAGATGAAGGTACTATTGGAATACCCCTTTCACAGATGAGAAAGCCGAAGCCCAGATAAAGTAATTATACGGCCTCAGATAAAACTGCTAGAACTTTGGGTGAAGGGTTTAAAGGTGGCTCAAATTCAGGTCTGTCTGACTCCACAACCAACCCCTTAACCAAAGCACTTTAACACTGAATGCTCCTCTATAAAAGAGGAACAGAGAAAGCCTGGAAAACTGCTGTGTATCCTTTAAGTCCCAACTATGCTGTCACCTCCTCCAAGAAGCCTTCCCTGAACCCCTTAGTTGAGGTTAGATGCCTTCCTCTGTGCATCCAGGGCCAGGAGCTTTGTCACAACACTAATCTTTTCTGAGTTGTGGTTTCTTATCTGTTTCCCCTTGCTCAGCCCCAGGAAGAGCCTGTTAATGTTTCTGACATAAACTTGCTCTCCTAGGAACCTGGTTCTGGGTTCTGGCTAGACTGCTCTGCTCTCTGACAGCATGATCTCAAAATCAAGGAGCAGGAAAGAGAAAAAAGGAGGGCCAACTCCTTTCTTCAAGTCTGGAAGACAAGGCAGCCAGCAATTCTCCTCTCAACTCTGAGCTGGAATGGGGCACAGCCACCCCAGAACCTCTGGAGGCTTCTACATCAGTAGTGGGGCAGGTTGAGGGCACCCAAACCCTACAGGTTTCAGGTTTGTGGCCTTCGCTGGTTTCTTGCAATCTGGGTCCGAGCTTAGGATGGTAGGTGAGTCAGTTGTGGACCCAGGTCCTCAGGTGAGGCAATGGGGGCAGCCAAGGCAGCAGCCAATCACTTCAGAGTGAGGCTTCCTCCTCTCCCATCTTGCAGCAGCGCTGGTCTCTGCAGGGCAGACTGCAGGGCGAGCTCTCCCAGCCTCGCCTGACAGGCCCCTCTGGCAGACAGACAGATAGACACAGACATTTGGCAGGGGGGAGGGAGGGAGGACTTAAGGGAAGAGGAGATGGGCAGAAGCAGGGGCCCACAGACAGGCGGGGAGAAAGGCTGGCGGTGGGAGCAGGGGCCTTGTGGAGGCGGATAGTGGGAGGTACCGAGCAGGAGGGATGTGCAGAGATGGCTGGCTAGGACCAGACAGCCCGGATGGCTGGCGGCGGACTACAAAAGACAGTGAGATGGAGAGAGACAAGGAGGTCCGAAGAGACAGAGACAGAGAGGAAGGTTGCCAAGTGGCCTCTTCCTCAGCCAGCAGCCTGGAGTAGTCCTGTCCCTGGGAGCCAGCCCAGCCAAACGCACCCCTCCCCCCGCCAGCCAGCCAGTCCGCCTGATTGTCTGCCCGCTGCCCACCGCCGGCCCGCCCGAGCAGGCAAGGCTCCCACCGCTCCCTCGGCTGCCTCCCCCCTCCCTCTCCCTCACTTCCTTCTGCTCAGCCTGTGCCAAACCCATCTGGAACTGTTTAAACCCAAATATTCAGCCCCCTCCCCCCTCCAGCCAGATTCCTCCACAGTTTAAAACAAGCCTTGCGCTGGCTCTGAGAGGAGGGATTGGAGGGAGGGGACGGTGGGGAGGCGGGAGGCGGGAGGCAGGCAGGAGGGAGGGGAGGCTCTTCATTTCTGTTTAATTTCTGGGGAGCGAGAGAGGGAGGGAGGGGGTCGGCCCTTGGCCATCGCTCAGCCTTGGCCATCGCTCAATCTCGGCACATTTTTCCCATTAATGAGGAGAGGACTTGGATTTCGAGTTTTGTGTGCCTGAGGAAGGGCTCTAGTCACCCTGATGAGGAGGCGGCTTGCTCTCTGGGGAAGAGGAGAGGCCTGCTCCCTTCGGCAAAAGGAAGACCCTGGGGCGCCTGTGCCCCAGCCTCAGGAAGGACCTGAGGGGGTGGGTCCCAGGAGCCATCTCTCTGTGACATTGGGAGGGAGAGACCCAGCCCAACAGAGCCCACCTTTTCTCTGTTATGTGTGTGTGGTGTGTGCGTCTGTGTATGTGTGCGTGTGGACATGCTGCTGTTGGGGTAAAGGATATGAAGTGCAGGGGGTAAGCGCAAAAGAAGAGTGAGTGAGCACTCTCCAAATTCCGTAGTTGCTGACTGTCCCCCTACGCTCCTCTGTCCCACCATGTGGCTGCTGGAGGGAGACCACAGAGCAGCTGCCCACTCCCAGATACAGAGCTCAGTCAGGTGGAGAACCCTGACAGCCCCCCAAAAGCAAGCAAGAAAATGGACACCAGGCTTGGGGGCTTTTGGAGACTGGGCCTTAAGTGCTCAGAAGTGGAGCAACACCCCTTTCAGGTTTCCGCAGAGCAACGGAGAACAGCCACGTGGCAGCAGCGATGTGGCCCTCGCCTGTGCACAAACACACAGATGCACGTATTTCACAGTTCTCAGTGGCTGGGCTCATTCTCCACCACTGGGGCCAAAGAGTGGCAAATCAACACGTATGGTGGACAAAAACACACAAAGCCACAGCTTCCCGCAAACACACACACACACACACGTACAGCTTCATACACAGCCGTCTATCTTTCTCAGATACACGAGTGCATGTGGTACAAACAGATTAGTCTTCTTTAGACATTCACATACAATGAATCTTTCTTACACACAGATTTGGCTTGCCTCAGGCCAAGACTCACTCTTATGGGCTTCATATGTGAAGATTTCCTGAGACAAATACATACACAGAGGGCACACACACCCAACAGCACATTCTCCTTACACACTATTGCCAGTCACAAGTCAGTCTTGACTATAGTCAAGTGCAAACACATATTCCTGTACAGACTTGGTGACGTGCTCTTACATAGTCACACACAACTAGCATCAGCTGTGCACACACAGGTGCTTATTTGCACTGAAACATACCACAGGAGCATGCAGACACAGAATTAGTGTTAATATCTAGAGTTTGCGTAAAGCCTCAGAAGTGCATCCTTCACACACACACACACACACACACACACACACACACACACACTGCAAGCATGTTTTTTCTATGGGTTGAATCTTCAAGTGGGCTAGAGGAAGTGTTAGGAGAGGGCAGTGTCTGCTAAGAAAGCAGATGTACTGGCAGCCTTGGCCAGAGATGCAGAGAAGGAGCAAGCCTCAGACCTGCTTCCTGTGATCCTGGCACACACAGGAGCTGTCACAGGTCTTGAGGCTTGGGGCGGGGCAGGGTCATGAAGATGATTCTGGGTGTGGCCGGGTGCAGCCTCCCCAGGTATAGCCCCTGCCCAAGCAGCAGGCTATTTCCTTTCCAGCACAATGGCACTGACCCCCTGGGGAGGGGGCAGCATCATAAAGAGATCTAGTCCCAGGAACTCCGGACAACACTTGCACACATAAGTTGGTGGCCCAGCATGAGAAGAACTGGGCACCCAGCCGGGTCTCATTGGCTACCCTGGTAGGCCCATCAGCTGAGAGCCTGCCACTTGCCTTGGCCCCACACCTGCTGGATCCTACAGCACCCCACTCTGGGAACAGGGGTGTCAATGAGACCCAGGGAACCCAAAAATTCTAGAGACAGAAGCAAGATGCCTCCAGCCCAAATTCCAGCCCAGAAACTTGAAATGGAGGGAAAGGTCATGCTCCAGGACTGGGCCCGCAGAGTATACAGGGGCAGGAGGACTGAGGGGCTGTGGTCTGGGCAAGAAGGCACACCCTGGGGCCCTGACTACAAAGAAAGGAAGAACTGCATGCTGTTCCTGAGTCGAATACCCCCCACCCCCATACACACATAGGGTCCCTACCTCAGCCAACCAGCTGGAGGGAGGGATCTGTCCCTATTCTCTCATCCCACCCCTCCTATGTGTGGGTGTGTGCACACGTTGTGCTAACCTGCACACTCAGGGTGGTCAGCCTGAGGAGCAAGTCCCCCTCTTTGGGGGACCCTGCCACGGCCCTAGAGGAGCCTAACTCACCCAAGGCCACCGCCTCCACCCACTGGCCCGCCCACCATAGTCCCCTAGCCCTCAAGTCTGTGAGGGAAAGGAGGGGAGCATCTCAGAACAGAGAACACATTTTGTTTTTCATTCTTCCCCTCAGATCATGGGGATTTATAATTAAATAAACCTGAGAGGGAGGAGAAGGGAAGAAGAAGCACAGGGCAGGGAGCCCGGATTGTCTCAGGGCTCATCCATGCCCACCACCCCAGTCCTGGCCCTGCCAGCCAGCCAAAAGGAGGCCTTATGTGAGGCCTTTGATCCTTTCTCAGGGATCTGGGACACAGTGGGTCTTGCCAGGAGCCTGGGGACAGGAGGCAATAGGAGACCCTGCGCCAGGGCCAGGTACCCACCTGTACCCAGGCTCTCTCTCTCCCCCCCCCCC